>NW_013533994.1:5412772-5712165 GCF_000836235.2 Papilio xuthus
GAAAGAGGATATGCGTAAGAAGGGGGTAGACTCGGATATGACGGCTGATAGAGATGTATGGAGGAGTAGTACATGCTGTGCCGACCCTCGATAGGGATAAGGGCAGGTTGATGATGATGATGATGAATTTTTGCGATCCATTATAACGTGTTTGGTTACTTAAGACTATCACATTACGCTGAATGGATCAGGCTTTGGGCAGTTTTTATACATTTAAATTTAGATTTGGATCAAAGGCATGAAAATGTAGTAAATTTTATACGCGTGATATAAAAGGGGCATCACCTATGGAGGTATTGAAAGACTCCAATTTGCCACGATTCGTATCACGCGTCGCTTTTGTGGTCGCCACGCTGTGATTTCATTCATGAAATCCAATATCTTTGCCGGTAGGCGGTATCACAAAAGTTGGATCCTTTATGGTAGGAATATTTTACGCTTTCTATTCTGTAGTTAACACGTACTGACTTTATCGTAGGTTACTTTATAAAGATTTTTTTATTTATAAAGTCTGCAGAAATTTTCAATGTCAGATTTTTTTAAACAAATACACTAAAATTATCATCTTCCAGTATCAATGCAAGAATCAGTTATAGAAAGATATCTGTCGGGTGGTCGGACTAGTCGAGATCTAGTAAAGTTAGAAAGTGAGGCTATGGTAGATCATACAAATCGGACACTCGAGGCAGTCTCCTCTTGGGGCCAGGCTAATCTTGTGCGATTCAACGCCACCAAAACACAAACGTGTCTATTCACCGCCAAAAGGAGCGAGTTCACCTTAGCTCCTACTTTCCAGAATGTTTCCCTGGAATTCAACGACTGTCTGCAGTTATTGGGCGTCCAAATCTCGTCGAATCTTAACTTTGGACAGTTCATCGAGTCTAAGGCGATGGTAGCTGCTAGGAAGCTTGGAATCCTTTCCAAGGTACGGCGGTACTTCACACCTGGACAGCTATTGACTTTGTACAAAGCACAGATCCGACCGTGTATGGAGTACTTCTGTCACATCTGGGCAGGCGCTGCCAAGTACCAACTCGCGGCTCTAGACTCGGTGGAGAAACGAGTCAAAAAGTTAATTGGTGACCAAGACCTAAATTTAGTCAGTCTTGAACACAGACGTAAAGTAGCACGTCTCTCGGTGTTCTACAGGCTTCATTTTGGAGAGTGTGCGCAGGAATTACACGAGTTAATTCCCCCATCACCATTTTACCACCGGACGTTCAGGCATACGGCGGGAATCCATCCTTTTGTGGTAGAGGTACCGCGCGTTCGAACGAAGCGATTCGAAGCATCGTTCCTTGTGCGTACCGCAAAGGATTGGAACAAGTTGCCAGCCTCTGTTTTTCCGTCCAAATATGATGTTGGGACCTTCAAAAGTAGAGTGAATAGGCACTTACTAAGCTAGCGCGTACCATCTTTCGACCAAATCTCCACTTCACCAGGTGGGATCGTGGTCAAGCGCCAGCTTATAAAACGTAAAAAAAAAAGTTTCTCGCTACCAATGTCATCTAGTAGCAGCTCTAAGCTTTGATTTCCGTATAATAATTTGGCCTTAATCGATTTATAAAATTAATAAAACCAAACTCCTTTATTTTATAAAAGTGTGTTAAGTTATTAGGTAAAACAGAAAAATACATTTTCGAGTATATTAAAATATCAACGAAATTTTTGGTCGGAACATAAAATATGTTGCAGGAAATTAACTCGACATTCAGGAACGAACACATGTTTCCTCAACATCCACGTACTCAATCCGCGACAGGATTATTTTGACATGAATATTATTTCATTCGGTTTCCAGTACTACGTATTTAACAATCAGTTATTTAATTTTCTTAATAAATTATTCAATAATATATTAAGCTTTTTAATTTTTTATGACTAGCTGTCGCCCGCGAATCCGTCTGCGCGGAACTAAAAACAAACTTAATTATTAACCTCTGTGTTCTTCCCGACTATGTTCTACATCTCTGCCAAATTTCAGGAGATACCTTCAAACAAACATCCATCTATCCAAACATTCGCATTTATAAAATTAGTAGGATTTCTTTGTAGGCTGGAAACATAAATAGAATAGATTTAACAATTAATATGCAATGAAAAATATTAGTTTTGCCTTTAAATATAGAACCATAGATTGACATCTTGATAAGCGGCGAGTTAATCACATTTTCGCAAAATGTTAGGCGAAATTCAGTTTATTATTTTAGTCGTGACATAAAATCATGTTAGACGCAAAATGTTTACCTCCAACAACCGTATTCAAATTATAACGCAAAAGCTATTATAAACAAGAGATTATAGAAGGAAAACTTTACGCAGCCGTAAACTTTTATGATAACAACTTCTTTAAACATGTTGTAGTTCTAACAAGGAATTTAACATTTCCTTTTAGTTTAAAGTTAGTAAAAACATTTTTCTGTGTTCACAATCTGAGAAATAAATCTTAAGATATCTATATATGCTAGTACAGTCAGCTGCATAAATTTGTATACAATTAAAAAACTTTAGAAACTTGTGTGGGTCTTCGGTTTTAAAAATATGTTTGCACTAATTCGCCAATAACATGTTTACATAGTAGAAATAATGCAAACGAAGGCGAGCATACACATTTTTGAAATCTTCGTAAAATTTTTCATTTTTATGAAGCTGACTGTACAATCTTCTGCCGTTTACCGTTTAATTGTGATTGTGAAAGTGCTTTGTACAAAGACAGTGTACACTACAGTCGAAAACGCATGGCTAATGTTATTTAGGTTAATTAAAACATTTGAAAAGCTCAAATTCAATTAGTATGTACGCAAACTTTTGTTACGTCACACGCAGCCTGCCGGGTTCGCGTCCGCTCTGACCTGGATCTGTCGCACAATAACACCGTTTCCCCTTTAATAGTTTTTAATTAACGTGAAGTCGGACGCACTGAGTTTTTTTTTTCAGTTTTAACATGTACAATTAATTGTCAAAACGACGATGTGAAGTTAACGCTAGCGCATTGAAAACGCTTTATGATTTTTAGAGTGCGAATGAAAATGGATATGGTAAGCATTATTTAAATGTTTTAAAACTTGATGAAACTACTTTATACTTATTAAAAATGTACTTGTATGAAAGTGTGTATTGCATACATCTGATTATGGCCAATTAATTCCCTTCTACTTTTACATTACAAGACGTTTATTATAGTCATTCTAAAGAATAAGTGATAAAACACAATGTTTTTTTTTCTTTTTTTTAAGAGGACTAATTTTGGCCTCCGGGACGCACACTCATCAGACGAAACGCGGAATTGCTTCCACTTCACGTCTGTCTTCTGTGTGGTCGTGGTATTTCACCGGGCGAGCTGGGCCGATTCGTGCAAAGATGTTAAAGCGGGCTCTACCACTGTTAAACAATGTAATAAAACTTTAGTATTATTTGTAAACAGCAAATCTATATTATTAAGAGCAAAGCTTTTTTCTGCACGTGTGTTCTTTGCAATTGTTAATCTTACAATTCCATTTTCCAAATAAGTTGTATCTCGCACGAACAAAAAAAATACTATTCAATAAAATAGTCTCATGATATTGTATAAGTGTAGACTTACTGTCAGTTTGTTTGGAGTTGAATGGAATCTTACAACATTTGGTACGAATTTATATTAAAGTTTAATGTTGTATGCAACATTACGAGTGCAGTTTTCACGGCATTGCGGCAGCCGGTTACATCACGTGTCCATACAAGTTCAGACACATTAGGTGATAGCGACACTTTGTACTAAACGTTCACTTATAGCTTGGGAATTCTCACAAATGCACGTATTCCTTAAACTGAAATATTGTTTTAGACATCTTTATTACTCATTAATTAAAGTTGTTTAATGAGTTCATATTCAAAATGAATAACAGTTTTTGTTAACAGTTATTTCTTTAATGATAGCACGAATAATAAACTATTGTCGACGTAATTTTGGAGAGCCACCTACGCAGGTCATCATATCATTCAAAGTCTTTGTTAATTTGTCTCTTCACGTTATTACGAATGTGTCAGAGGTAAGGAGTAAATTTAGTTACTTTAAATTTCATTAAAACTAAATTTATTAAAAATTAGTGTAAAATAATTGTATTAAAAAATAACTTACGTTTATGTTTAACTGCGGCAATGAGTGGTTAAGTGTAATTAAGTGGATTCTATGCTAAGGGTCTTCCTGGTCAATTTTAACTTTGAATATGGTTATATGAGATGAAGAATGATGAATGTTTTCGTTAGTGAAATATTAATTATTAAATTTAAATATGAAATCTGTTCTATTTGGATTACACACTCATCCTAGGTCTATGTCGCTATCATTATAGGTCGCAGTGGAGGCCGCAATTTCCTGATGGCTAGGTCGCGTCACAACTCACTTTCCGCCGCAGACAAAGCTCGCTGCTTTAATTTAAACGTTATCTTTGCCACCAGAGACTCGCTCAACATAACATTAATCAAATATTTGAATGAAACTCTTTTACAGTTTCATTAAACGCAAGAAACTTGTGGATATTTCCCTGGTGAGACAAGGAATTTTCTACACAGTTTTTTCACGTGCTTTTTACAACAATGTACGTGCTTGTTACTCTCTTCGAATGAACATGAGAAAAAGAAAACAAAAAAGAAATGTTAGCAACATTATCAAACATATATTTTACCATGTTTTTTATTTATAAAACAACTTTCTTATATCATATTCAAAAAATCTTAGGCTAACGTAGAAAATAATAATTTGGTTTCTTATAGCAAGAAAAACAAACTGTTTAAACATCTAGTGCAAACCACTGCAAGCTTAAAACTATGCATAGGAAATAGTTTGTACTAGTAGTAGAAATATAACTCAAATTTTTCTATTGACATTTTGCATCAGGAAAATAAACCAACAATTACATTTACGTCACACGAGTAGGTATACCTTTAGTTTTATTTCTTAAATTGGTTTCCTATTACTTTCATTCATCAAACTTTTTGAGGTACGCGCTTTATGGCTTATAGAAATTGGCCTTTTTATGACTTCTTAAAGAAAAGTGGCTTTGAATCAATGCACAGATTTTATAGCACTGACGTATTCTGGAAAGTAACAAGATTATTTCCTCCATTTCGACAATATCAAAAAGGTATTACTTAAACACTTTTAATTGAACAATTAAACTCTTAGCCAAGAGTAGTGAATTTCAACAACTTTAATTAACCTATAATATTTTAAATCAGTAATTCCAAAAGTGGACTATTGCAAGATGGCCACCCAGAAGGGAAGTAAGGAGGGAAGTTAAATCCATAAAGGACGCATAGGAAATGGAAATACTCTCTTTCCTCCTTTTCTCCAGTGTTTTACACATTTTATAAAAAGAAAATATTAAAAATTTTATTACTAACGGAAATATTTTGCAATGAATAAGCTATCGCCTAACCACAGTCCCACCTGGTATTAAGTCATAATGTGGCCATTAAAAGAGATCTACTGTTAAATCTATAGAGCAAAAGTAGTTCATGTCTCAGGTATGTTTTAGAAATGACAATAAACCTAAAAGTTTTCAGCTACTTGTGAAATGTTAAAATAGATGTGCGACCCCATTTCAAGTTCTTGAATAGAAAAGCGTTCCTTAGGTTCGACGATAAGCGTAAATATCTATACGATAGAGAAAATTTATAGCTAGTGCTTGTAGAAATTTCAATATTTAACGGCTTTATTATTCATATTGATTTAATTCTTCAGTCGTTATTTGTTGATTAAATTATTAAATAAGTATGTATAAATTTACATTATTTAATTAATTTATACTTTGTAAATCAAGAGTTAGTAGAGTGAGTAGTGTGTTGGCTCGCAGTGGATTGCAGAGGTTTGGCCACAACAAATGAATGTCTGTGATCTCTGCTCACCCATTTTGGTTACAGACGTTAGTTTTGTGTGTGATCAAAAGTGATCAAGAGTGCTCATTTGCACATTTCCATCGTTTAAATGCAATTGTAACATTGTTTTCGAGGTAATAAAACCATACGATGAATAGACGAAACAATAAATTTCGGTACCAAAGTAGAACAGATTAATTCTGTAATAAATATTTGTGGAGCTCAGTATGAGCTCGCTGCACTGTAAACGAACTTGCATTAAATAGCATGGATGCGGTATTTCAATTTGTCTCCGTACTGTGTTCGCTGTGAATTAATGCTAGGACGACAACTACTGGCTTCATTACCCTACGGCGCCGTGAATACTGACTTGTGACGTCACGACTTCATTGAATACGAGCTGTGAGCCTGCAATTTCCCGCCCAGACATGCCCGCGAGACTTATTCAAATTCAAACGTTATTGAATGCAGATGAAGGAATTAATATTATCCATCGTTATTTTTCGTATGGTTTCATGATAAAAAGTTATCCAAAAGTTTTAATACCAAATTATCTCTGAAGTAAAATCTGCAAACAATAAGATATTAAAATAAAATTACTGATATCGTACTTAATATTATAAATGCAAATGTTTGGATGGATGGATGTATGTTAGAAGGTATCTCTAACGACTGCAAGGATCTCGCTGAAAATTGGCACGGATGTAGAACATAGTCTGGAACTACTACTATATTTTTTTTCATCTCGGCCGGAAGGAGTCGCGGGCGACAGCTAGTATATAAAGTTAAAAAATAACATTTTAAAAATTCCTTCAGAATTTTTATTAAAATACAGATGAAAACAATTCGGTAAATAGAAATAAAAATTCACAAATGCTCGCTGCACCACACAAGTCCACGAAACCAATAAAGCGATAATTTAAAATGTCACGTATTTCAGTGAATCGCAATATGCAAAGTGCTGATAGCACAACGCAAGCGATGTCGCAGGCTAATGCAATGTATATTTGCGTATCGCCGGCCGGTAAACCGAACACGAAATGGTAATTTGCCGCCATACCTCATAAAGCTCTTTGATTATCCTCTTTAATGAAGTTTGAAACTGTTTGATATTCGAGATTGTTGAATGACGGCGTCGTTTCACTGAATTGTGACTGGATTATCTTGAACCGAGAGGTATTTTGCTATCAAATGTTTTGTTGCTTAATTATTAACTTTTCCTTACACGAACTTAACTCTGCAGTAGTTTTAATAATTTGCAGGAGTACGATTTTCAAATGATAATAATTTTCTGACGTCAGAGGTATGTCATAAAGATGTTAATTAGTATTTTTCGCATGACTAGCAGTCGCCCGCGACTCCGTCCACGCGGGATTAAAAAAAGGTTCCTTAAGTGTTTTCGGCAACCATTCGAATTTATCTCACCTTTTAAACCTTCCCTAGAGCTCCACGAACATTTCAAGACTAAGATAAGATAAATCCGTTCTGCCGTTCTCGAGTTTTAGCGAGACTAACGAACAGCAATTGATTTTGTATAATACATATAAGATAACATAATCAATAAGGAATTAATTTTATATTGAAAAAGAATTTCTCTGAAAATGTTACTTTGAGATTATTAACAGGTTTTCTCGCTTTAACCCACTTTTCACTTCGCCTTATCTACACTCAGGTGACAGGTGTCGAGCTTTTCGCGTAATGGTGAAACCTACTTTAGAAATAGTTATTTGTACATGTTCACGATTTAAAATTTGTAAGGGAACAAATACAGTGAGAAAAAAACCAAATCAATTAAAGAAGTACAAAAACGTACAGTCATCCCTTTCATTATCATTGAGAAAGACAGAGAAAACAATACGTTTTTAAATATGTGTTTCAGTAAAGAAAACTTACGGATACATCGTACACTTACATTCAGTTATGAAGATTATATTTCTTTAAGAATAGGTATCTTTTTAGTCAATTCAAGTAATACTCCCCTTATACTATCACTTGATTAAAAATATATTTTACTTTTATCTTTTTTCCCAACCTTTTAACATGTTCTATCCGATAAAAAATATATGTAATAACTCGACAATATTGCGAAGTGACAAATAAAACGTAAGTCTCATAAGATTGTACGGCATTTAGTAAATCGTCACGTAAAGTGATCTTGCGTTGGACGTCTACAAACAATAATTCCTTCAGTGTGATTTTACTTTACGACAAGTCTCGCACGTATCCTGCGTTTATCTCGGACGAAATTTATGACCACAATAACTCTACTTCTCGATAGGAAAAACTCACTTGCTTACTTCTTTGTAGATTTGAAATTTTGCTTCATTTGACCACTTTTTGATAAGATAAGATTTGTGGGTGTTACACTGTCGTTTGATTTTGAATAACTACCATCGAATATCATGAAGTTCGAAATTTTAAAACAGATTTAGGATAATTTGGATATAATTATATTCTGAAGAAATAATTTCCTTTAATAAAGTAATTTGAAATGAATTATTGAAGTTAACCTTAAATCTTATGCGATGCGAATGTGAATCTTTGAATGTATGGATGGATGGATATTTGTTAGAAGGTATCTTCAGAACGGTTGCATGTATCTTGCTGAAGCATAGATGTGCTTAAGATTTTTTTTTAATTTCGCGCGGTCAGAGTCGTGCGCAAAATCTAGTAAAATAAAAAAATTACGTGCTATTATCGTATCTTGATCAAAGCTATTTAATTAAAATATTATGGTGTTAATTATTTCATTTGTTTCAGAAAAATCAGTAAATGCCGCGAAGAAGACATACTACACGGCGAAATGGTCGACTTATAGCAGCGGGCAGACGCGAGAGATACGTGCGAGGGTGGCGGCGGAAACGGAAAAATGTTAATACTAGTGATAGTCCATTTTGTCACGCTACCTGTGATCACGTGGAGACCAGTCAAAGGGGATACGGGAATAGAAGATAAGACTCAACCATTAATCAGTTCTAGGGTCGTCAGGACTAAATACGGTGATATTAGAGGGTTCATAATGACACCGGAATCAAGGTTTCTTGAACCAGTCGAAGTATTCCGAGGTGTGCCTTACGCATCTCCTCCAGTAGGTTCATTAAGATTTATGCCTCCAGTGTCAGGAGCACAATGGTCAGGAGTGAAAATCGCAGAAGAATTCAGTCCGGTCTGTCCACAAGTGCTGCCAGATATAAGAAATGAAACAGCAGTCTTGAAACGGATATCAAGAGGGCGATTAGAATATTTAAAAAGGATATTACCATTTTTAACGAATCAATCGGAAGATTGTCTCTACCTCAACATTTATGCTCCCGCCCAAGGTAATTATAATTTGATGTTATATTTTCTATACACACTTTTAGACATTTTTAGTTAGAATCCTTTGGGGCGAATGACGCGGTTTTGTTACCAAGTAAACTGTCAGATTGATTATTGAGGGTACAAAAGCGTTGATATTTTAATAAGGCTAGTGTTGCGCCGATACATCAACACAGTATCGGATTTTCTTCCTAACAATATGTAAATATAAAATGTACATTTGGCTGATTCCCTCGTTTACAGTAAAGGTTGTAATTTTGTACTTTTAAAGTGAAATTTTATTCATATAAAATAGGGCTGTACAAATTGACAACAATTTATATCCTCAGACTGAAATGTTAGCTAGTGTCTGTAGGATTATACAAAGCCTGAGTTAAAATTTCGAAAGGACCGAGCGTTCATCTGGCGTAATTTTCAAAAGAGCTTTATCCTTGGAAAGAAAAATCACTTTTATTTCCCTGTAACGAAATTCGGACCGAGGGTTCAAGGATTTAAATAGAACCCCCCACCCTTAACGGAATTAAAAATAAAGTGGATGAATTTTGTCATATATATCACAGACGAGGCTAATTGGACAGTCTTTGTAACAAATGATAATAACTACATAAAGATCCCAATGGGTGATTATGGTAATTAGGAAAACGCTGTAGTTTTTCCTGATTTTTTTTTCTACACAAAAATATATCCCTTTTTTGCTAACATACATAAGATCTATTTAGAATCTAACTGTGTTATTGTACGATTGATGCATAACTTTGGATGGATGTATGGATCTTAGTCTCACAACTCCAAAATAGCTGAAAGGATCTAGATGAAATTTAGAACAGAAAAAGTTTACTGGAATAGCGCATAGGCTACTAAATATTTTTTATTAAGTTCTACACTGACGAAGTTACGGGCGACTAGCTAATTTTCTCATAAACGCCTTTTAATACAGTATCGCCTTGTAAGGCAAATTTTCAAGTACACGTACCGCTGAGTGGATCTCTAGAGATTTGTAGAGTTGATGTACCGTTGAATGGCATAGCTCTGCAGATACTTTTATGATATTGTAACGCGGAATATTGTAAAATATCGGGTTATAGAAAAGCAACCTCGTAGATTGTTTGCTACGTTATTGCTACAGTATTGCTACATTCGTAATAACGAAACAGTTTAAATAGTATTTAAAATTAAACGCTTGATTTAAATCGTGTTACTGAATTTTAGTGCTAAAATTTCTTGAATTTATTTTAGATTATAAAATATTAAAGTATAGGATTCATCACCGTGTGTATTATCTTTTAATCTATTTTATATCTGTATCCTTAAAAAAGGTGTTATATCTAAGATTATGCACATGATTGTATGAATTTCAACTTTAAATACTGATAGTAAAGTGACTAATGTAATTACAACACAGTTTTGCGACACACTTTTACAGAGTAGTGAACCGACACATGTGACCTGATTTGTCGGCAGGTATAGAACTCTAGGCTGTATTCGTGTCGGTGAGTAATATGAGCAACGATACATTTTCGTCGTTGAAATAGTCATAAAAGTGAATACGCCCCTGTCTCAAAAAGGCGAAAAGAAACTATGCACCGTGGTACGGATATTACGTTGAAATCCACCGAATAGGTTTTTGTACGTCTGCATGGTTTTGTCGACTTGAGCTTTTGTCGCGAACACACGTCAGAATTTCACGATTGGTGCAAGTGTTATTCGTTTTAATTTCACGAAAAAGGATTCTAATACAATATTTTTATGTTGCAAAATTCACGAGTAATAACTAATTAATAAGAAAGAAACACTATTCATGATTTCATAATAATTGTTTATAATCCAAGAATCATTATTTAAAGAAAGTCCGCGTATTTCTAACACTTGTACCATACACTAATTCGCTGTCATCTTTCGGCGTAATTTTGGAAGACCCCTTATATCAAAAAGTAGGATTTTTTGATAACCCTCACGAGGAGTGCAATTAGCAGTTTTAACTAGAGTGCCTTGTTGGGAGAGAGACTGTAAGCTTTCATAAACCGCACGCTGGAGCGGTCACGTGTTTCTACATACTCAGCGTAAGATTTGAAACTTCTTTCTTCATAGTTGGAAAATTTTAATTTCGACTATATTAAATAAGGCAATTTTTATCGAGTCCGTGTTAAAATTATAACAGAAAAAATTTGAATCATTATTATTATTGCGAAATAATAGGATCTGAATTGATTACTTACATTTAGCTTAAAAAAAACTATTAGAAATATGAAAGGACATTCGTTAAACGATGTACTAAAAATCGGAAATAAATTATTCAATATCAAATGATAAATTCAAAATATAAAATCTAATATGTAAAAATCGTGTGAATTATTTAAATATTAAATCGAGTGTGATACATATTTTTATAGTTGCTTGATACTGAAAGGAAAACCACAATAGCAATCGGGTCGACCTTTACCTCGATATTCCCTCGCTATCGGATATAAATATCAAGGTGTGGTATCGTGTACAATAGTTAACAATGTGCAGACAGCTTTATTACTATTTCAATTATTAATAACGATTTATAGCTCTAAAGAACATTGTAAGTCATCCTACATAACGGCCTAATCTTAATATAATAACAATAGGTTTCCACTGCCGTAAAAACTGCAAAAAAAGATAACTTAATAAACAAAAAAATTACATTATTTTCATTATTTTTTTGTTCTAAAAAATATAAGTAATGTAACTAAAGCTTAAATATAAGCTAATATCCATTATCTCTTATGATTTTATCGATATTTTTGATGACTCAAAATAATTTATACTAACATAGAAACAAATTTCTTGTTTTCAATGCAAAGTTTTATTTCGAAGTAACGAAAATGGACGGAGTGTATTCAACAAAACCCAGATTTATCCTTTTCTTTAGATCCATCACGCCGGCGATAAGGCTTGCAGACTTTGCCAATTCGCGCTGATACGGGCTCGTGGGGGTTCGGGGGGGTTCGTGGGGTTCCTTTTTTGTTCTCATTGCGCAAAGAAATCTGAATAGGCGAGTGGAACGTGTAAGTTTTCACGAAAAGCTATACTTTCAGAGCTGAAACACATTCCAACTGTACTTTATTTAAATTTAGAATACAAACAAAAAGTTTTATAGTTTCGTAAACCACAATTTATTAAGGCAATATATTGTTACTTTCAGAGTTAGTAAATACGTGCGTCCCTTAGTCTAGAATTAGTATTTAAATCTGTAATTCGGTACTTATTTTAGTAATCATTAAGCTACTCTTGAGTACAGCATTTGGTGTCTAGTTTGATTAAAATAAACAATCATACTAATAATATAAATAATGGATGTATGATTGTTAGAAGGCATGGATGTAGAACATAATCTGGAATAACACACAGGCTACTTATAAACGTATGCGCGGCAGGAGTCGCGGGCGACAGCTAGTAAATTATATCATACTGTTAGTTATTTAGATGTTCTGTCAATGTTTATTTTGGTATTAACATTTCTAACAATGAATAAAAACGGAATACGGATAATGGAACGAAAATTTTTGTTTAAATGTACAAAAACCCGATGCAACTTATTTAAGTATATTACTTCTCTATTGTGATATTGAAACAATAGTTTTGGATTATTGTAGAGTTTATTATTTGTACTATTTCTATTTTTATTATAAATATTTTATGTTCTTTGATAATTAAATTAATATAGTTAAATTACATTCAGAAATGTATTACATCTGTGTAAATTTACACAACCCTATTAAAATGTAGGTCACACGACAGTATGTCCCGTCCAGTTAAATTCCCATATGACGCAAGAGGCTTTTATCTAAGGCTTTACATTATTACACAATATAAAGGTGTCAGCTTGTTTGATATATATGTAACGATTGACTTAATGAGAATCAATCGTGGGTTCTCAATCCTAAAAAAAACTGTAATTAACAAGCGGTCGCCATCGACTCTGTCTGCACGGAATTAAAAAAAAAACTATTATTAGCCTATGTGTTCTTCCAGACTATGTTCTACATGAATTTCAAATTTCATCGATATCCGTTTAGCCGTTCTGGAGATACCTTCTAACAAATATTCTTTATCCATCTAAACATTCGCATTTATAATATTAGTAAGTTATACCTGTTTTTTAACAAAAAGAATAAAAGAAATCTAGTCGTTTTCAATGAATTTAATTAAAGATTAGTCAATTTATTTCAGTTGACAATTTTCTAACTCTACCATTCATTCAAATAATGATTAATATCTTTGTAGTTGTTAAATATATCATATTTATTTAACATTTAATATAAAGTAACAAATATTTCATTCATTGTCCTCCTCCTCCTCCTTTCTGGTCCCGCGATTGAATTTACCAATCAAATTATATTTCCCTTGATATGCAAAACTTTATAATTTGAAATTCAAAACGAAATTAATATTTTCTTTGTATCGAACAAAGAAAATACCGAGGTACCATTCAGTTTAAGTGATTGTTTCAAATATAATTTCTCACGCGTTTTAACGAAGTTATATAACGAATTTATACGAATACGTAATGAATCCAAACTTTTTAAAGTATTAGGTTTAAAAACTATGTAGTTTTTAAATTAAAAAAAGTCTTCGAGGTCCACCTAAACGGTCATCGTAAACAGAAGAAACTGTCAAAAGTCTACCAGAGTATAGTCTGCTAATCAATTGGTGGAGGATCTCACCAACACCTATAAATAATAAATAATTAATGCTTTATTATAAAATAATTTCCACAACTGTGTGGGAGCGTTGGCTCTTGTACTATGACAAACAAACCTGCACCTATAATTGTCGATCTTTGTAGCATCTATGAAATTGTAAATCGCTATTTTTTTATGTCACTGTATATTGTAATGTATCAAATGTATGTGTACAGCAGGCGTGCGGGACGCTGCAGCGCGCTACCCCGTACTGGTGTTTGTACACGGAGAGAGCTACGAGTGGAGCTCAGGCAACGCGTACGACGGCGCAGTGTTGGCCGCGCACGCCGGCCTACTCGTCGTCACCATCAACTACAGGCTTGGTCTTCTCGGTAATTATATATTCTACATATAATAAGATTTCACTGATAAAACATCTGTGTACAATGTATTGTCATCTGTATTTGAAAGAAAAAGAGATGAAAATATGTTCAAACTTTCGTAAGACATTATAATAACTCGCTCACTGTCCGACGGGCCGTGTCCGCGAAATAATACCAGTACCACTCATCCTGATGAAGGGCTCCCGATGGGCTCGAAACTAGTCGGTACCGAATCGAATATAAGTGAGTGTTTAGCCGTTTTTATATCAGTTTATTAGATGAAAATATATTTTGTTTTTAATTTTGGTACAAAGCATCCGTGTATTCCTTTATATAACCTGCACCAAAATCTTCTCTAAACTTACACACACACAATATCTCACAATTCCTTTTAAAATCTCATAATTAATCATCAATATTATCATCCATTATGTAATTTTTATAAAAGCCTTTCAACGAAGTATAATATAAATTAACGTAACACCAAAGTGACGTAATAGTAAATATTTTTCAAGCAAACAGAAGGGCATAAAAATCAATCAGTAACAATTTGTTTAGCAAACATTAAAACTATGATCACTGTATCGCATGTTATACTTCAATAAAACCACAACTCTTTACTATGACTCAGCTTTATTAGATCAATCGCGTTCCGACGCGTCCCACTAAAATATGTTTGCAAATGTAACCAGCTTTATCGAACGAGCATTTTACGATGTATTTATGTATTTAATCGCGTTTTATGTGACAAAACGTATTTTATGTTCGTCATATTAAATGTAATCTCATACTCGACGTGTCTAACATAATTTTAAATGTGAATGGTAAGAGCTATTGACCTCAAAATCTTACTAAATGCGAATGTATGGATGTATAGATGATTAATGTTTATAAGAAGGCATCTCGAATATTGCTGAAATATGGTATAGATGTAGAACATAGTCTGTATGAACACATAAGCTTCTGATTAAGTTTTTTTTTAATTCTGCGCGGCCGGAGTTGTGTGCGTTAGCTAGTGTACTATGGGTCGCTAGTAAACGAAATAAAGACCACTTTCTTGTGAAGAAGGTACTGATATAAATATTTATGTTATTTATAATAATCTCTATTAATATAAACGGCATCGCCGTAAACTTGTTAACCTCAAGATGTCGAGTTTACAAAAGTAACCCTCTTTTGTCATGTTTACAAGAATGTTATTATTATTTTATGACAGCTTTGCCCTGTAGGAAGTAGCCCATCTCTGGAATGCTTTTGATGACGTCGCAACTAAGTGTGCGCCGGAAATGCTGTGACGTTGCGTAATTTTGTGAAAATTATTTACAGTATGGCGGAAGAACTTGAAGAATTCTATAACATAGCTGCGCTTTTGAAATGTTTAGCTAAATTTTACGACCGTATTATAAGTAACTTTAAAGAACAAGGATGGGTGTTACATTGTTAAACTTACGTTAAGTTTGCCCACGTTTTTGGATAATATTATTAAATTAACTAGCCTATGTATTTCATCATTTATATAATTCAAAAGTTGGTTATTTTAAAAAATCTCTCTATACTTTTTAGTTGACAAAAGTAAAGGAATGCCGTAGTTACCATAAATGGACTGTGCTGTAAATTCATATATGTACGCTGATGAGATATATTTGTGAAAGTTATGTGCCGACCCTCTGTAGGGAAAAGGGACAGGGAAATGATATAAACATACCTATTACTAAAATGTCGAGAGTAAAATAATTGTTATTTCAGCGTTGCTTTCGTCATATAAAGGAAGGGGGGGAATTAAATTAATTTGTTAACAAATCCGCTCCAAATGAATCATTTAAGAGCTCTGTTGGGGCGCGGGAGTGCGAGCCTCGTTACTGGCCTGTTATCTTTCTATTGTTATGTAAATTTGTTTAACCAGTCTATTCATCTTGTTTCCTTTGACAAAAATTCCTTTGGATTTTTCCCTATTAAATGTTAACTTTCTTTGTGATGCTACTTATTTTATTACATCTTAATTAATTTTCCAATATTCCTTTCATTGCATTGCATTCGGAATCGGCTACTGTCTATTCTCATATTCCGCGCAGACGGACTCGCGGGCGACAGCTAGTTATTAATAGTATTCGCTTCACCACTTAGATTAATGAAAACCTATTAAAGTAAATTTTTCCTTTAATATATCAATAATAATATGATAAATGTACTGATTGTTTTCCAAAAATATGAATTTCTAAGTAGCAATATCGGTATTATTTTTCGGTTCTATTTGAACCACTATCGTTGATTACTAAAATATCGCCTATTGTTTTTCATTCGAGAACTGGGTCAGCGCTCTTCAAATGCAGTATCTTCGCTTTTATTTGTGCATTGAATTTCTATTTAAAATTAAACATTTCGAGATACCATTTTCATATTGGAATAATGCGAACATTTTGTAAACTAAAATATACACTAGCCGTCACCCGTGACTCCGTCAACGCGGAATTAAAAACAAAACATAATTGAAAACAAAGCCTATGTGTTCTAGACTATGTTCAATATGTATGCCAAATATCATCGATATCCATCGATCCATCTAAACATTCGCATTTAGATACGGAACTGTCTACGTATTTATGTGTTAAATTATTTAAAAAAGTAATAACATAAGCCTTTGCTGCAATAACTTGTATGTAAGCCGCATTTGATCATAATAACAAAGCCGTGAATAAAACACTCGTATTCTTTACTGAGTTCAATTTTGCTTGCCCACATTTATCATCATCCAGCAACCTATTTCTTTTTATAGCCACTCTTATCTTTGAATGGCCCAAAGTCGTTAAAACAAAGTAATAAACTCCGTATTACATTTTTGTATCCTAACATACAATATCTTCTTAATTAAGAAAATGTTTTGCTAGAAAATATCTAGGAATAAGGCATTGATTTATGTTAAAAATATATTTTAAACAAATAGAATAATTAAATAAAAAATCAGATGTAACGTTATGGAAATAAAAACGCTGTTTGTTTGAAGAACAAAAACTTCCTTTTCTTTTGAGGTGTTGCCTAATGAATACAGTTTGCGAGATCTGAATCACAAATAAGCTGTTAAAAGATATTCTACGTATAACTACGAAAACTACAGCTGAGTATAAAGCTACCTTTAACTTTTATTCCCTAAAGTTTTTCGTAAATAAAAAGTTTGTAATTAAACAAAATTTCGTAAAAATAACCATAAAGCAACGCGAGAAGATTCACAGTGAGATTGTAATAACGATATTTAATTTATTCGGCTTAAAACCGTGTTAAAATTTACTTTCATTCAAAAACAAATCTGGAAATCTGTAACCAAATAATATAGAGGAATAAATGATATTGTCCAAAAAGTATTGTTTACTATTGGAGTGTAAACAATCTACCGTTATACCTAACAAAATATCCATATACATTTCCCAAAGCCACTCCGGGATTAGTTTCATAAACATAACATGTTTATGAAACTAAGCCCAGGAAATATGCAAATATACGCCGCCATTTCGGTTCGATAAACTACCGCAAACGGGCCACAATAACTCTCTTTCGCTCGATTACATTTGCGTTACAAAAGAAATGAAATATTGTGTTGCAGGTTACTTCTAAATGGATGTTAGTTTATTACTAATATGAATTCTATTATGGTAAATAATAAACCCAGCCGAAAGTACTCAAATCATAAATCAACAAACACTTGTTCTTCTAATGAATTTTAAGGAATTGATATCGTGAAAATGATTGGCAGCAATTTTACCTCATCGAATTCAAAAGCCCTCCAAAATATCAGATAGTCGCTAAAAACAAAGATTTCTCGTGAATTTTTTTTGAATTAAAGGAACAAAGTTCATTTGTTACCATTGGTTTCTAAGATAGAAATCTCTGAAAAAAACATATTGGGGATGTATTTTAAACGAGCATTTTGGCCTCAGAAGCCCACGGTTAGGGTATTAAGGGTAATTTTTTAAGCGTTTACCCATTAACTGAACTTAGACTCAAATTTTCGGTAATCGTATTTCTTACCATCAACACATTATTAGTATGTTAACTTATTTTTAATTCTTATCCTGTATTACCAGGTTTCCTGAATCCCCGTTCCGACGAGTTTCCAAGATCGCCAGCTAACTACGGTCTAATGGACCAGATCGCGGCGCTGCACTGGATAAAGGAGAACGTGGGTGTGTTCGGTGGAGACCCCACTAATGTGACCCTCATGGGACACGGCACTGGTGCAGCGTGTGTGCACTTCTTGCTTACGTCACTAGCCGTTCCAGAAGGTTAGTACAATGTTTATAAGGTATTGTAGTTGTTGAATAAACAAATATAGATTTCTATTTGAGGTTTTAAAGCTTTGTAGACCTAAAAGCTGTTAATTGTAACTTAAAAGTGTAGCGAGCTTTACTTAACAATAATATTTTTTAATAAACTCGGTACATTTTAATCATGACTAGATTGCGCATTTAATACAACTTCTCCACTCACTTAAGACTTAAAATTCACAGTAATTCCGTTAACCATTACACCCCTACCGTCTATTTAACATTGAAACTTATCCGGTGACGGTGCGTACTCAGCGGTACCTTTATTTGGTTATAGAATTCGAAGTAGCCTTTCATAGTGCTTCTCTACAAACTATCCTATGTAAACAAGATCCTACCGGCACTCTACTTGTAGACTTTATTCACTGACTCAAATGCTTACTTAGTTCAAATAATTCGGTTACACATACAACTAAAATCAGTATCGGCAGTTTATCATTTTAGTACATGTTTTCTTATACAAGTGCTGATCTTTCTAATGTTATAAATGTGTATGTTTAAATGGATGTACGTTAGAAGGTATCAAATTTTGCATAGACGAAAGATTGTAAGAACACATGGGCTACTAAGTTTTTTTTTTTAATACCGCATAGACGGTGTCGCTGGCGACAGCTTATTAGCATAAAATTAGAATAGTTTAAAGGAATATAAAAATTTAATTAATGTTATTTCGAATGTATAAACATGGTGACATAATATTTAATTTAAATAAAATATTATAATAGTTTGAAATAAATAAAATTTTTCAACGAAAGCTTGGCTAGTTATTTTATTATTCTTACTTTAATGACCAAAGAGCTTAGTACAAAGTTGGAAAGATTCCAACGAACTGTTAAATCTGAAAAATGATTACAAAGAGATGACTTCAAAAGATCTTGGACTCACATTTTTAAATTAACAGATAATGATGTGATTAGATGATTAAGTTACTTGGTTATTTTATACATATTCATATACGACTTAATTTTCATCAAGTTGTAACTTTTTCCGTCTTTGTAACACGAGAAATAAAATAAGTAAAATGTAACAATTATTTTATTTACCACTGTATTATTTATTTATGTACAAACACTGCTAACAAATAACATATTATATTTCCACAGAAAAGTAATAAAATTCTTTACGATACATAAAACGTGAAATCTTCATCGTGATCCGTGACCCAGTGTCGGCGGAATCTTTTATTCAGTCGCTTGGAGACGCAATGCATCTCACATTTTACACTTAGGAAGTATATCATTCACTTACACTAACGTAGCATTAGTTGTAGAAAAAGAATGGTGAAAATGTCATTATGACAATTTAAAATACGTAAAGGGGGGCTAATATGATAATTCTTGAGAACGCTTTAGTAACGTTATCGAAAAAATATGTATCGAAATTTGTGCAGCGCTCCTACCGGGCATAAAGTGCACTACTATTTTTTTGATAACGTTACGAATACATTCTTGCGGCAGTCATTCAAATATTCTTGATAGTTCCTCAGAAATATTGAAGTTTGTTCATATGGCTCGGAATATCGTAGGAGTCTGCGGCACAGATTATCCCAGGTCTAGCTACGGCGAGTGTGTATAGGAATGCGGGTGGAGAACAAATTAAATATTTGAGAACATATAACTAATACTAAAGTAGAATAGATGAATATAGATCACACATTTAAAAAAAATATACGGTTAAAAGTTAGTAGCGACTATTTTCTGTGAACATACAGAGAAAGGTCATTTTAAAAGTTTAATAAAGTACATCCACAAAGCTATACATATATTTGAGAGTATTGGAGTTAACGTTGATTTATGATTCAAACAAAACTGTATGAATGCGTTTCTCGCTCCAATTCCACTCCCCATTTGAATATTTCGTGAATAAATAATGCGTATTGTTTGTACGATAGCTTATTCGAACAGTTCAATAATAAATTATAACAATTCTTTTAGACATTGTGACACTTATGTACTAAATAAAATTTTGTTTACACTCGTATATTTAACTAGCTGTCGCACATAACTCGGTCCGCGCGGAATTAAAAAAAAAACTTAATAAGTAGCGTATGTGTTCTTCCAGACTATGTTCTATATGTATGCTAAGTTCCGGAGATGCCTTCAAACAAACATTTATCCATCTAAACATTCTCAATTAAAATATTAGTAAGATTAACTACTGTGATATCATTTGGAAACATACGATAACCGTCCACTGGTCAGATTCAAGGTCACAAGTCCGAACACAATCATAAAAAGAACTTATTTTTAAATAGTTATTTGAGGGAGAATTTTTCTCTTTATTGTCTACGCTTTGGTTGCATTTAACGTTTTAAATTATCACTCAGTTTTCCAGAAACCATTAATTATAAAATTGTTCCCAGGTCTGCTGTTTCACAGAGCTATTCTTATGTCAGGATCAGGACTGAGTCCCTGGTCTCTGGTCGCCGATCCTCACAAATACGCTACAATAGTCGCGAGACACGCCAATTGTTCTCCCGGTAAGGTGCAAGGATATCCAGATTATGACATAATTACGTCGTGGTTAAACATAAACTGTGTATACATCGATTTATTCCTAGGACAAAAATGATGCATACATATAAGAGAGAAGATTTATTCGTTCTTTTCTATTATTACAAATGATGTCAGAAGATATTTAGAGTAATTGTAGTCACGGTCAAAAATATTATGGAGGTAGAATTATCAAAAATAATCATCATCAACCTGCCCTTATCCCTATCGAGGGTCGGCACAGTATGTACTACTTCTCCTCCATACATCTCTATCAGCCGTCATTCCAATTATCAAAAATAATGAAATGCTAAAATCACGTCAAAAGAAATCCACAAACCTGACAACGTATAATGAAAATGTTTTTATTTATGTGCAACGTTTTTTTTTTAGAAACCTGAATAATTCACATTTAGTTTCGTTTAGATCTGACGCCGCCCGCTCTGCTGCGGTGTTTACGTGAGCGTCCGCTCGAGGCGCTGCTGTCCGCTCCTGTGCGCGCACCTGACTTCTCATATGCGTTCGGGCCCAGCGTTGATGGGGTTGTCATTGGTAAGAAATGAGTCAACCAAGCTAAACATTTTATGTCAAAATTAATATTTAAATTTTTTTTATTTTAACGGCATAATCTTCATAACACATAAAGCAGTAAATGTTTTGAACTCCATAATTGCATGATAAAATTTAAAATCGTTTATTTTAGTTAAGGTAAACGATTTAAAACAAATTTATTCTATAACGTTAATAATTTTGCGGAGAATGAAAGTTGAGAAAGTTGGTGGAATCTATTAAAATGTGAGGAGGAAGTTGAAATCAACAATGATTTTAGTATTCTTGTAATGTGGCGGATTTCCAATACGAACTTTTTCATAACTCGAGTGTTGACAAACGGAGCGCGTTCTCGATGTTATTAAATTTTCTTACAAACTTTTCTCATTTTATTTGCTTGAGCTTCCACGTTTTCATCTCGCCTTCTTGTCTCATAACATTTTTCTTCCTGCAAACTTTCTTTCTGGAATCCTTAAACAAATTGTGTTCTTTTGTCAACGTATTAATTTTATACAAAACATTCTTATGAAGACCTATACATACTTAGGATATTTATTCCAAAGAAATTACAAAGTTTTTTTATAAATTATAAGTATATTTAAGCCGGTCGGTTACAAAATATATTCTTATTCAAATTGGAAAAGAAAAATAATTCATAAAACATAAATTGTTGTCGATAAAGTACGCTTGTTAATATGACATTTTATAGTGAGTTTTCTCTTTAATAATTAAAAATATTTCTATCCCTCTCATAACCTTAAAAAAGACAGGGATAACAATATCATAAGTTTGTAGAATGATGTTGTATTTGTCAGACACAGGAGATCTTCTGATGAATCCAGAGAACACATACGAATGGGGTGGGCAGAGTGGGCACGGCGGCGGCCAGCAGACTGCAGTCAACATCATAAACGCCGTGCTGATGCGCAAGAGTGCGGTCGCTCAACTCACCAAGTCAGTAAGATATTCACTTTATTGTTATATACAAAAGCAAAACCCCAATAGTCTAATGGTTAAGAATAATGACATTCTATCACGTGATTGAACGTTCAAATTCCACCAATCCATAGAATATCCCTAATAATTTGGTATTGTTAAGACAAAAATATATTTTATCTTCGAACCAGAATAGAGTACTGTTCACAACAGAAATCGACATAAAACAATTTAGTTATGAAATATAAAAAATACGTAGGAGTAAAGCCTTCATCTGCACCCAGCTGCAGAACGCTCAGTGCGACGTTGAGAGCCGCCAAGATATATGTTAAGTATAATAATTGTATACAGGTACGACTTGATGCTGGGAGTGACGAAAGCAGAAGCATACTTCGCGTTCAGCGGCGAGGACGTGCAGTACGGCATCGAGGCGGACAGGCGCTCCAAGATACTCAAGTCGTTCGTCAGGAACACCTACTCATATCATCTCTCCGAAATTCTAGCTACTATTATAAACGAATACACAGATTGGGAGAAACCGGTGCAACATCCCATCAATATCAGGTACAAATTAACTACGATTAAAAATAATATCCATAGATTCCTTATTATATAAAAGGAACTTTATTCAGCTATCACATGAGACAAATTAGAAAAATTATTTGTTATCTTTGTTGAGCATAAATTGGTTTTGAATTCTTAACAGCTACTACATTTATTGCAAATGAGCAAACGACCATCTGAATTCGTCGAAATGTAGAAGCGACCACAGTCCATAGACGTAGGAGAGGCACAGAAAGAAGATATTTCCCCATCCTTTGCTTACCCTCTTCTATCAAATCGAATAGGAAAGGGTATTAGGCCTCCGGCATGCTCAATCAAATCATTAACTACTGCTCCACCTAACAATTATTGTGGGGTAAAATTAGGCTACATTCAAGGCACTGTTTTTGAAAATGTGTAAGTATGCAGTAAGTAGATACATGTGTGTGTACTCAGAGACGAGACTCTGGAGGCGCTGAGCGACGCGCAGGTGGTCGCGCCCATAGTGCTGACTGCCGACACGCACTCCGCGCTGCGACGCAACTCCTACCTCTATGTCTTCGACTACCAGACCAAGTATGGAGATTATCCACAGGTACCTACCTACATAAGATAACTAAACAGTACTATTCATTCTGCCATTGGATTTGGGTTCTTATATTTTGTAGAGTTATATTAACTCGTTCTTTCAGAGTAAAATATTTCTTAGTAACAAAATGTTCTCGTTTAATACTTACAAACAACGAGATCTGGTATTAAGATAATTGTATAATTTTTGTCCTAGATATTATGTATAACTGCTCGTAAAGAATTTATAATAACTTATCACGTCATATTCAAAGACTTTACTGCCGGAGAACTTTTATGTCTTGAAAATAAAGTCTGTTTAAGATCTGCCAGGATTGTAAACTTAAAACTGCTGTTATTAAAGACTTTGAGCTCTCGAATTACCTCGTTTGCGGAGACGGATGTTCCACTAACAAGATAGTGAACCAATTAATGGTCAGGCACCTACCGGGCGGCTTTAATTTACAAACGGAACCTCGTTAGAAAATATAATAGTGTAGACTCTTAAAAAATTGACAAGACAGTTTTAAATTCCTTAGTAAATTTTTACGACTTTCACAGTTAATATGAGATTAGGTATGAGGTTTTTTATTCAATATGTTAACTCTTAGACATATGAAATGAAATGCCGAGTATGATAATAACGTTATTTGAGTAGCGTCAAGGCTGCATACACGGCGAGGAGTTGCCGTACATATTCGGCGCGCCGCTGGTCGGCGGACTCGCTCACTTCCCACGTAACTACACCAAGGCTGAGCTAGCACTCTCTGAATCTGTCATGCTCTATTGGGGAAATTTTGCTAAGACTGGGTGAGTATTTGTGTACATAAATCAGACAAAATGACGTACCATTACAATCTAAAAATACACCGAAGCGATAGATTTTACTATTTTAATGTCGATATTTTTTCTAGCAATCCAAATGAAGCTCAAGAAAGTGATCCAATAAGAGCAGGTCGACAAGAACGAGTAAGAATGAAGAACATGGAGTGGACGGCATACGAAGCTGTTCATAAGAAATATTTAAACATAGATATAAAATCTAAATTAAAGAATCATTACAGGGCACACAGGTAAATGTAAAACAAACACTATTGAACATATAAGGAAAGGGAATAAATAATTAACGCAACTATGTTTGTCCTCAGGCTATCGTTCTGGTTGAACCTCGTGCCCGACTTGCATCGTCCCGGGGGAGAAGACGTTCCTCCCTCTCATCATCAGCTCGAGCACGAAGATACGTCCTTACAGCCCACTATAAAAACATTCACACCGCCCTTCAAGAAGATCACTGATTTGATTCTATCGGAGACCGGGGTTGCCACAAAAGTACCGATGCTGGCGGTACTTAATGTTACCTCTCCATTGAACTTCAACGTCGGTGGAGCAAACCCTCCTACACAAAGTCCGGAGGTGCACAAATCGGACGCGACCACTTCTCCGCCACCGGAAGACGGGTTCGCGGCCTATTCTACCGCTTTGAGTGTTACCATCGCAATCGGCTGCTCCTTACTTATTTTGAACGTATTAATATTCGCCGGCGTGTACTATCAGCGAGACAAGACGCGAATGAACGGCCAAGACGGCAACATGAACGGCTCTCATCTGAAGAAGCGCGTCGAAAACGGTCAGATGCCCAACAATATTTGCGGCGACCTCGAAGGGACGTTGACCTATCAGACGAGCCTCAAGAACGATCCGGCGACGATCCTCGGTCATCATCACACGCACTCCCATCATCAACTGCCGCCGCCGGAGTTCGCCGATTTGCCGAGCAACAACGTGGCGAGCATGCCGAGCATGCCGAGCATGGCGACGCTGCCGCGAGCGCCGCCGCCGCCCAAACTGGGGAAGAGCAATATAAACACCCTAGCAGGCGGTCAGCTGCAGGAGAACCAGCCGCTGCTGTCCGCGCACCACATTCAGATGATCAACACGAGCACGTTGACGAAGAAGAACACGCAGCTGAACGCGAAGTCGAACGTGACGATGGAGGAGCTGCGCGTGTGACGTCAGCGCGCCTGACTGCAACGCGCCGGCAGTTGCAGTGACGTGGCTCACCACGACGAGATCGTGTGACTTCAGCCGGACCTTCTCGAGAACCTCGCGGACTATATCTAACCGTTCCACTTCTCGGCTATAGAAGGTTAAAAACACTGTGTTGTGATCTCAAACGTTTGTGACCTTTTAATATAAGTAGTGAAATCAAATATGATAACATTTTATAGTGTACTAGTACGAGTACTGAAGACTTTAACAAAGATATAAGAAGAAACACTACGTAGTGAAGTGTCGTGTGAAAACATTTTGTGACTTATATAACCATATCTAAACGATTCGATAGGAGTGTCGGTGTCTTAAATCGGACGTTAATATTTATCATTGTGTAAATGTTTGTAAATAACATTAATAGTAAAGGTTAAAATTAAAATGTACATAGTGGTGTGAACAGTTCAGCCGCATATCCCTCCTACTCACACTAATTGTATGTCGACTTAGAAATTAGTATTTAATTGTCACGTAATCATATTCTCTCTATTTCCTATAAAATTATACTTTAAAACTAAACATATAGCACGATTTTTAACTAATTATCTTAATAGTTTAACTTCAAATGTTATGCAAATATAAGAATATATTCAATTGATTTATTTTATGTATTTTCTAGTAAATAGAGAGAATTATTTTACTGAAAAAATGGATGAATATAGCAGAATGAATTTAATAAAAAAAACACCAAACTTTTTCTTTATAGTATTATGAATGCATAAAGCAATAACTATTTTTTGTTATAATTGTTTTTTAATATTTCATTATTATTTCGTGAAATTCGAACGTTCAGTTCCACTGTGATTATTTTTAATACAATTTTTAATTAAAAACCGTTTAATGTCTTCAATTGCAGCAATTGAAATAGCAATAAATTTACAAGTAACTTTCATACCCTTAATTTAAAAAAACAAAAATTGATTTAAAGCATTTTGGAAGTCTCAAAAATTTAATCATCACATCCCCACCGAGGGGCTCGGAGCCTACCTTAAGTTTTGTTTTTATATCATAAGGCGGCAAACGAGCGAGCGGCCACCTGAAATCGCTGAAATAGCGAAGTGACCGTTGCCTACCTTTAATCGACGGAGGAGAGGATGCTCAGAAAGAAAACATTTTCCCTTCCCATGCATCCTCTCATCCGGAAAGTCCATTTCCACTTGTCATCCTTTCCTTATTAGAAAAAGGATGGGAAAGGAAAGAGGACTAAAGTTAAGGGTGATTAGGCCATAGTCAACCACGCTGGCCAAGTGCGGGTTGACTTCACACATATCTTTGAATTTCTTCTCAGATTATGTGCAGGTTGCATCACGATAAAAATTTAATAACGTAAATATTACATTTTTATAAATATTAAAATAATATACTAGTGGAACTGAAGCTTATCGTGTGCACAATATTATATTTTTACGTTTAACATAGACGGACCAATAGTTTTTGTATATATGTAAATAATTTTAGTAAACAATTTAGCTGATTGGAATGAATGTAATCTAAATTAAATCATTAAAAATGAATACAAAAGTTGAAAAATTAAAATCTGGTAAATCAATTTAATTTGCTTTAAAATTATCTTAATTGAAAATTTATATCAAACATCTTTGCAAATTGAGAAATTAGTTATTGAACTCGTAAATATAAGGCCTAGCGCACACTTGCGTTTTTCTTAAAAAAAAACGCAAGTGAGAGTCCGACATAACATATTAAAAACAATTGAATTCTTGTTGTTTACTATCAAAGGTTATTGGTAATTCGACTTCCCGTTAGGAAGCTATGTGAAAGTGAACCATTTTTTTAATTATCATGTTTATTAGCGTTTTATCAAAAATAGTCAAAAATCAAAAATTTCAAACAGCAGTTATCGGTCTCAATTTAAAAATGCAAGATGATGAACGACAATATAACATTTATTTTGAAGTTAAATTCCACTTAAACATCTTGAAAACAGAAAAACCGTTTAGCTCCCCACGTTAATAAGTCGAATTAGCAAAAACTCTGTACTTAACATTTTTATGTATAGTTTAGTAAATTATTACTAAACTAAACATAACATAGTAAACAATTACTTTATTAACTGTGAACTGTGTAATTCCTTTGAAGTCTTAATTAACACAAATTATAACGAAATAATTTCTAAAAAATGTATTTAATTGGAAGAAATAAAGTCAATAATTAAAATGATTTGAAAGAGATACGAATTTCGTTACATTTTCTAGACAACAAGAATCAAATATTGGGTCAACAATACTTAAAATCTTTTTTAACATATTATAATATTTTTAGCTTCAAACACAATATTGTTAATTTAAAAGTAAACAGTTTGATATGTAATCATAGATAACATTTGGTCTGAACAAAATACTTCCTTCAATTACCTAATGAGAGGCGGACTAAACGATTTTAATAAATCATTACAAATGAGGTTAAGCAGTTTTATTTTATACATTTTAAAAAGAAAGATTATATAGGACAAAGGTAAGTATCTAGTTCTATAAATGAGTAGCGACTAACCACCGTAGTATTTGAAGCATAAATATGACTAAAATACAATGGTGGTAGTCAGTACAATGCATTCGAAATTTAAAAATTATCAAAGCAACTTTTAAGGTATGCTTCCATTGGCCCGCGAAGGACCCACGGCCAAAGAACGGAAGACAAAGCAAATCCGTTTAATTCGTGCGTAAAACGGACCAATGGACGCGCACCTTAAAAATCATAAACACGTTTAAAAGCATAAATTCTAAATTCACAAACTTATCGATGCATTCGAAATTTAAAAGTTTTGTAGACCACTTTTATGCTTTCTTTTCTTTTATACATTCCAACAAACATACACCCATCCCATTATAAGAAACTAATTGTTGCCCGCGACTCCGTCTGCGCGGAAATAAAAATAACATAACTAGTAGCTTACGTGTTCTTCCAGACTAAACTCTACATCTATGCCAAATTTTACCAAGAGTCGTTAAGCCGTTGTGAAGATAACTTCAAACAAACATCGAAACATTCGCATTTATAAGATAAGTAAGATGTAACATTTGTTTCGACAAAGCATGTGTTCTTAGAATAAATACAACAAAAGCAGGTAATTATTGACCCGTGTAAATACGGTTGCGTTAATGTTGGCAAGCAGGTGTATAACATTGACTTACACGTGCCTTCATTTGCCCTTTCGTATGTCATTCAAATGTGTTTAATCTCAGCACTGTAATTCTATTTGTACTAAGAAACATGGATTTGCGTTTCGCACATTTTTTTTATAAGAATATAATTGCGAATGCTTGTAAACTTTAAGTTATATCTAAAATACTAGCTGTCGCCCGCACCTCCGTCCGCGCGGAGTTAAAGATTAATTCATAGCCTATGTGTTCTTCAAAACTATGTTCTATATACAATAGACATACGCAATTGCATATGCGTTGCCTATCTTTAATCGACGAAGGAGAGAGTGCACAGAAAGAAAATATTTTCCCTTTCCATGCATCCTCTCATCGGGAAAGTCCACTTCTACTTCCCATCCTTTCCTTATAAGAAAAAGGGTGGGAAGGGAAATTCATTAATCAATTAATCGCTACATTATTCCAATCAGACCACAAGCTGAAGAAGGAAAATTAATGATGTCATGCTATGTTGCTGGGAGGCCGGAAATCCATTCATTATAGTAAGGTCATTCTGTAAGTTGTACAATTGTATTTATTACTTTTTAGACTACAAATTAAAAAAAAAAACATTTAAAATCCTACTAAAATTTTAAATGCGAATATTTGAACGGATGGATGTTTGTTTGAAGGTATCAACAGAACGATGTCTATTGTATATAGATTGTATGTATATGCAATCGTTCTGTTGATACCTTCAAACAAACATCCATCCGTTCAAATATTCGCATTTAAAATTTTAGTAGGATTTTAAATGTTTTTTTTTTTAATTTGTAGTCTAAAAAGTAATAAATACAATTGTACAACTTACAGAATGACCTTACTATAATGAATGGATTTCCGGCCTCCCAGCAACATAGCATGACATCATTAATTTTCCTTCTTCAGCTTGTGGTCTGATTGGAATAATGTAGCGATTAATTGATTAATGAATTTCCCTTCCCACCCTTTTTCTTATAAGGAAAGGATGGGAAGTAGAAGTGGACTTTCCCGATGAGAGGATGCATGGAAAGGGAAAATATTTTCTTTCTGTGCACTCTCTCCTTCGTCGATTAAAGATAGGCAACGCATATGCAATTGCGTATGTCTATGGGCAACGGTCACTTCGCTATTTCAGCGATTTCAGGTGGCCGCTCGCTCGTTTGCCACCTTATGATGTAAAAAAAAGATTTCTAGCAAGAATTTATACTTACTATATTTTGTCTTACTTATATCCACAGGCGCTTTATAATTGCGCCAAACGCGAAGGGCCCTTGCTATAAATTACATCGCCTGGGCTACTTGTTAAACATCTACTTGAAGAATTTGAAACACGTAAAGTTTAATAAGTCGCATAGTTGTTAAGGGTTGTAAAACATATATTATCTAGTTTTAAATTTATATTCCGATATTATCTTAGTAAACAATCCTAAATAAGAAATAACTTCGGTAGTTTGTCTTGTTCTATTCATACTTTTAAACTAAGCAATTTTAAGAGAAAAACCGACTTAAAATATCCCAAAGAAAATGAACTAAAAAGTAATAAAATCTACATGAATACCCTCCAGAGTAAAAAAATCTTTTCCTTTTATTATATAATATGTCTATTTTATACAATAATTGTTATTTCGGAGTCCATGTTATCCTATAAAACTTATGAATATAAATAATATTTTAAGTAGAAATGGTTAAAAAGCAAGATTAATTAACAGTATCTTTGCAAATAAATATCCAGTTCAAATAAGAGGAAATACAAGCAAAGCATCTTGAATATAAATAATTAGCAAGGGAATGACTGATCCGCGCGCTTTGATATTTGCGAAGGGTGTTTAATGTCTTCTTCACTTTCATACAAATGATAAGATATATTAACTTGATATAAATTTCGCTTATGATCTCACTCTATACCTTTTTGTATGTAGAGTATAGAGATGTTTTATTTATTTAAATATGTAGAACGATAGCAAGATGTTTTAAAGATGTTATATTTGTTAAAAAAGATACTACAAGCAAACTTTGCTTCACGCAATATTAGTAAATATGTTAACGCACTTTTCTTTGTCCGAAGACGTTCTCAATTAAATGCCAACTCCCAAACCTCATTGTAATTTAAATTATCTCTATATTTTGTCTCCTAAAACAATGTAAAATAAATAAAAAAAAACAATTCAATGGATCAAAAAAAGTATTTCAAACAAATGATACTCGGCTATTGAAAGAGATATTTTTTGGCAAGCAAAACAATAGAACAACGAAGACATCAAGGGAATTAAAATAATTCATATCTATTACTTCGGTGTGCGTAACTTTGTCACGGAAATTACGTGCTTTTACGAATTTCAATACTATTTATCACGGTTTCTTACAATGAAGGAAAACATCGTAATACAACGTGCACATATCAGCGCAGAAATTCAAAAGCCATGTGTGAAACCAACCAGCACTGTTATAGCGTGGTTGACGACCTAATCACCCTGACTTAGGTTAGGCTCCGAGCCTTTCATTGAGGACATATAGTGAGCTGATGCTGACGACAATAAAAACTATTTACTATTAAAAGTAACAATTACGTTGGAACATTCATCTTTGTATAAAAGTCTATTTCAAGATATAACATCAAAACTGTTTGTGATGACCGATTTTTGAGAATTTGTTTTCATTTTGATACCGAACATTTAAATCCTTTTATGAGACCAATGCACTAAAACTATAATAATTTTTAAACACACAAGAATAAAGAGAAAATTTATATTAAACATAATTAAACAAGATAATTCCCACTATTAGTTTGGAAATGAGAAGCGAACGCCAGCGCGACGCGGCGCGGCGCGGCGGTGAAATCAAATAAAATGTAATCCTCACGACATTGACGAGGGTGGCTCTTTGCTTTACAATTATTTTTTGATTAACCATAAGCTTGTGTTAAGTTACATCAAGCTTTCATTTGTTACCCAATAATACAATCAAACGAGATGTTTTAAACGACTAGCTCTTGCCCGCGCAACGGTCCGTGCGTAATTAAAAAAAAGACTTAATAAGTAGTCTGCATTCTTTCATACTATGTTCTACATCTGTGTAAAAATCATCGCGATTTATTGAACCGTTTTACACATTTCTTCTAACAAACTCAAAAACTTTCGCATTTATAATATTAGAAAAATAATACTGACCATATTTTTCTTTTTTTTTTCCAGAGAGGAATGCTTTATGCGTACTCCGCGCCCCGGGGGAGACGCGGTAGTTATGTGGGATTCTCCTCCATATCGGAGGCATACCCACTAAACCTCTCTGTTCCTCCAACGCATCGGGACGCGGCCACGGGCACGCTTTCGCTCTCGTCCGCTGCCCAAAATAATACTGACCAGCCTTTGTAGCCACTACATAGTTCTTGAAGAATACAATGCCCATATCCGTGACGTCATAACGCAGATTTATGTTATAGTAGTAAATGTTCTACGTTCCGGTGCGTTCCTTCGGAGATCCCGGGACACTCGCAGTCGCACTTGAGTTTGGCCACCGAGGGGGTTTTAGTGAGTAGGAATCTCACATAACCCTGTCTTTCCCTCAAAAGGCAGATCTCACGAAGATTTCCCCCCGATACAAAAAAAAGTAAATGTTCTACAACAAAGCTGAAAGATTGATTTTATTTTTCTCCAAATCTTAATTGATTACTAAAAAAACCCTTAAATACTGGCCGTAAATAAAAAATGAGAGGAATAACCTTTAAACAACCTTTTCCTCAATAGCCGATACAGATAATATCTATCAAATAATAGACTTATTTCTTTCAGAGTCGTATTCTTTGAAGTATTATTTATTTCTGTAACTGGTGACTATCACGGAATACACGCGTTTAATTTCCTTTTATTGCTTTCCGAGGCCCCGAATGTAACGAAAGTTTGGAAAACATGTTATACTTTATTACATTTATATCAGAGACGTCATAAATATGTTATTACGTAACATATATTTACAAAAGTAAATAATATAGAGTCGATCAACTTCATTTATAACCTACAAAGCTTTATTTTATTCAAAATGAGTTTATATTTTAAATCATCGGTTCGTCAGCCCTCTTTACATTTGTGCGTATCGCTGGCAACCGTCCATTGCTTCATTCGTTCGTGACATTAAATTTTATTGTTATTTACTTTGCTCAATGTATTGTTAACAAAGTTAAATGATATACAGAAAAGTGGCTATGCCGTTTGGTTGTTTTATTGAATAAACGAGGATATCTACAATATTAGAGAGCGAAAGGAGAATTGACACATTAAGCGTTATTTACCGAAATTATAAAAAAACTTGCTGTCGTCTTCGACTCCGTCGCGCGGAATAAAAAACCTAATAAGTAGTCTATGTGTTCTTCCAGACTATGGTCTACATCTATGCCAAATTTTAGCGAGTTCCGTACAGTCGCTCCAAAGATACCTTCAAACAAACATTAGTAAGATTGTTTGCTATGAAAGCTAGATAGCAACAGGCTTTCCGCAGACCGCTATAAGCATTATTGTTCTAGCCGATGTTGAATTAAGCAGTTTCTACTGTATTTATGAATTGGTTTGGTTACGTAACTTTGTAAACTTATTATGAAATCATACGTCAACGTCTTTATATGTATTTTATCTAACAAATTGTCTACATAATACTTACGGTAGCAGTAATAATTCCATGTAACCAAAAGCGTTCCCCAAAGCGTAGTATCAGCAATTACGTACAAGATTAACATCACTGTCAACTCACACGTTGAAGATAAAACACATTCTAAATTCCATCGCATTCGTCTCTGAAAGCTCTCGAGATTCAGCGAAGTGGCGAACGTAGGAATTTCCTTATTTCTCCTCTAAACATGTCACTATGATATATGTCTGCATTACTGCAAAACAATAGACGAATGAAAATATACTGCAGGCTTTTCCATGATCATTATAAAGGTTTTGATGTTTTAAATTTCGAATTTCATTTAGGTATACCTACTTGTTTGCAACATTGTTTGTATCAAAATTAGTGCATCGCCCTCTTTCGGGCGTAAAGTACACCAACAACTGTCATAAAACATTTTGAAATGTTTTATCGGTGACGTTACGGTAGCATGTATCGCAAATATTCGTGATAGGCGCTCAGAGTATATTTTTCTATCTACAAGTCTTTGCTTTTCTTGTCCTTACCTATTAAATTAAATTGATACTGTATTTTAACGACCGAGAAAATAACACACTGCGGAAACATATTCAGCACTAGCTGTCGCCCGCGACACCGTCTGCGTGGTATTAAAATAAAAAAATAGTAGCCTATGTTTTTTTCCAGACTAGGTTCTACATCTATGCCAAATTTTAGCAAGATCCGGTCAGTCGCTCCAAAGATATCTTCAAACAAATATCCAACCATCCATCTAAACACTCGCATTTATAATATTAGTAGGATTTGTAAGGATGTGTACTCAATTTCTTCAAAACAAACTATGTTTTTCTGTGGATGCTTAGCCAATGGAAACCTACGCTAAGCTGAAACTTAGCCCTTAATTATTCCGGCAAACGTCACAATGACTTACGACTTGGTGCCTCGCGATGTAGTTGTACGTTAATTATTTATCACCACACGGAATTTGAAGATTGTTGTAATATATTATCATGTAAACTACGAGACGAAGATGATACTGGAAGATATTTTGCGGCTTCTAATGTTTACACAAGGATAAAGTAAATTAAAATTATAATATTATAGCAATCATGAAAATAAGTTTCGTAAGAGTTTAGATCTTTAATTCATATAATTACTACGTTTATTTCTAAAATATTTGATACTTATAATATTATAACTCACTTTTTTTATTTAATACATCTCGTAACTTGTATCAAAAGCTTTATTGCAACTCCGTTAAAGAGGAAAAATTGCGCTGGCGGTTTCAATTAGACGCTAACATTGAGATAGGAAACTGTGATTCACAACAGAACTAATACACTTTTTATCGTAAAATTCGAATGTATTTTTGTGGGCCCAGTTTTTAATTTCGAAAAAAAAATCTCTCAATAATAAAAAAAAATTAAAAAAGTAAGAATACGATGCCTAAACAATATTCAACTGCATTAAAAAATTGCCAAGTCTCATATAATTAAAAAACGAAATTGTTGTATAATATTTAATTTCTGCTACCTAGACAATAACAATGCCTGTAGACCTAAATATTAAGATTTTCTAACATTCCATCGCTTCCGTAAATTACAATTGTAAAGGGAAATGTCAGCAATATATCTGTTTCTATTACGCACTTTAATCATAGCGTGTATCCATTTCCACGTAACCTACTTTTCATAAATTTACCGATAATTTCCTGGGGTGCGATACGTTCATAAAAATATCTGAGAAGGTCGGCTGCTCTAAATTTTGGCCCTTCATAAATCACAATGGCAGCGTTATTAAAAATAATTCTATAAGCCGCAAACAGTATCGCTCTACTCTGCACACATTAATATGTTAATGTTGCGTCACATACATCAATCTCCGGAGGCCTGGTTTAACGTAAACATATTTAAGAACCAAAATCATTTGGACCGAAATCAATTATAGAGTTTTGAAACAAATTCAAAAAAATGCGACATCTAGCGACAGCGGGCCGAACTAGTCTAACACTATCGATTATTAGAACTATTTCGGTAAACCGTTTACGGACATTATGGAAACAAGAAAAATTTGTTTTATCTTTAAAAATAGTTTTATTTAAGATTATAGTTGTAATCTTTAGATCGGATTAATTCGTAATTTTGGTCGTAAAAAAAATAAGTAATCAATGATTTTATTATCATAAAACTACATATTGCCTGTAAAAGTGTTCTAGATAAAACATACTCAAAGCTTACATAACTTTAGTGAGTCATTTTAGGCAAACAATTGAATATGTGGTCGGTGTAGTCGTAGGCTAGTAATGAAGTTTTATGAGAGCACATGGCCATAAATTGATTTGCGATCGGGCTTTATAGAGATTACCTAGTTACTATGTACATTTAACTGTGAATTTCCATTGCCGAAGCACTGTATTAAAACATATTGTTATGTCTTTCTTTTAAAAGTATTTGAAGCACCTTAAGTTTATCATGATAACTAATCTTACTTCTTACTAACATTATAAATATTAATGTTTAGATTGAAATATGTTTGTAAGGACGTAATTCCAAAACGGCTAAACGGATTTCGCTGAAATTTGTCAAAGATATAGAAAATAGTCTCGAATTAAGTTTTTATTTAATACCACGCGGACGGAGTCCCGGGCGACAGCTTAGTCGAAGTCTTCTTCCAAACTATGTTCTTCATATTGTTAGGAAGAATTCCGAAAATGGGCCAATGTATTCACTCAACACTAGCCTTACAAAAATGTCGACGTTTATATCTCCTTACTATTCATTCTGACACTAGACTTAGTAACGAAAGCACGTCATTCGCGCCAAAGGATTGTAATTAATAATGTCTAGAAACATATACAAGATCCGTTGAGCCGTTCCGGATTCGAATATAATTGGTTCGTATAACAATTGGGTGTATACAGATACTCATATACAAACTTTATTGTGCCAATATACTAACCTTAATAGTTTCATGAAAATACCTATTATTGTAATCCAATGTTCATGTGAGAGTATCGACGTTCAGCCTAAAATATTACAAGGTAAAACAGACTTTATTGCCTAGACATACGACATATTTTTGTATAACAATGGATTCATTTTATTTGTTACATATCATAACGATTAACTTATAAGTTATTCTTAATTCTAAATTAAGGATAGAATAATTCGGTTGAATATTTTTTCTTCTCTTTGCTGTTCATAGTGAGTTAAAACAAAGTTGATTTAGTAACTATGAGATAACAGCGACATCTATCTTTCCATTTTCGAAGTCAAAACTTTGTATTGAGTAATGACGTGTAATTTTGTATTGTTAAAACTGAGAGACTTTAATCTTTGGTGGATTTACAAAGTGCTTGTTCACGTAGACTCGCAGGCGTAGACGCGGTCTCAAAATATTAAACATACGAAGTAATAATCACGTAGAAATCGCTCGTGCGTTGCTCAAGGACTAAGGTATCTTAGTATACTTGTAAAAAATATCTTCCTTTGGCTCTTTGTCTTTGTAATTTGTTCATTCTTCCATACGCAAGAATAAACATTACACAGTGTTACCTTCTTCTTCGTCGTTACAGTCTTGTCAGACTGGTTGTGGTCATCAAGTATACCTTAAATATAAAATAATATTTCTAAACTTTAAAATAATTTTATTATCGCTGAGTTCACGCGATAGCATTTAGTGATGCTTTCACTTAAATGTTTGAAATGACAGCGGACTTCCGTGTAATTTTGCGAACGTATTTCCGTCAGTTTTTCCTTTAACCATTTTCCTTATAAGTGACATATCTGTCATGTTGACCGTATTATATTTATGTAGTCAGTAGGAAAACAAATTTATTTCACAATTTACTCTTCGGACATCACAATGAACTCTTCAATTTTCCATAACAATCTACTTACGAAGTTACATACTTTATAAGGAACATTTATTTTAAGTTACGTACGTCACTCCTCTCATATAACTGCGAGTTGAGTTATTTTAATCTTATAATATTATAATTTAGTGCTTAACACATATAGAGCGGGCGTAGGCTCGGTCGAGTAATTTAAAACATCTAAAGTTGGATGAGAGTGTTTATATTTGATTAGCGGCAAAAATCAAATAAGTTCAACCGGTTTGAACCGGTAGATGGCGCCCGCGTACACTCACTCGAAGTTAATATGTACAAGCACTAAATATGGTCCTACAATTCTAGCTAAATATCCAGTTGGAAGACATTTGTATGTAAACATAAACACTATCGCAGTGTAAAGTAATATGTTTAAGGGCCACTGTTTGTGTGTCCTGTACAAACAAACTCAAAGATAAACTTCGCTAAGTAAGCTCCTGAAGTTCTTAAGAAACTTAAACCACTTTTGTGGGAATCGATAGTCAAGTACCTTCCCATCTGTCCGGGATATTGAAACTAACTTTAGAGCTTAAACGATTTCTAAATACTTAATTAGTGAAATTAATAAGATTGAGTTGCTAATAACGAAATAATATTAGGTTTGACTGGTGTTCTATATATGATAGGGTTAAGCAGGAAACATTTGGATAGGAATTTAGCTAAATTTCTTACTGTCGTATCTACCAAATACGTGCTTCGCAACAGCGCCTCTATCGGCCGTAAAAGTAACTAAGAAACTTGGGAGCACAAATTGACTTATGTTTCGTTCTGACGCACACACATAACGTGATTATCAATAGTAGTTCATTTATTTATTAGCAATTACGTTTTGAATACAAGCCTTAATTTGTTAATTAAAATGAAATTCACATTATTTGGTTCAACTCCATTAATTATTTTTATTCAGTGAGTAATTATAGATAAATTTTTGATCATTCTCTCGATTTAATACTGACTAAAACATGGGCATTATATTAAAATTAGTGTTATAATATTCACTAACAAGCATATTTAAATTAAATCACAGAACTCTGTATCATACATTCTAACCAAGAAAGCCTTAGTAATGTGCCAGTACGACGCAATACTATCTGTAGGTTTCTGGGACCAAATTCCGTTTTAAAACATGTTAAATAATCATCTATAGCTGTCGTTGATCACCTAGGTGTTCCCGCATGTTTACCTCCTTCTCTTATTAAAAAAGGTTGTTAATTTTTTTTATCTCTATTTTGACAAAGATAATGGAAAAGAATGACGATATGTTTTATATATAGATTTTAGCTTCAGAAACCCATGGTAAAATATGTTCTAGCAACTTGAAAATATTTTCCTTTTGTAAAACTTTCACTCCGTTTTTTTATTTAAGTTAGTTCATAAGGACCATAAAACTGTAACTAATAAGTATTCGTGGTAAATTTAACATGTTATAAATGAAAAACCCGCAAGCAGATATAAAAATTTATTCAGTGGAGTGCACTTCTCGAATGGTCACAAACAGGTAAATTGCACTTTTGAAATGAATCACGAACTAAATGTATATTGTTATATAAATATTCATAAAACTGGATGACGGTTCTTTTGCGTAAATGAAATTATTGTACAAAAAGTATATCTTTGTCATATAATTTTTGAGTATATTTGCAAATTTTGTTTTATTTTTGGGATTAATGCAAAATTAATTTAAAGAACTTTAACCAGTGTTGGTCGAGACTATAAGATAGTTTCGGAATATCTTTGATCAGCCAATCATTGTAATGTTATCATTTTTTTATGAATTTAAGACTAATTATAGCACGCTGCTCCGTCCGTGCGGAATTGAAAAAACACTTAGTAAGTAGTATATGTGTTATTCCAGACTACATTCAACGCCCATGTCAAATTCTGAAGATACCTCTTAACAAGCATCCATCTAAACATTCCCATTTATAATATTTGTAAGATTTGATTTTAAATTTTACGATTTTTAAGTTAGACAACAACTAAAGTAGCCATATGACTAACCCTAACATTTCTTTATTATGGCTAAAGGACAGACTCAAAAAAAACTTAAGAAATATAAAAATTAAATACTGGCTAAGTTTTAACAATGTAAGTCAGACCGCGATGACGACACTAATATTGGAACAAAGGAGACCGAACCCATATCAGGGTGAATTGATGAAGCTGGGAAGCTGTGTATGGGATATAAAATACATTAATTTCCCTTTATTTTCTACGCTTATTTTCACGGGCGTACTTTTTATTACGCAATCTTTACCAAGATATTTTCTTTAATCGGATATTTTAATATAAACAAGAGCCTTGTAAATAATTTATCTTACGCTTAAAACAATAAATATCGAACCTTAAAACTATAAGCAAAACTATAAATATATGTTTGATATATAGTTTATTTCGATATTTAGATTACAATGTTAAAACAGTCTTATTTAAACTTGAATTTCTTTACAGAATCAGGAATATCTTGTATATAAAATTCTCATGTCACAATTTTCGTTCCCATACTCCGCTGAAACGGCTTGACCGATTCTCATGAAATTTTGTGAGCATATTGTGTAGGTCTGAGAATCAGCCAACATCTATTTTTAATCCTGCGCGGACGGAGTCGCGGGCGAAAGCTTGTTTACGTATATTCTGTTTTTCTATATCACAAAACATGAAAATTCAAATGTTCAAGTAAATATAATAACATTTATTAATTACAATGATGAACAAAATTAAGACAACCGCTAGAAAATTATATAAAATTTTAATTCTGAAATGTTCACCTCCATTGTGCCGGGGAATTACATTATGCTTCGTATGAATATTACTTTTTACTCGGGCCGGTGAGTCCGCAACGAGCGCCGAATGAGTTTCTTCAAGTATTAAAATTACTGGAATAGCACTGCAAACAAGGCTGCTTAAATTTTCTTCAAGAACAGGCTTCACATTTTGCTATTCAAGTAATCTTTATAAAATAATATATATAATATTTTGAGCTTGTCTGATAAGTATATAATCAAATATGAAAGAGGCCATATGGACTGGCAATTCATGTGAATTCGCTGAAATGGCGAAGCGATCACTTCCCACAGACATCCACAATTGAAGATGCGTTGTCCTTTAATCAACACCGGAGGAGGTTCACAGATAGACAATATTTCCCCTTACTATGCGTGTTCTCTACTATCAAATCCACTTACTACTTTCCCTACCCATCGAAGATTTGATTATCATTGACAATGATTGGAAAAAGACCCTGCTAGAGATTAAGTTGATGATTATTATCACAGGTAATGTAGTGTATGGCTACATTTAATGAATGCAAAAGTCAAACTATTAATATACATAACTCATTTCGTCGTTAATAATAGGAAAACTAAAAGAACATCGAGTTAAGGTTTTAATCTCAACAACCAAATATTCACTTACATGAAAATCAATATTAGTTTATTACTCCTTTGTTATTCATGCAACCTTTAATCCTTGCCTGACATGGAACACGGCTACTGGATCTACGTGTTGTGTACCGACATCGGCGCTGCTCTATGTAATACCGGTATAACCAAGTGCTAATTGACCGCTTACATAACATTGTGTTAACTACGACTTACTACTTACTGTTGCTTAAGACTGGCTTCAAGTTGAATGCTTTAACTGTAATTTTTAAAAGACAAATTAAGTAGTAATCTTTCAAGGTCACCAAAAGATAGATTTTGGTATTATTAACTTGAGTCTCCTAAGTTTGGTAAGTTGTGAAAATATTCATTTCTGCTCGTCCCATCTTCGATCCATTAAGCGTGTCAACGCATTTGCAACCTTTTCTCTTGTTGAAAATGTTTGTTAGAAACAGTCGTTTCGCTATTGTGGTGAAAAGGTGTGGAGGTTTGCTAATTTGCCACATTTCCCTATAAAAATAGTAATAATTTATTTTCTCTCCTTCGGTGTCATGGAAGTTATTTATCAATGTTATTCTCATTAATATGACTCGTGACTGTATCGAAACCTCCTTGTATTTTAAACTAAGTGCTCAATTATAAGTTTCCTGGTTTCTCGAATCTAGACAGAAGCAAAATTAACATCAAACGAATGTAACTGTCGCCTAACAAATTTTAGGTTAGTTGTTTGTTGATAGCAAAGTTTTGCCGCACAAGAGCTACTAAAATTCAATTTCAAATTGCTAAAAGCAAGATGGTGAATTTAGTGATAGAATTCAAAATATTACAGGAGTGTAAATAAATGAATAGGACAGGAGTCAATCATAAATCTGAGCCTTATAATTGATCTCTGGTAATTTTGTCTTTTGTGCGTCGGTGGCTCAGGGGTCAAGTACTTGACTTGCAATCTGCAGGTCCTGGGTTCGAATCCCGCCATGTACCAATGTGTTTTTTCGATTTCCAATCTACATATGTACATTTATCCGAAGTTCTTACGGTGAAGGAAAACATCGTGATACAACCTGCACATATCTGAGAAGAAATTCAAAGATATGTGTGAAGTCAACCAATGCACTTGGCCAGCGTGGCTAACTATGGCCTAATCACCCTTAACTTAGAGTAGACTCCGAGCACCTCGGTGGGAACGTATAGCTGATGATGATAATTTTGTCTTTTAATTTCACTAAACGTCTCTATTTTATTTGCTTCAAATTACATTTATCTATGGATCAAAACGAAAAATCTGAATTCTTGTAGTCATACAAAAAATAAATAAAATATTAAGATTCGATGTAACGGTTCAATTATCGGGTGAAACCTCGTGATACAAAATTTGTGTTTAAAAGGATTACCAGATTTAGCAAGAAATCTAGTGACCTACTACAAAGACATACAACTTTAATTTACTCATGTGAGTGACGGAGCGCAAACTTTTTCTATTCAACATTCTACTTTTATTATTCACATTCTAAATTGAGTTGTGGAGCATCGCATCGCCTGAGGGGGAATTAAAAAGAATAGCATTAACGAATGAGCGCAGTATAATTAAATTTCAACTTTTATATATGCTGAATATTTAACAAATTTAAAAAATATTGCACAAGAGTAAAGGATGTTTTGACTTTCTGAAGTCTTCGCACAGGAAGCACATAAGTATACATTTACGAACATAATTTAGTAAAAAACAAAAGTAAATTTGTGTCTATCAAGTGACCTGTGGGCCTAGCACCAATATTTGTATCGTCCTTAAAAAGTATTAAAATTTGTGCAGCGCCCCCTGTTGTTCGTAAAGTACACCAATATCTCATACTTTTGACATAATTGAGGGTAACGATGGGAAGGCCATTGCACAAACATCCGTGCCAGACCCACTGCACGTACTATGTTGGATTTGAACGAATTTCGAAGTTCCATTCAAAAATCGTGTACAGTTGAAATTTCTAGGAAAATTTGGCATATGGAGACTTAAGTAGCTTGCCCAATTAGGTACAATGAGATTTTTTTGACGATTGAACTTATCTGAAGTTAGTGGCAAGATATGGAATGTCCCTTTTTAACTAACATTGGCGATAGTAACTAATTCAATTCCGTCCTTAAATTGTCTTGTGACTTAAATAATTGTCACGTATAATTTCCTGGATTTAAAGGGAATAGGGATTTGTCGTATTTGGTGACGCAAAAGAAGGGAAAATATTTTCTTTGTGTGCGTCCCAATCTGTGTCGAATATAAAGTTAGGCAACAAATTTGCAATTGCCGATGTCTATGGGCAGCGGTCGTTTCGCCATTTCGACGAATTTCGTTGGCCGCTGGTTCATTTGCAACTTTATCTTATATATAAAATTCTCGAGTCACAATTTTCGTTCCCATACTCCTCCGAAAAGGCTTGACCGATTCTCATGAAATTTTGTGAGCATATTGAGTAGGTCTGAGAATCGGCTTACATCTATTTTTAATCCCGCGCGGAAGGAGGCGCGGGCGACAGCTAGTAATATATAAAAAAGTAATTTTTGATAATTTTACCTTATTGATTGTAATGAATGTCTGTGATAGAAATGTTCTTAGCTAATATAATATTAGATTTATTCGTGTCCGTATACAAAGTTTGTAAACTTATAGAGCTAGAGTTGTCGATGGTAGCGCTCTACAAATCTGTTTGGAGAAACTTTCACGTCTGCGTTAATTGCATTTGCAAATTTCTCTAACATCGGTTAATGTTTTTAAATCAGACTACAAAGTTTTGTTTTAGTTAAACTCTTGTTCCTTACCTTATGTTTGATTTCTATGACACGTTACTGCAAATTTTAACTATTGCTATCTTTTTTTTCTAAAGAGAGTGAGCGAGAAGGCAATATTGTAACATAGATGTTACGCCAGTGGAAACTCGCCCTTATATGACAGTCAAAATATATTATAATACAAAGTTAAAAAAGTCAAAGCGAATACTTTTAACATTTACCTGGTGCAGGTGACTACAGATTATAGGAACAATTGAATTATTCAATGTCGTCTGAAACTTCGTCGCATTAAATTAACGAATTTAATATAGCTCATTCTAAATTTTAGCCGCAAAGCTGATTAAATGAGATTCCACAAATCTGCGCTAAAGACAATTTAGTTTAAGTTTAATACTTAAATTACTATGAAGAGGTTTTAGGTAAATAAATTGGAAAATTGTTTATATTGTATGCATTGCTTATAACAATTTATAAAATATTCAAAAAAGTGTTTATGTTATTCTTTATACAAAATAGAGATGTAAATAGAGTTTTAACTTAATACATTGGATCAAACACAAGGGGTTGTGAGCAAACAATAATACTAACATGTTATTAAAAATTCAATTAATTGTAATGTGTAAGTGTGTGTAAGTTGTGTCAGTGTGTAAGTGTGTGTAAGTCTTATGTAAATATAACTTTTGATTGTCCGTTATATACATAAAATAAACAAGTTAGAAGATAACTTGAGAAGTCATGTACTTTTCTGTTTTATAAAATATGCCTGATATATACAAAGAAGCGACTTTAGCTCTCTCGACTCATATTGAAACCGGGTCAACGGAAGCGGAATCCCATTAAGGAAAATTCGCTACATCGGAAAATCATATTTCATGCTGATTTCAGATTCAATTTATTTAAGCAAGTGAACGTTCAATCCTTCTGTTGTACAAATTTTGATATGACGTCATAGTGTTATTGCATAGATGACGTAAGCGTTATTTATCTGCTCACTATATGTTCCCATGGAGGGGCTCGGCGACTACCCGTAAGTTGGGGATGACAAGGAAATAGTCAACTATTCTGGAACAGTGCGGGTTGATTTAACACATATCTTTGAATTTCTTCACAGATATGTGAAGATCACATAACGATGTTTTTCTTCGACACAAGAACGTCGGACAAAGTACAACAAACGGAGATACAGACTTGTCCCGCCATCCAAGAGGTAGGCGTCACATCGGCGCCCCCTCAGGCCGGAGTCTTCTTTAGCGATGGTCTGGACGCCAGTCTTGGCCAGCGCCCTTTAGCGGCACCTGCCGTGCGGCTCCTTGGTCGTAGCCTTCCTGCAGATGCGCCTGTCACGCATCCTGCGCCAACGGCAACGACCTCCTCACACATGCCACACTACACGTTCTTAGGCACTCACCATAAATCAACAGTCAGTTGGACAACTTCTTGTATCATTGGATAACTTCAAGATAAGTTCTAACATAACATTATTTCCTAAAAAATCATTGTTAAAAATATTATAATATTATTTCCACACGAGAATCGAAGTCAACTGCGTTATAGTAGATAATCAATGCTCTGAAATTCATAAATCATGATTAACACACGTATATTAGAATAAATGATTAGAGATTATCTAAGTGAGTATGAGATAATGAGCTCGGAATTATGTGAATCATTAGCTATGCCGTCTAATGAACTTAATCCGCGTGAAGCTGGTCGCATAACTCTTCATACACGTACACAGTAACTACGCACAAAGCTGTGCTACTTTGGATTTAAGTTGATAACTTAAACAATACAACTTTATGTGTATATTGACACATATTAAAACTATGTATTATACAATTACATTAAATAAGTGAAAAATATATATTTCGCATAAATTATCATAATCTCTTTTAGGCATATTATGCGTAGAACTGATTCCAATACCTAGCCGTAGATTTTCTCTGCTGAAAAACTCCCTTTGCCTTCCCAGGCTTTTCTGATAAGGAAAAGATGCGAAGGTCAAGGGGATTTAGTGGAGGGGACGCATAGGAAAGATAATATTCTGTTATTGTGCGTCTCCTCCTCCGTCGGTCAAACAATTGCGGTAGCGATCGCTTCGCCATTTTGGCAAATTTAGGTGGCCTGCTTGTTTGCCACCTTATAATAAGAAAATAAAATTCTGTGAATTTTTGTCAGTGAAAACTCATCGTAAGAATTAAAGCAAACTATATTGAACTACAAGACTAAACAATAAAGTCGAAAACGTTAAGAAATTAGCAGTAATTAAGTTAATCAATTCCAATTTTATTACTTAGGAGAAAAGTTTGCAGTCAATTCGTGTACTATGAGAGATTTATTGCTGAACTTTACAGCAATAACGCACAACTTTACTATCTTAACACACTTATTTTAATTAGATAGCTATAAAACCTTTTTGAAAAATATATACCTTAATATTACTTTTTAATCATGATATGAATATAAATGTGAATGTTTGGACGGACGGAAGGATGTTTGTTAGAAGATATCTGCAAAACGGCTCAACGGACCTCAATGAAAGGTATACACGTAGCACATAATCTTGAAGAACATATAGGCTACTATTTTTCTTATTTTTTATTACGCGTGGACGGAGTGACGGGTGTCATCTATCTTAAATTAACAACTTAACTAACGCCATATTTTATCAACGGTTTTTATTACATTTAAAAATGGAGTCTAATATAATTGTTAAAAAAGATTCTCTCAATCCTAAATTAAATTTGTTATACCGCAGAGTATCGGAACATACAAAATTCTAATCGAAGCATAAAGTTGTCTATTCCTGTTTACTATTCTGCGCGATATCTCGGAGATTTATCTGCGAGCTGAAGCATCACTAACTTAAAGAGAAAATTATTTTTATCCGAATTCGATAAGATACAATTTGCTGTGCTCTGAATAACAAAATACTTTGAACGGTTAGAAGTGAAAAGAAATTTATTGAATGTCTCACATTAAATACAAATTTGTGAAGATTTTTTTGTCGTTTATTACGCTTAAACAAAACCTAAATATTGTGTAATTACCATGATAAGGTTAGTTATGAAACATACAACTTGGAAAGACTGTAGAAAATAAAGACTATCCAATTGACTTTATTAAACGAGGGCTTCTGAGACCAAAAACTCTGCATGAAACATATCGTCGTCCCTGTCATTATCTTTGACAAAACAGAGATAACAATATGTTTTAAACGGGGATATTGGTCTCAAATCATGATTACATTTTAACGATGTCTTCCTCGTTGACCTTAGTTATCTTTATAGTTTCTCTTGTAAAACTAGATTGTACTAATATAAATGTGAATGTTTGGATGGATGGATGTTCATTTGAAGGTATCTCCAGATGGACTATATGAATCTAGCTGAAAATTGGCATCTAGATCATAGCCTGGAAGAAAACATAGGTTACTAATTAAGTTTTAGTTCATTCCGCGCGGACGAAGTCGCAGGCGACTGACATGATTTTGTTCTACTATTTCCTTCTTAAACAATAAAGTCTTATAAGACAACGTGGATAGTATGGAATATGTAAGTGTTAGAGCTAGTATATGTAGAGTACGCAATGGCCTGTATGTTAACGGCTGACTGCTCGAAGTATTATAGAGTAGCGTGACGGCCAGCGGAGCGTGTGATCGGGTTAACATAGGTGTCGTCTCTCAACTGGGTTACTCGTGTTATATGCAAATTAATGCAATTATTACAAAAACTTATATCATCATTATAATGTGTTACCATTGTAGAAACATAAGTTTAAAAACATATTGACATCCCTCTCATTCTGTTTAAAAATTCGTAATCATTAGACTATTGGGACTTTAGTGTACACTAAGGAGATAGCATTGTTAACAGGATTTGTGTATTTCTACCAAAAGATAAATTAATATTTGCCGCGTTTCGAACGTATGACATTAATTAAAACGAAACCAAAGTTTAATGACTGAGCGCAGCAAAAGTTTAATTGAAAATAGAAATAACATGATTTTAAAAATAAAAAGTTTTCCAACGAAAATTGACTCAAGAAACTACCGAAGTTGAGTACTAAGTTGTGAATTAAACATTAACTTCAGATCTACGGAGACGATTTACAACTAAGAAAGAATGCTAGTTGTTGCCACCGAGAATGACTTCGCAGTATCATGAATAATATTTGTAGAGAAGTACTAACGTCTTATTATCCCTCCCATTCCATAAAGCAAAATTCCTTAGAAGTTCCCCCCTCTTTAATTCCGACTATTTTGTTTTCATAGCATGAAAGAGTAGTATACACTGAGACGACCCTCCGCAAGTAAGAGTTTTTTTTTATAAAGTATTGGCAGATTTTTTATTAATTTACTAATATTTCTTGAATCATTACAACTAAACTCTATTGTGCTAGGCGATGGTTTACGACACTAGTCGTACTCGTTATCGGAAATCCGTACCCTTAAGCATTAGGCGATTGAAGGCTAAGAAGATAATCATGTTCTGTAATAAAGTTTTAGAAGTTAATTCCAATAAGATTATGAACTTCGAAAGTCCATACCAAAATAAATGAATCCTTATCAACTTCTATTTGACTATTAAGATAAGAGAATTTGTTTTTGCCTTAGACTGTTCTCATCTAGTAAGGAAATGAATCGTTTGATACACGATAACAAGCTCCTTGGTTAACTCTGTTTCACACGAGGGAAAAACAGGCAGAACGGTAGGACAAAATAGTACTGCTGACTTTGGAATGCAAATTCAGACAGTAGTAGAGCCCGCATTAACATCCTCGCACTAATTGGCCCCGCTCGCCCGGTAGAATACCACTACCACACAGAAAACAGGCGTGAAGTGGTAGCAATTCCGCGTTTTGTCTGATGAGTGTGCGTCCCGGAGGCCTAATTTGGTCCTCTTCCCTTCCCACCCTTTTTGTTATAAGGAAAGGATGGGAAGTGGAAGTGGACTTTCCGGCTGAAAGGATCCATGGGAATGGAAGATATTTTCTTTCTGTGCATCCTCTTCTCCGTCGATTAAAGGTATGCAACGCATATACAATTGCGTATGTCTATGGGCAACGGTCACTACGCTATTTCAGCGATTTGACCTTATAAAATTAAAAAAAGAAATAGATTACAATGTCTACTGCTCTACCTCAGTATTCTGCCATCGTGTGTTACTAGCATTAGAGGTCTATCTGCGGCCGGCGATCTGTTGACATCGCCACGAGCAAATAGTTTTGCGGAAATAAAATGGAATTGTATCTCTTACGTTATGTGTGTTGTTGTCAATATAAAAAAAGCTTTTGATATCTCCAAGAACTGGGAGTCTTTTTAATTATAGTTGTAAGTACAAAAATTATTCTTGTTTGTTTTTTTATCTTCAATCCAAACTTCAGAAACAAATGTATATATGTTAAAATTACAAACGGACCGCGGAGTAACATTTTATCAAAGAAATGATAAAATATGTACAAGATCTTATGCTTGTTACGAAGTTATATTACCCAATTTATAACATAAAAACAGAACTATGAAATAAAGTTAATAATTCATATCATAATTAAGTTAATTTTGAAATTGACAAAGAATGAGGTTAATATTTTTCCCTTTTAGTCTTGAAGGTATAAAGGAATCAAGTTTTTGAAATTATTTTTTTCTTAACATCATTTTTATGCAAATATTATTGTAATATATTATTTATGATTTTCAAGTTTTAGAAGAATGTATGTTTCGTTCAACGAAGCGACGTTAAATTGATCGCCCGCGGCGTTCAAGTGCTGAGGTAAAATCCATCGAGAATTCACCTAAGTTTCTCTTAACGTCTCCAAAATTTTATTGAACAATAAATTTCATGTGATTTATCTTGTAACATATAAATAACACGAACGAAAAAATAAACGTCAAAAATCTCTCAAAGAAATTTTGTATTAAGATGTAAAAAAAAGTGGAAAACTGTTCAAGAATTCCCTTTAAGATTCTTGTCTTTACTTTTTTAAATTGAACAGTATTAAAATAAATGTTCAAAAACAAAATTTCTGTCAGCAGTGGATTAGAATTCGACTATCATTTGTAAAACTTGTCTATCTAAGGTTGGTTAGGTTAGCGAGGTCACCTTGCTTTGTTAATAAATTCAAAATAAGATTTATATAAAGTAAATCCTAAACGATATCATCGCTTTGTTCTTTGTTGAGACAAATTGGTACTTATTTCGTTTAGGGTTGGACAAAGTCCATCTGAGGTACGACCCACGATACATTATACCGTTAGAAATAGTTTGTATCATGATGATCGTCTTATTTACGTGCGATTTTTGTGGAAATTATTGGAAATTTCCAAATTTATTTTTGATCTTTATCTATAGATGCATCAATTTCCATCCACATGCTACTTTTATCACAAACAATGTTTCGACTAGATTATTAACACACATTTAATAAGTATTTTAAAATAAATATTTATCTTACTAATATAATCATACTCATATTATAATTGCGAATGTTTGGATGGATGGATGTTTGTTACAAGGTCTTCTACCCTCTGCAATTTAACATAGATGTAGAACAAAGCCTGAAAGAACACATAGACTACAAAGTTTAATTCCGCGCGGTCGGAGTCGCGAGCGATAGCTAATATGAAATAAATAAGTAAATAACATTCTATGACGTCAGATATAGTCAATAGCACGAGCTTTGCTAGCCCGCATTACCGTCGACAAGGCGTAGGCGTACGTTTATCAACCGCAAGCAATCTGAGAGCGAGTACCATTAATTAACCTGTCATTCAGACCTGCATAGATCAAAGCTGGAAATTATCAAGGACCCTTGAGCAATAGAATCAGCAATTAAATATAAAAAAAAAACTCCAGTCTTACTTTTATATCTTGAGAAATATTATAAAAACATAAAAATAATTCATTCTTGTTATATTGAGAAAATATTTATGTTAATCTTACTTCTTATTTAATATTATAAATTCGAATGTTTCGATGTATTCGACACAGAAGACAGGCGTGAAGTGGAAGCAATTCCGCGTTTCGTCTGATGAGTGTGCGTCCCGGAGGCCTAATTTAGTCCTCTTTCCCTTCCCACCCTTTTTCTTATAGAGAAGGGATGGGAAGTGGAAGTGGAATTTCCGGATGAGAGGATGCATGGAAGGGAAAGATATTTTCTTTCTGTGTTTTCCCTCCTCCGTCGATCAAAGGTAGGCAATGCATATGCGATTGCGTATGTCTATGGGCAACGGTCACTTCGCTATTTCAGCGATTTCAGGTGACCGCTCGCTCGTTTGCCACCTTATGATATAAAAAAAAATGTATGGATGGATGAATGGATTTTTGTTTGATGGTATGTTCAGGAAGAGGCTACTAATGAAGTTTTTTCTTTAATTCTGTGCAGACGGAGTCGCGGGCGATAGCTATTTTCATAAAATTTAGTATAAACAAATGCATGTATAAAAACAACACGACTTTATAGTTTGCTATTTGAAATATATTTAAAAAAAAAGGTTTTATTGGTATAACATTTCCGATTTTGTGAAATATTCATGCAAATCTGAAATACGGTTGGATACGTAGCAAGTTTACGACGCAAGTATTTTATGAGGGTTGATTTCGTTATTTAACCTTACTTGATATAAACAGGTTTCCGGACATTAACTATAAAATCAATTTTGATAAAAATATATCAAAATAAACATAACATTGGCATTTAAATTTAATTTTTTTCAAAGCACATTATTATGACAAGAACATCTTCGCATTTCAAATGATGTTGTCATGTGTTAAGTCCGCTGCGCACTTTTAATTTTACCTGTATGGTCGAATTATTCAGTTAAGTCACGTAAACTTAAAGACCAGATTTCACTATACCACTAGATGTCGCCAGCGACTCCGCTCGCGCGGGATTAAAGCGAACTTATTTAGAAGCCTATGTGTTGTTTCAGGCTATGTTCTACATCTATACTGATTTCAGCGAGATCCATGCAGCCGAGATACTTTCAAATAAACACCCATTTAAACATTCGCATTTATAATATTAGTAAGATTAAATTGTATTTTTCTACAAAATATTATAGGTAATAAATAAAACAGAGACAAATATGCCCTTGAACATTCTTGAACGGATTTTATCGCTTGCTGTCTGGAATTGAAGTGGTGTGGCGTGTCAAGAGCTCGGACAACTTTACTCGCTCGCCGCGAACCTTCACTGCCATAAATGTCATCTCGACTAATGGTTTTTAAGTTATTTCCAGTGTTATATGAATTCACTTCGATTGAAAAACTGTGTTTATTTTTTGCACTGATTGTGTTTTATTAAAAATATCTAATATTATAACTAAATGACTAATATTATAAATGCGAAAGTTTTGATGAATTAATGTATGTTAGAAGGTATCTCAAAACGGATGGAAGGATCTCGCTGCAATTTAGCATAGATGTAGAACATAATTTGGAAAACCTTATTAGCACAATTGTTTCTTTATTTAGCGCAGACGGAGTTCGGGTGATCGCTAGTATGTTAATATTTATGATTGAATTCTTTTATTAAACTAAAATTAGACTAAATATTATATATACTAAAAAGTTAATGACATACTTACAATTTGGTGCGGGACGGGATTAAACTTTGATGGACTGGAACATACAACTCATTAGTTAGGTAGCGCAGCTCAAATTTCGCCATAATTACTGTTCACTTTGTAAAAGTAAAAAAAAATGCTTTGTGTAAAGTCATATAGAATTTACATTCAAATATAAGACGGTCTTTATAAAATTCTTTCACCCTCTTGAATAAAATCTTTAGCCGGCTGAGCGGACAACGAGCGCGATCGTGTCAAGTGAGTCGGCGGCGGCGCGCGGGTCAAGTCTTCGATATTTTATAATCTGTTCTCTGCGACATTTGAATTGCAAAACTCTTCATTGACCCATTGATGTAAAACGAGTCTGTATAGACAACTAGTGCGATAGTTTTTGATTGATAAAACTGTCACCTGTTAATGACTCTTTCGTCATTCAAAACATTTATATTTATCCGCTAATAAGTTACATAAGTAAACATCTAACATCGCCTTTCTTTTATTATCCCCAATCTGTTCACGATCAGTTTGCCTACATCCTATGGTTATCTTATTTTATATAATACTAGCTGTCGCCCGCGACTTCGTCCGCGCGGAGTTGAAAAAAAACTATTGGTCACAGCGTAATGTTATATAACCTAAAGCCTTCCTCTATAAATGGACTATCCAACAAAAAAATATTTTTTCAAACCGGACCAGTAGTTCCTGAGATTAGCGCGTTTAAACAAACTCTTTCGCTTTGTAATATTAGTATAGATTTTCAGTAAGAGCTAATCACGTAAAATAAAAGAAAGTTGAAAATATCATAGAAACATCTCGCCCCACGTAAATACATGTATGAAAACAAACTATTTTGTCTCTTTCTCTTTGAAAATTTGAGATAAACATTTTTTAATCATTCATAATATTAAGAACATGACGTCAAATATTGACTCATTTGACGTCATGTTCAATTTGCTTAAATCGTACAAATATTTTTTGAAAGCTAATATTTATTCAATCTCTATCAATTCATGAACTGTACACATGAATATATTTAAATTTCGAAATACACTTTTCCTGGTAAATAAAAATGAATGAAAATATCCAGGGAACTTGGTGAGCGAGTAATTACACACGCTTGTCATTGCATGCATTATGAAATAAATGTTGCATGAAACAACTCGCTTCTGCAATTCTCGCTAATGAGACGTCGACAAATATTCTATAATCATTTCGTTATAAATTCTGATAAATTCTCTTTGAATTCTGAAACGTAATCATTTTTAAAACTGCTTTGGGTTAAATGTATTCAATGATCTAAAAATACTTTTATTTCAAATGGCATCTATATATATAAAAGTTGTCTTAGTTACACTATTTATAACTCAAGAACGGCTTTACCGATATCGTTGAAAATTGGTGAGGAGGTAGCTTAGAGCCAGGAGACGAATATGAGATACTATTTATCCTTTTTTTGTTTCGAATTTATGCCTTGAAGAGCTGTTTTAACTTACGATATATTATTTTTTTTATATATCCACGCGAATGGAGTCGCGGGCGATAGCTAGTATTTGATAAAAAAAAAAATTATTTTTTTAGTTTTATTACCTAATAGTTGTATATCATTGAAATACCTAAACTACCAAAATTATCATGTAACGAACTATGTTTTATTTAATCTTATAAGTAAAGAAAAAATAAGTTTACAATTGTAATTGATGAGACCCAGGGCCGAACTAAAGCTGACCAAAACGATTGTCACAGTATCGACAGTTGTAGAATGTCATTTTATTTGTCCAGTGTAAATCTGAATACAAAAAAAGCTTATAGGACTTTGTAAAGCCGAAGGCAAATCGGTTTTTTCGTATTTAAAATTATTGATTTTAAGCTTTTTTTTATTTAATGAAATGAACTTAATTGTTCTGTTCAAAATAGTACGATTGTAAAGGTCAATGATACTTAATTAATCTTTTATTAATTAAACGAGAAAATGCTACTGATATTTTGACATACTATATGCAATCCTGTCACACAAAGGTGAGTGTACTTTGTGAGTTATATCACTCCAAGTATCCCCTTTTAATTGCACTTGGCGCTGGATAAGACAGGTGATTATTTGCCACGCTCCTTGTAAGTTTTAATAAGTTTAATCTTGAACTAAGTGAAGTGCAGCGCTTTTTTTTATTTCAGCATATTATCCTATGAAAATGAAATTATCAAGAACCAAAATATATATTGACGTTTACATTTGTAAGTATCCTTTTTTATTTTACTTTCAGTTAAATTTAATTTTTTTAAAGATAAATGATCGTTAAATAAAAATCAATCTTAATTTCAAAGTTTAAATTGATCGTTCCTCAGAGATCGTGTCCCCCTAACTTTTTAAATTAATAATAACTTTGTATAATTAAACTTTAAGAAATATTTTTTATATTATACTGTGTAGTTTGTCTTTCAAAGTTCTAACAATCATGTTTTTAGAAGAAATAAGCTTATTTTAAGAAAATTATCTCTGACCTCTGCGGGGTTAGACAAAGTGCATTCGCTTCGAAGCGAATCCATAGCGAACTTAAGAATTGTATGGAACTGACGCGCGACAATCACGTGACTTATCGATAGTTATTGTCAATTCTATACATTTTTGAAGTTCATTGTGGATTCGCTTCGGAGCGAATACATCTTGTCTAGCCCCTGGTTCCTCTAGTGTTGAAGTGCATTGGCATCGGATCAACTAACATTCGTTTATTTACTCCTTTAAAAAACTTCTTTCTTGAAAATTCTAGAATAATTACGCCGTGCCTAAATTGAAGCATTTCTATTAACAGAACATCAAATAGAGCTATAATAATGTGCCATCATTAACGAAGTGAAAGCGGACTAATACACTTTTTTCGAGACAAGGAGAGCGCTGATATTACGATTGCTGTTTTCTTTTTTGTGAATTGTAAAGGCTTTTAAGCGCAAGTCCTAATTACTATATTTCATATACGCTTTTAAAAGCAAATATTAATAAATAAATAAGTCCTAGTAAAGTGTTTGATAACTAACTAACAAATGGATTGACTGACAGATGACACTTTATGTCAAAATAGTTTCACAGCTTATTAGGAGATTGTAAAACGCTATTGAAGACTCTATTTGACAATAAGTCAGGAGCTTTTTCAAGACTTACTTGGCTTTCTTTCAGTTTTGAATCAAAGTTTAGATCAAGGTGGTACGACTCCGCGGAATAACTTGTATTGTGACGGTAGTTAAAGTCCACAGGTCACTTCAACACTCTAGAGAATTTTGTTCTTTACTCATTGCAAGTCAATAACGTTCAGTTTGCTCATGCATTTCTCTGTAGTAAGTTTGATAGTTTTGGTGTAGTAATCATAAGCGAATAATAAACAATTTATAAAATAACTCTCCTGCACTCTAATAAAGACTTTAAAATGCACTCCACGAAAGTTGTCGGCACTATAAACTAAAAGGCACATAAACTGTAATGAGGCAGAACTTTATTTACAAGTGGTGTTCGCGACGCGTAAAATGAGGTACGTTTTAACTGCACTTTTAACTGGAAGCTAAATTAGCGACACGCTCCGCACCCCGCGCCCCGCGCCCCTTGCCCCACACGTCGCGCCCCGCGCCCCGCACTTTGCGCCCCTCGCCCCGCACTTTGCGCCCCTCGCCCAACTCGAAATTAATCTGCTTTATATTTTTTCTCTGATTTCCTCGCTCTTTATAAACTTTATTAATGTTTTATTTATTTTTATAATGAAGTTTAAGTGTTTAAGTACTACTTAAATATGATTAGTTTTTTTTTTCTATTAGAAAAACAACCAAACTTAACAGATTTCATGCATTTTCATAAACATTAGAAATTTAAACTAAATTTTCTAACTAATTTTATTTCATAAAAGAGAGCTAAGTTTTAAAATGTAACTATTGCTTTCCTCTGTTAAAATACTTACAACATTCCTACTATTATCTATAAAAAAACTGATGCAATAATACGAGTATATTTCTGCACGAATGTTTCGGCAGTAAGAACTCACAGTAAAACGTCAAAAGAGTTAACAAAACTCTCTTTTCACAAATAAATCTATAAGCGGCTTAGTTATAAAAAGTTGATGCTGTTATCGTGTGGAACAATGAGTTGACTCTTCGGCTTTTTTTAATTGAATCGATGATTGAACGTTACGCTCTCCCTTTGATAGACAACAACGGTTTGCCGCGGCAATGGCGCGGCAATAGAGCGGCAATGGCGCGGTGGGACGGAGCGATGATGGATGCGACGATGAGCCGGCAAAACCGATTTGTCTGTGCGCAAATCGATTTCACTTCACACCAACTAGCTTAATGTATATATCGATTAATAATTCAGATATTTTTAGTTAAATTTTTTTCTTGTAAAATTTTTACAAAAAAAAAAATATTTTTTTAATTTCGCGACTTGACTGATTAACTACAGTTTACCGTTTACTTTTGCGTTTGTAAATCATAAAAATAGGAGAAAATGGCACAAAATAGTAATACAAAAATGCGTACTCATAGTTCGTGCAATATCAATAAATTTCTTAGCAAACGTGTACTTTGTATAAGTTATATGTTCAATAAGCCTTAAAATCATCTTTTAATCAATCAAAGTGTTTATAAGCCACAAAGGCGTGCTCAACTCTAACACCTTGAGCGCATTTCTGTGGAAAATTGAATTGAAAGGCGAGCTTTAATTTGTCGATAGAAATTTAATAAAATTCAATATCTATTCTCTGGTATAAAGTACAAAGAAACGTTATTTAACTTTCCTTGTTTAGATAACTCTATAAAAGCTAAAATATTGTTTACTAAATCTATGTATTAGCGTAGTTTATGACTAAAATCCATATTTTTAAATAAAATAGCTCCCCAATGTAATAATAGCTACATAGAATATTCTATATAAGAGTAATTTCAGATGTAAAAAAATTGTTTTATAACTCCTAATGGCATAGTATAAAAATTGAAAGCTTCGATTTAGTTCCATTGCTTGAAGCTTTCAAATTTGTGACTAATAAGCGTCTATGCAGCGATGGAGTGACGCAGATTAATGGCTTTACACCCTGTTACTGACGTTAAATTATTTGTTTTGCGTAAAGGACAAACAATGCTTAATTACTCAATGTCACTTTACAAATCTACATTATTTTAAAAAGGAATAAACGTACAACACATTTGCATGCATTATTTTTTAATTTTATAATTTACTTAAATGTTAAGAAAATGTTATTCATATATAAAATTGTGGTAGAGAAAGTTAGGTAGAGTTTACGAAATACCCAACCACAAACAAAAATGAACTGAAATATTTCTTGAAACATTTTATTTGAAGCTGTTCGCGATCGTTCTTAACATAAAAGATGTCGAAAGATCAAAAAAATGTCTCGTAATCTCCCAACGTTGACACGGGTCTCGTTATGACGTGCGCTGTTATTTCACTCAACAGGTCCAAATTGGATGTTTGAAATATTTCGTAAAATGCGGAAACATGTGCCGAGCCCATATAAATGTACTACAAGTTTGTAATTTATTTTTTATGTACCTTTGCACCACCGACAGTTACAATCGCACACTCCTTTCTTTTCTTCACATACACCACAAGTTTTCTATGATTAACTAATCAAAGTAATGTTATAGTAACCGCCAACACCAACATACTTTTTATAGAAAACTAGCTGTCACCTACGACTCCGTCCGCGCGGAATTAAAGAAAAAATAGTAGTCTATGTTTTCTTCTAGACTATGTTCTACATCTATGCCCGATTTCAGCGAGATCCATGCAGCCGCTCTGGAGAAAAAATTTAACAAATATCAAAACATCCATTCATCCATTCGCTTTTGTAATATTAGTAGTGATATTGCAATGCAAGTTGATTTAAGCAAAGACTGATATAATGGCAATTGGGAAAGCATCCCTTGACACTCATGGGTTAAGAGATGCTTTCCATGTTAAACAATAGTTCCCAATCGAGCCTACTAACATAAGCTAAGTTATTTGCCTTCGTATTAAAAGTCTAACCTTTTCTTAATACATTTTTTTTCATTCGCGGTTGGTCTAAAACATCCGCAGAAGTAAAGTGAATAATTTAAGTCAAACGCCAATCCCTCAGGACATTGCGCTCAATATTTCGTATTCAGTGAAAATTTTCCCGTTTTTGCTGAATCATAAATTTTAATTAGCATCGGGAATCGCGAACCTCCATACCATTCGGAGTTTCAGTCCTACCTGTATATTTAAAAGTCTCCTTATTTTATTGTATAATGAAGGATTTTTTTTATGTAACGCAAACTCGTACTGTCGATATTAATTAATTTTTAATTTACTTACATTATATTATTTTTACATTTTATTGTTAACCCTTTTTACCCAAAACATATTTGTTAAAAACAAATTCATGTTCACGCCTTTATAATTGCCTAGCTGTCGCCCGCGACTCCATCCGGTCGGAATTACAACAAACTTAATAAATAGCCTATGTGTTCTTCCAGATTGTGTTCTATATCTGTGCTAAATTTCATCAAGATCCTCTAACCCATTTTGGAGATATATTCTAACAAAACATCGATCCATCCAAACTTTCGTATTTAATATTAGTAAGAAGTAAGATTTTTGAAGCTTTCCATTATAATTGTTTCTTTAATACAGTAAAATAAATATTTTATGTAATACAGGGGAATAAATAAAAAAAAAACTTTATTCTATAAATTAAATAATTGAAACATAGTTACAAAGTTAATATCGAAATGTATAGAAAAACCACGGCATTAAGAAGTATTAATTAATCTTCGTGGCTGCAGAGCTCGATAAGGTCTGCAAAATGTTCGGTTCATTTATAACACGTAATGGATCGCTTGTTATCTACTAAGTATCGAAGTCGTGAACACACATACATAGTTAATGAAAAGTTAAAAAAAAATAAAATAAGGTGCGCCTTAAATCCTATTCTATACTTGAGTTTATCATATAAAAAATATTTTTTAAGGTCAAGATTAGTAACAAATTGTACAGAAATTCTTATTTTATCGAAAAAAGCGGTACAAGGATATTGCCAACACATATATTTTCATTTTAACTACTTATTCATTTTCACTTACTATTTTGAATGTGATTTATTTAATACTGTAAATCTCCTGCGACTTCGTCCGTACGGAATTAAAAAAAAATCAGATCGGGTCAATTTCAGGGTCTTTTCAATGGAAACAAACGAATCTTTATTATTTATGGATATAACTAATTACTTTTCAAGTTATGCTTCTACAAACTCAATGACCCATCTTTAATTATGTCAAAGAGAAAGTATCATGGCCTCATAAAATACTTAGGTAATTTTACTAGAAAATAAGTAGGTCGAGGTTGTGACTTAGAATTTACAGCCAATTTAAAATAGACAAGATTCTTATATAACATCTACTTATACTACAAATATCTATTTACTTTCTAATACTCTATTATTTTTCACATTTTTTTATCAAGAACAAGTTTCATTTTTTTCATTAAAATATTTTGCATCAAACTGTAAGTGTGATTCAAGAATTACATAGCGCCATCTGTCGTTTGTTTTCTCAATGTATTTAAGACTTACAGTAATTTTAGTTTACCAATTCTTCAAACGGTATCGGGCATCAGATTTGTACTTAAACAATAAAATATAAAAAAAAATAGACACGAGAACAGATCATATTCTGTTCAATCTTAAATAGCTTATTGGTTTACTAAAATTAATAGGTAAAGTCTTGAAGCGAGACAAAATTAATTAAGTGCCAAGTTCGTAACGTGAGTAATAAAACAGGTGTAACCATTTCAGGCACAGGTTGACTTTAATTAAACGTTCTTCATATTCTATCATTAATTTGTATTTCATCTTTACTATTATTATTTTAAATGTATAATTAAGTGTTCTTGGAACAATAATTCATGAGTTTGTACACATCTGTGTTTATTTATCCTTACACATAAATCTTCTTTCACGACTTCTGTTTGATCTATGGATTCTCTACAACCATATTACTAGTAACGAAAATCTTAATATGCCTACAGTTCATGACATTAATTTGAAATAAATAAATCGTACAGCTAAATACAAACATAACTCAATATTCTCCATTCCAAATCTGCATATGCATACAAATATCATAGAGATGACGTCAATTTCCCACGTGAATTGGAACCTATAAATATTTTACGGACACAAAATTCGCTATCTGTGCTATACAGCCGCTTGATTTTAAACAAAGCCACGTTTTGTCAATACGTTACTAAACAAGTTTTGACAATTGATCGAAAAAGTTTTATAGGAAAACTATATTTAAACCTTCGAATGAATGTTATAAACTAGCTGTCAACCGCGACACCGTCCGCGCGGATGTAAAAAAAAATATTAGTAACCTATGTTTTCCATGCCATTTGTTACGCCGTTTCGGATATACTTTCCAAACAACAACGCATTCGTATTTATAATATTACTAATATTGTCATATGTATCGTTATGTTCAAGCTATAAATGTAGATGAGGACTTTACAAAAATAATAAAAATTTTGATAAGTACCAGGAAAAAAATCATCCTGTATCTACTGACAATGTACGCAGTGGTATAAGGTTCTATTAATGAAGTGCATAGATGCACAGCGTGAGGTGAAGGAAAGCTGCGTGAGATTGCAGCATCTGAAAATTAAAAGGCTCTCATTCTTCTCTCGTGTTCCTGTGCGCCTCGCATGCCTGCATCTTACATTTTAGTTATTATTTTGACTTGGACTATACAACTTTTCAATTGGCGCCGCACCTGTCGAAATAAAACACGCAACTCCAGTAATGAACGAAAAATCTAGCAGTCTCCAATTTTTTTTTACTACGGGTAAACTTTAAGGTATTTTAAACTATTTTTTAAAGATTTATAAAATTCTAAATAGAAAAAAAAAATCAAATTGTGAACAAGTCACGATGTCTTAGATGTACAATTTCATATAACGCCAGCTCTGATATTTGTATGAATTACTGTCAATTATATAGAGCCCTTGCTCACAGTTCGCAGCAGACTACAAATTGCAATTAGGTACAGTTGGAAATTACTTTAGGCTCTCGGCGTTAGTTCAATGCTTCAAAGGGTTTACTAATTTTATCACCACCGCTTCAAATAAAGTTAAATATAATATACATATATCAATATTACAAGAAGAAAGTTATTGCTTCTAATTCGAAATGATTAACAGATCAGAAAGTTAGTTAATTACGATTTTGAATGAATATACTAATCACTAATCTTCGCGTCAGTCTGATTACAGACAGTACATATATTAAAAATACACAGTAAAACTTCTGGTCATTTTAAAAAATAATAAAAAAAATGGGACCAACCAGTACGTAAAACCTTTTAAACAAAAAAAAAAACAATATCGCAGCAACAGGGGCGGAGATAAGCGGTAACACACATGAAAAAAATACAGACTAATTGATAATCTCCTTCTTTTTTAAATCGGCTAAAATGAAGCTAGAATGCTAATACTCATTTTTTAAATCTCGGGCTATTGTCCGTTTTTAATTAAAAATGTAAACTAATATCTTAGAAACATGTACATTCGTCATGACTCTAGCAAGATATAGTTGAAACGGAGCGTTCCCATATATTACCCAGTTGGAGGTTACCCTGTGCAGATTGGAACTGAACTGTCCGAGATAAATACAGGCACATTAGTCTGTGTTGCGGTGGAGTGCAAAGCATCTTCGGCTTGAAACTGGCTTTATATCTCACTAGAACTGAATTAGCAATACGTTCTCATTTCACGAATGAGTAAAATAGCTACTATAGTTTACTTAGAAGTTCAGTTTGCTATTGTATTATTCCTATAAATTAAAATTACTTGATTTTGCGTCCATTTCGTCTATAGTATGTATTCTGCATCACAAATATTATAGAAATGATTCATTGTATTTGTACCAAAACAAAGTTAGTTCAGTCCACAGACTGAGAGACCGGTGGTGATTTGTAACGTGGAATTGCTGATTCGCTTATAACATCCGTATGAATGCAGTTGGGATGTAAATGGTACCCAATTATTTACCTACTGTGATTTTCTTTTGTGTATATAATTTTAAACCTGCATTAAGCTTATTCATGTTATACTTAAATAAGTACTGTTTAAAAAGAGATTTTATTAATAAAGAATATACCGTAAAAGATGTTCCTAAAGATATGTCTTTTTGGTACAAATATAATATACAGTATGATACGAATTCGCGAGAAATTTCACTTCTATTTACTTAATATATTTATTTATTAATATAACTGTGTAAATGGTTGTTTTTAAAAAATACAATTGCCAAGGTTGTGGTTTAAAAATGAGTCCGCTTTATAGTCGGTTTGTGCGTCAAGTTTTCTCATTTCAGTTGCTTTTATGGTTGCAATGTGATAAAGTCAGTAGTTACGAAGCGCTAATGCCCCCTAGCGGCAGCTTCTTTAAAACTATCGTAAAATAACCTAACGTAAGATAAAGGATAACGTAAAGATATTAAAAATCGATTCTTGTCTTAAATAAAATTTGACAAAGGTCCTTCATAGATGTATTAAACAACGCTACTAGAAAAACAATTTGGGCCTATAAATTAGGACGTTGACGTCCATAATCTCCGTTGGCCAAAGATTTCAAACACGTACTTAAAATATTGTCTGTTTTTAAGGAGTAATACAGTTAAAGTTTGCTATTTACTCTAAATAGAGACAAGAATGATATAGTTAACTTGTTGCCTATTACTTATTAATAGTTAGATTTAATTATAATCCGACCAAAGCACACTTTTGAAAGCTATGTTACTTTGTTTGGGTCCCTGTTAAAATAAATTAATAAACATTTCTATTTGATTGTTTTTAACAATAAAAAATAGGCTTTCATATTTCAATATCAGCGTTTCAGAGTCAAATAACGAGAAAAGGGTTATTCGCAATCCTTTCTAATGCCGGAAACGATCCCGCAAAATAAGCTTCAGGACGTGCCAGGATTTGGACGATGAGGATTGTGTGTATTTTATTTACATTTCAATTGTTATCACTTTTTTTGAATTACGATGATAGAATATAAAAAAATCTATTGAACATTAACATTATCAATACAACAGTGAAAATCTACAGCCATATTTTTCGTTCTTTTTCTTTCATTTAAAATGAAAGGGATGAAATGTTTTCACCAATATGAAGCCACAGTACACAACTAATAAAAGACGGAACTAAACTACTCTACGTAATCGAGATGGTGATGCAGTGTATAGTGTAAGTTTAGACTTCTAGAATATCAATACAAACTTGTAGAACTTGAAGTGGAACGTATATTGACAACGAAGTTTAATAGTTTGTTGGACATCAGTAACGTGGTGTCACCTGGACACTCTGGTTAATTATACCAGCTTCAACATTTAAATAAATATGGTTAGAACGTATTAAAATGAAAACGCATAAGAAGGGAGTGAGTAGAACATACTGTATAAATTGAAAACAGCAGCACAACAAAAAAAAATCACTGATACTAAAACTATTATATATACTTATATATTTACAAACTAATTCTCACTAACTCTATTCCCGACTACATTTATCTTTTTTATAACAAATAAAGGCAAAGGTTCTTACTGGCTAGTATACCACATCTTTGGCTAAATGTTAGGTCTGCACTTAACACATACTGCGACCAGAAAAAGGGCAACATGTAAGAGAAGTAAAACCAATAATTGCCATTTTATTAAAGAAAATTAACATTTGCGATCAACACATAAATGAAAGCAGACATTTACTGAGATTACAGCGTCTGAAAGGAATGTAAATTTCAATAAAACTACAGAAGTTTGCTCTTATCTGTAAGCGGTTAAATACAGAATAAGTATTTACTCGAAGCGTTGGTCCTCGGGTGAAATACGCGATGCGATTAATGTCACCCTCTGGAGTACGCCCTCTTTATATTATCTACGTATATTGTATCCCCAGAATCCTACTAGTTAAATTAAATATCAAGATTGGAATACGCTTTCGGCTATAAGTAATAGGGTAAACCATAATTCTGTTTTCCCTTCTCTTTCTGTTGCTATTTAAATGTTTATTGCTTTCCCTTTTCTGGATAAAAAACATCGGTTAGATAGATATTACTAATTTTAGTCTCCTTACCTAGCCTTTTCTTATACAGATAGGATAGGAAGTGGAAGGGGATTTGATACAGGAGAGGAAACATAGGGGAAGTAATTTGTAGCTTAGGTTATAACTTAAGTATAGGTAAACCCATTGTTATTTGGTGTATACTTTTGACGTAAAAGATATCATCAGCTCTTCACTGTATTTGCTCCATGTTTTTTTTTTCATTTGATTTAATTAGTATCAGAATCAATACGTATCGTATTAAGTAACAAGCAGTCAAATAATGTGGCGAGTGGCATTGACTTGACAAATTTCGATGCAGTATCGTTGTATTGATTGACCCGCAGTGTCGCATATCTGCAATTTATGGTTTACCACTTCATTGTTGCCTTTCATGTTACTATATTTTGGTTTGCATACTATAGAAGCAAAATCTTACTAATATTATAAAAGCGAATTTTTGGATGGATGGATGTTTGTTTGAAGGAATCTCTAAAACGGATTAACTGATCTCGCTAAAGTCTGGAAGCACACATAGGCTACTAATTAAGTTTTTTTTTATTTATGCGCGCAAGAAGTCGCGTATATACGCAATATATACGTATCATTTAATGTGACTTTTGCAAGTCTCGTAATTTTTTTTACAAAACTAACAATGTTTCATATTTTTACTTTTGTTTCTGTATAAAGGTCAAGTTTCACTATTGTAAGTACATTTTAAGATAAACAGCAAGAGAAAACTAAATCCAACCTTTTGTATTTGCGTTGCGATGGTGTTTGACGTCTAATTAAGAGTCCAGTAAAACAAAAGCCTTTCACGTCTGAGCCGGAGAAATCGCTGCGAGAAGTAAACAGCGGTAAAATCTTTCATTACCAACGAAATAATTTTCTTTAAAAAAAATCTTTTCAGTATCTTTTTATTAGTATTTTTAGGATGCATAAGCAATATTATTCGTTTCATTGTAACATTGTAACAAATTAAAACAATATTATTCATGAAGAAATAAACAGCCTTTTTATTTCACATCACTCTCACGTTCACTGTTTACTACATAAAGTATATTATATATTTAATACTTATTTTATATAGTTTATTATAGTAAAGTAAATATTAAATTCTTAATTGCATTTGTGTTCCCGTAGACGCCGTAGTTTGTGGTACAAACTAGTCCACACGGGCGCCATTACGAATAGCAAATATTGTTTAACATCGAAATATTGCAGCTTCCCATCCAGCTGCGAACCTAATAAAATTTGTAGTCAAAATATGTATTGTAGCATAAACAAACTTATCAAACTAGTATACTTAGTACTTATTAATTATTTTTTAATCAACTATTCAAAATTTTTACATTTTCGTATATCGAATAGTAAATAATAATAAAATATTGTTTTCACAGTATATCACAAAATTGTGTTGAAAAAAAATAAGTGCTCACTCTGAGAGTGTAAGTTTTAATCAGTTTTGTGTCCGCGTAACTTGTAACTCACCCGGAAAGAAAGTAAACTAAGCACTTCTGGTAAAAGTAATTCTTATGTAATTGCCCGCTCTCAGGGATTTTATAAAAAGAACAGTTAGATTTTATGTTAACGTCACTAAACGTTAGTCCACGCTGTACTGACACGAACCAAAAGAAACATTATAGGGTACATCCTTATGTTTAGACATGTGAATTAAAAAATGATGATTGAACAGATTTCTTTTAAGTTATTCTAAAAACACTTTTTGATTCCACTTTTTTTTTGTTCTCAGTAAATTTAAAAACTCTTGTCTTAAATTTTTTAACAAAAATTCTCTCTCACAATTTCAGTTTGAACGTCCAAATTATACTCGTGGGATGCAATTAGCAACCTGGTAATAAGTGGTTAAAGTTTATAATTCAGTAAACTTTGAATAGTGTCCTCAATCCCTGAAATCTGCTACTGCACAGAAAAACTTTACTTTTGTATACACGTTTGTAAGAATGAATAAAATATATTTTAGATTTTATAGACATAATTGATGAAATTAAATTGATTTTCATTTCTAAAATTAAGGTAAAGAAAAATATAATTTTCTTTACAAAATAATTTTATGTTTCGACGTTCTTACAGAGAACGAAAACAATCATCACCCATAACTTAGGGTACGCTCCGAGCCAGTGGGGACGACGGATACGATACTGAGCTGATAACAAATGAAATTACATAAGAGTTTATAATTAAAAAATAAAAATATTAAAACTATAAAAGTGACAACGTAAAATGTGAACATAGTTCCTGTTTAAAGCGTTTAGAGCTAAAACCATTTGACAAAGGCTAACAGGATGGGTGAATGGAAGTAGTTTTTGTGGCTCAAAGGTTCGTCACACGAACAAAACGAGCGGCGTGCGGCTGAACGTTGCTCCGCCGGCTGTGACGAGCTTTAATTAAAAACAAGTGCCCGCCGCAACTCAACGCCGAACTATAATACCAGTAGCACACAGTTACGAAAGCGTAGCTGAAGCAGAATACAGATTACTGGAGCAAACCTAATCCATTTCAGATTTGTATCCAATAATGCGCTGAACTAGTATGAAATATTGACATTTGACTCCTGTTAACGAATTGTGACATTTTACGGTAAACTAAGGCGAATCCTCTTTCGCTTCGTACTCGTATGTTATAGATATGTAAATAATTCGAAGATTCGTTAGTGTTTTGTTTCGGTTCGCTTCTGTTTCGCTTTCTCAGCTGTGTGCTAGAGACGTATAACGCTCTTCTAGATGAAGGACCTTTCATATTACTATTTTCGTATCTGAATAACTTATTTTTAGAACAACGAATAAACTTCGCTTAGTTATAATTCTATCTGATTCGTTTCCTTTACGCTTTATTTTATAAAATAAAGAACAAATTATTATTGTTTTTTTCCAAGCCACGTTAACCCATTGAGTACGTGACGCAAGCAAATTTAACTTATTACATTATGTATTTGGAGACAGAAGGATATTTAAAGTATGTAAGTACTTGGGGTAAGAACACGTAGGCTCACGTCAGTGCGGTAACATCAAGGAAATTATAACAATTTTCAAATTTCTTAGGAAAAAATTAAATAGTTCATAAATATATTTTTACATGTAACATGTAGCATCTTACTAACGTTATAAGTGGGAAAGTTTAGATGGATGATTAGATGGGTGTTTGGTAGAAGGTACCTCCGGAACGGCTCAACCGATCTCGATGTAATTTAGAACATAGTCTAGAGGAACATATATGCCACTTATTAATGTTTTATTCAAGTAACAAGTAGTTTATTATAATACATTATGGTATCATAAATTTGCTTATTTATTTATATGCTAATACGCATACTTACGCATGCTCGGCAAATTGAAAAATTTCATTAAAAACTAGTACTTTAAAGTAGTAATTTTTAAAAGAAAAAAAAGACTTTATTTGTATTCTATAAAATGCAAAATATGTAAAGAAATGCGGTAAATAGTATTGACAAGAAGAAAAAGACTTTCCTTATACGTAGAGAGTAATCTTTGAAAGTGATCCGAACAAATACATAAATCTTGTTCCATCTTACTGCGCATTACGTAAATTACCTTCTGTAATGCTTTGAGATTCAACATTAAATCAGCTTTATTACACAAGAAGGCGATATCTCTTTGTTATGCAAATACCTTGGTTTCTTCGATTCCAAACGGTAACGATGTTTCACAATTTAACGAAGATGTTTTGACGAATCATGTTTTTTGTACTAATGAACTTGTGTCTTCAAACAGATTAATAAATTCTTCATCGATTGAGTCTGATCAGATTTACCACTACCAATTAAACTATATTTTAATTAAAAAAATAATGGTGGTACAGTCCGCTTTAAAATCTTCACACAAATTGGTCGGTTCACCCTGTGCAACACCACGACCACACAGAAGACAGGCGTGAAGTGGTAGCAATTCAACGTTTCGAGTGTTCGCTGATGGGTGTGCGTCCCGTAAGCCTAATTTTAAACCTGTTTCCCTTCTCACCTTCTTTGTTACAAGAAAAAGGTGGGAAGTGGAAGATAATTTTCCGGATGAGGTGATGATGGGAAGGGAAAATATTCTCTTTCTTTGCATTCCCTCCTCCGTCGATTAAAGGTACAAAACGGATGTACAATTGCGTATGTCTACGGGTAACGATCGCTTCGCTATATCACCGATTTCAGATGGCAGTCCACTTATTTGTCTAAATAACATTTATTTTAATATTCCAAAATATAGCATCTATTAGGAACATGTGTGTTTAATATTATTCGTTGTATTTACGTAATGTTTATTTACGTTCCATTATGCCAAACTACACAGTTATGTAATGATCATAATTATGTGAGCTAAATTATTATATGCAACAACATTGAAACAAATTCATTTCATTACTCACACTGGCTACGCATCCCGCAATAGATAACAGAGATAATTAATTTTATGAATCGTAACCGCGAAAAGAGAAATGATATTCAAAACATTTGAGATTTTTTATGCAGCCATCATCTTCATTATCGGCTTGTATCAATTGCCTCGATAAAAGTTAAAACCATGAGTTAGGTTATTTTATCTCCTACTGGAAATTGAACCCTAGAAAATCGTAACTATTAACACTGACCGACTAATAAGCTAAGATACTGTGATATATTATAAAAATAAAACTTCCAGGGACTTTCCATGGACAAAGATGATTCATCAATATCAAGGTCCAACGTTGTCGCCGCATCAGCGCCGGCGCATACAGCGGACAGCTCGCTTCCTGTGCCCTCAGCCCAGTCAGTAGTAGTCAGTCAGTAGTCAGTGCCGTCGTCGTAGTTTTCACTTTACAAGTTATATTCGATAAATTTAGTAATTAAAGTATAAGGATCGTTAATTATTGAATATTGTTCAATAATTAAAATTACTTGAAAATCTGTATATTGTTCGATAGGTGTTCTTCGTAGTCTTTCGTTGCTTTGGTTTTTTTTTCTGTTGAATAAACGAGTAAGCTCAGAAAATAGGTGCTTTGAAAAAATAAGCACAATACAACATTGTTTTCAGAATACATCCTGTAACTTTCATGGTTCAGGAAACTCATTTGCAGTTAGTTCTCTTTTGCGGACGAACAAAAAAGAGTTTTATGAGTAGTCTGATATTTTTTGCAAATGTCGAGCAAATTTGACCTTGCACGGTCTAATTTTCAATAGAGCGCAGAAAAACTGGCCTTGACTATGTTTTACAAAATTTTGGTAGCTTATAGAGTTTTATAATTTTATTTAATTAATTAAAAGTAATTAGCAAATAATTAAACGTTAAACATAATACGGTTAATGTAAATAATTTTATAAATACGAAATTTCCAGTATGACTTAATGGATCTCAATAAAATTTGTCATAGATGTAGAACATAGTCTGGAAGAACACTTAGGCTACTAATGAAGATTTTTTTTATTTACTGTGATTTTCGATTCGACAGCTATTATTATAATTAGTTGTGTATGACATTATAAAGAGGGAAGGAATGAACGCATCTGCAATTGCGGGTTTCTATGGGCAGCGATCGTTTCGCCAGTTCAGCGAATTCAACATTAAAAAATGATAGATTAATCTGAAGAACCACAATCTGGTACGTTCCCACATAGATTAAGAAATAAGGATAGGGAAACAATGATGATGATAACTGGTTGTTCTTAAACCGTCAAACTATCGTAAATACCTTTTTGTACTTACTTTATTTCCTTCCTAAAAGTTTACGCAGTAGAGTTAAGCTGACGCAACGTGTTTTTGTATACTTTACTTATTTATGAGATTTCCAAAACAACTTTATGTTGCGAAGTTGTTTGTTATGCGTAAGTAACAATATATTTTAACTCACTAAAGAAAACTGTAGAGAGTAAGGAATGAACTAGAGTATTTTGCATTTCTTTTTTATAAAGAAAAGGACAAGAAGAACATGAGGATTCAGGTGGAAGAAAGAAACAACTTTTATTAAACATTGATATAAAATCATAAAGCGATTAAAATATACTAATTTTGTATCTCTGTTAACTGCTGCAAGGTGAAAATGAATTTCCTGAAGTAAAAAAACTGGATTCACGAAAAATTTTTATTATTTTCCTTTTTTTAAACATTGAAACATCAAATAGTGAACAAACGGACATTGTTAGTCGGCACATAATATTTCATCATCATCATCATCAGCGCACTATACGTCCCCACCGAGGGGCTCGGAGCCTACCCTAAGTTAGGTGATTAGGCTGGCCAAGTGCGGGTTGTATGACATCACACATATCTTTGAATTTCTTCTCAGATATGTGCAGGTTGCATCACGACGTTTTCCTTCACCGTAAGAACGTCGGATAAATGTACATATGTAAATCAGAAAATCGAAAAAAACATTGGTACATGGCGGGATTCGAACCCAGGACCTGCAGATCGCAAGTCAAGTGCTTGACCCCTGAGCCACCGACGCTCACAATTTAATACGTACATAAAAGAAATAAATTTGTTACAGTATGTGACCTATATTTATTAAATTGATATTTTACCTAGAACAAATTCCATGTTATATTCGTAGAACTGATAATATGTTACATTATTTCCCGCGCAATCATTTTCATTAATGATACACACAGATATTAATTATTGTGACAGGAATAAGTATTGTTCTAATAAATATTATTATTTATATTGTCAAAATAATAATACTTAGATTCAAGTGTGTGTAAAGGTGTGTAAAGATTTTACATTCAACATTCTGCCATAACTCGGGGCCCGGCAATTCATTTGTGATACTTTTCAGCCTCGCCTCGGGAATAAAAGAGTACGACTTCATTGTTGAAATTATAAAATGTTATTTTAATTTAATTGCATTTCACATGTGCCAAGTTTTGAATAGACTTTTGTTACATTTTTATGACTTTTTTATATTAACAAGAAAATGTGCAGGATTTTTATACGATCGTTTGATATGACATCATCATTATAAATATTTTTTGTTTTGTCTTAAAATTTGCGAATCTTTGGAGATGTTTGTCACCAGGAAGGCAGTATGGATCTCGCTGAAATTTGTCATAGAAGTAAAATATAGTCTGAAATAACTCATAGGCTACTAATAAAGTTTATTACTAATGCCGCGTGAACGGAGTCGCTGGCAACAGCTAGTATAATTATATTTCTCAAGTAATAAATGTAATCGCTAATATTATATTGATTTCATATCTTATCTTATTCAACAAACGCATACGTTCCTTTATAGTTCATTATGCGTATTCGTATTCAGCGTATGTCAAAGGCGGAGCTCATAAAATGCAAAGCGCACGTGAAACTTCACGAACCATGAAACTTCTGGAATTGTATTTCTCTATTTGAGAATATCTTACAACTTTGTGCGGTGCGCTCACTTGTTGTTTGTTTCTTTGAATTTTCGGCAGGAAGAAAACTCGCTTTGTAAAACCACATTTTGTTTGTAAATTAAGTATAGAAAAGAGTTATTTCTGGACTACAGGATGGTAATCAGAACGCAGGCATAATTTCTTTGTGCCTTTCTCTTTTTCTTTTTTCTTACAATATTTCGTACAATACATTATGGATGGATGGATGTATGTTTGTTTGACGGTATCTCCGGAACGGCTGAACGGATTTTGATGAAATTTGGCACACATATAGTACCCAGTCTGAAAGAACCCATAGGCTAATTAACTAATTAAGTTTTTTTTATTCCGCACAGTAGGTGTGACGGGAGTCTAGTTAAATAATTAAGTTATACTACATAAGTCAATATGTATATTAAATATCATAAGTTATGATCCCAGATTAATGTCTAACGCACTAAGTGGCAAGTTAGCCGGGAGTTATGTAAATCGTTAACTATTCAGATGTTAGCTAATGACGCTAATGTCATGTTAGTTGAGTTACAATATACACAATGTATGTATGATATGTTGAGAGCATCGGTGGCTCAGGGGTTAGGCACTTGAGTTGTAAACTGCAGGTCTGGGATTCGAATCTCATCATGTACTAATGTTTTTTCGATTTACATGGGTACATTTATCCGGTTTTTTTACGGTGAAGGAAAATCGTGATGCAACCTGCATTTATCTGTGAGGAAATTCATAGATATGTGTGATTTCAACTCGCTTTGGACTTGCGTGGTTGACTATGGCCTAATCAGCACTGACTTAGAGTGGGCTCCGAGGCCTTCAGTGGGAAACGTATAGTGAGCTGATGATGATATTTTTTTTATTAATATTATAATATTGTCATAGAATTGCTTTAAGAATTATTCAATGAATATTAAATACTTTTAAAGAATCAACATTTAGTTGTACGAATAATAACATTGTAGGAAATTGTAGACATCGTTGGATTTCTTTATCGATGAGTCGTAATGTCCCTCGTTGCTATTAAACAAATGTTATTTTTATGATGTTAGCAGAGGTTAATAAGATACTAAAAATCTGGTCGTTACGAGTCTGGAGAATATAAATTTTGATAGCGTTATAAAAGACGGAATACGTATTAAAAAGATTTTTTAAAACAGCAATTAATTTGTTTATCTCCATTTCCTAAGTAGTGCCGTGTTGGATTCCACGTTTTTTTTTTAATTTCAGGACAATTTTTCGTAATTTTAGTTCGATTAAATATTTGCGTAATGCGCATGATAAAGAAATCCATATTTTAATATAATGGAAACTTACGAGCAAGTATTTTTCTTTCCATCCTGCTAAATGAAATGGTAAACTACAAATAATAAGATAGTTTGTTTTAACTGCTTTAGCTAATAACATAGCAGTTTTTTAATCCCTATTTTATGAGAAATAAGGATTTATTAAGTAAAGGAGTAACAACAAAACGGTTAATGAACGTTACTTCTTCGAACTTCGTCAACTAACGCCTTTTTAATGAAAGATAAATTCCAATGAATTTGTTATATTTTTTCCGCTATTTCCATTCGAGGACGTTAATTCCCTACCCATTTCTGTGAAACAATTTAATTAGCTTGCTAGCATACAAACGTGTTAATTTATAGCTCTTGTACTAACTATGATATTTGATATTAAGTGGGAAGTGTATTGAATTCCTTGACTGTATAAAGAAGTTGTCGTATTATTATTACACTTTATCCCAAGTTGTGTCTTTGTAATGGAGAGCCTACGAGAAATGAAAATTAAACATTCATTGTCAATAAAACGTGATGCTTCTTCCAGCGCTCATCTGACTCGTAAAAAATTAAATATTCCATCATACTTGATACTGGTATATAAAATTATAACATCTTTGCCCTCTAATACCTTTGATGATAATTTTTATTTTCATTGTTTTATTATTTATTACAGACTCTCGAACTATGGATATTAGATTCTAGGAATCGACAACTAGGACCATTCAAAATCTTTTTTTTAATTTAATAAAATAGTCTAATCCTTGGAATTTGTGACAATAAGGTTCGCTTTGGAATTTTCTACGACTAAGGCGAAATGAAAATGACTATAAATTTTTGGCATTTTTTAATGTTAACAATGACGACGTTTTTGTGTCTGAGTAAGATAAAACAAGATAAATATTTTAGGATTTATTTCTTAAACACTTTACTTATTACAAAACCTATAGAAATTATTTTATATGTACTTTTTTGAATCAATCTTAGTTTGAAACTGACCGCAAGCGTAGTTTGGATTTGTAACATAAAATTAAATCGTTGATTTAAAAAGTTTCAAACAACTGGCTTGAACTAACTAGCAAATGATAAATAGATCAAATAAAGACAAATGAAAATATCGTGTTACTATACAGAGAATTTTATACCTTATGCTTATAGTGTTAGGGTCGCTTTTGTGATATATCGCATTGAAACATGCCCGCCACGACATCCATTAGTCAGGTCGTGTAAAAACATTGCATAACGTTTTTAAACCCTTTTATAAATGAGCAGTTAGCGGTGGCAGTTATGTATTTTCTCTTAGGAAAAAGTTTATTAAAATGTTACATTATTTTTCAGAATATTTCACACTTTTTGTCTAAAAGGCTATTGCGATGAAAATTAAGATATGATTAAAAAGCAACTGTGTAAAAATAAATTGATATCAGTTTTGGCTTTATTGCAAAGAAAAACATTAAAACTATGATGGACCGTGAAATTATAGACAAGTTTTATGTGTGTGTCTTCTTTTATCTGTCTTGAAATGCGTAAAATATTCGTTACTAAGTAATCATTTAATATTACACTAGATGTCGCAAGCGTCTGGGTCGCGCGGAATTACTGAAACAAAAAACTTAATTAGTAACACATTCTGTAGTTCTACATCTATACCAAATTTTAGCAAAATCCGTTCATCAGTTCTGGTGATAACTAATAACAAACATCCTTCCATACATATAAACATTCACATTTATTATAGTCAGAAATTTAGTAAATGTTTAAATATAGTCTAGTTTAATGTCTACAAAAAATCAAAAGCAAATCCGTTTTAAATAGCAACCCTTTTCCATTTACGGTAAACATGGCAAAATAAATTGTAAGGTCCTGTAGTGGCTGAGTGTTCGAGGCATTACTAAAGCGGGCTATGAGATGTATGTACTAGTGTGAAATGAAAGGCAAAAGAGCTCAGTTTGCGTACGAATTAACTCTGGAAGCTCGTTAATCGCTCAAACGTTGCGCTCAAATAACGTAACGGTTAACGATAAGTACTCCTTTGCAGGGATGGGCCGTTGTCGATGTTTGCCCATTACACGCTACTACTATTCCTCATAGAAACTTAAATACAGCAAATATAAAACCTGATTCATATTGCCAACACTATTAGATGTTTACTGCCTGAATAATAATAATTTAATCCATCCTTACTGCAGCCTTTATCAAGTATCTGATTTATTTAGTCTGTAATTTCGTTCACAATCGTTATGGTACAATTTAAACCAAATTGCTCCTTGCCAATGACAGAAGATGTGGCGCCATCTATCATGCCAGAGAGCAGACGGATTGCGGACATATCGGACAAAGCCGAGATCACCGACGATTTGACAGATTGTAGACTGTACTCACAACATATCCTCTACCTGTTGGTCTCGTTTGTATATATAGAGTAAACAATTAGTATTTCCAAATAAAGGCAAACAATATAAAACTTCAGCCTACTTTATAGATTTCTATTCTGAGCATAATCCTCCTCAAAGCCTAAAGATCTTCAAAATGTAAAGACGGTGACTATGGACGCTATTAGAATCAGAAATCTGACCTTCATTCTATCCACACAGACCTCGTGAGATACTTGTTATGAGAAAGCAGAAAGCATAGTGCATATTCTTGAGTTACTTTTACTTGTATATGGATGAAAGGTAAGATAAAAAAAAATCGTTGTATATCGACTGGGCAGCTGGGGCGAGTCTACTCATTAGTATTAATGGTCGCGGGCTACGAGTTCGTTACGGCGAGTCGACTGTGTAACGTGAACTCGCCAATTTAACGCGGCCTCATCAATCAATTCGTATGTTAACAATGATTACATTTATCACTGAAATACTTAATATACTGAGTTAATTTGAACTGTGATTTTTTTTGTTTATGTATATATATTTATTTAATTTACATTTGAAATAGATTATTATGGCATTGTCGATATCAAAAGCGACATCGTTTGTTTTAACGCGTTTATTTAATGGATTATTTTACCGATGGAAAGTAAATCTTTTTGAATTAGACAGGTCAATTACTATAGAATGTTACAAGCTATTATGATATGGCTGGCAAGTGTAAACATAAAAATGCGGGAAAGGAACCAACGATGTCGTTGTATTAATTCACACTTTTTTAAATCTACACAGACCAAGTCGTGAGCAATAGCTAGTAGTCCGTAATTATGGGTTTATTCAAGTCATACTGCGTCTATTCGTTTATGAATTAATTAAACCGAGGTAAAGTAATAACAAGGTTTGATTATGAATTTGTGTTGTGAGAAGGGTTGGTGTTACAATTTATTTGTAGATTTCTGTTCGTCGCGGCTATAACTATCGTGTCCGTTTATGCTAAACAAGCGAATTTGAATTGCAAATTAGCCGCAGCGGGGATTTCCCTTTACACTGTATGCTTGACATTTAACCTGTAATATTAACAAGATATATTAAAGTAAAAAATTGCTTAGTTACTGATTTACTGCGATTCAACTTTATTTATAACTAACATTCGCCCGCGACTTTATCAGCGCAGAATAAAAAGTAGCCTATATATGCCTGTGTAAATCAGCTATCTTTCCTTCAAAATTAAAATAGATCCACCCGTTTCGGAGATTGCCTGAAACAAATACGGCCTCGTAGGCAGACATACAGACAGACAAAACATCATTTTTTTATCTCGATTTTTCATACAGACAACAAATGTATTAATGTTTATAGATAAGTCGCGAATTTTCCTTTTCATTTTTAAATCAACATTTTAAGTTTTTTATGTCAGCTGCTAAGTCATAACATAATTAGAATTTACAAAATATTTCTTTTTTCAAAGAAATTAAATGGAAGATATTTAGATGATATGAGCAGTAATTAATTTACCTAATCAATACCGGTTCTATTAATTACGAGTGAAGTTAGAAGTCGATTTGTAGACTATAAGGAATTTATTGGCGAACTTTGTTGCGATAACGCGTAACTTTGCTTCGTAAATCTTCTTCTAGTTATTGTCAAATATCTCGAACCAATCAATTCGAGTAAAAATAACATCTGACACATTAGATATCTATATTTAAAACAGTATTTACTTTTTTATTGTGTATAATATAGCACAGTTAAAGTGTACATCAAGGAGGTGTGGTGGGCATTGAAATCTCAGGCAGTCTTGATATCTTTGTAACTTCGTTGTGGACAAAGCTAGAAATTGAAAGTTACAATGAGACAAACTACAATTGGTTTTATATTCAGATCGTTTTTACTTCACTTGTCATTTTATAAATTGTCTTAAAAATTTGAATTACCTACTCTTACTAATATTATAAGAGAGAATGTTTAGATGGATGGATGGATGTTTGTTAGAAGTATCTCTAGAACGGCTCAACGGATCTTAATGAAATTTGGCATAGATATAGTAAATAGTCTCGAATATCAAATAGGAGACTAATTAAGTTTTTTTTTAATTCTGTGCGGACGGAGTCGCGGGTGACAACTTTAATTTAATTTCATTGCCGTTTTCGAACATTGTAATATTTTTATCGAATATTTTTCCTATATAATTATCGATACAATTTTGAGCGGTACCAATTAATTTTTATTTTTCTCGCCGCATTCAATTCCCTCGACAGGATTAATGATGGATTTCAATCCAAATCGAAATCGAGTTTGATACAATTTTCGAATAAAATAACTGGCCGATAAAATATTAAAAAAAAATCTATTTTATAGCTCAATTTATTGGTTTTAAAAATATCTAAATAACTATAATAAATTGAGAGGAAATATTTAAAACATTTTGAATAATAAATTAAATCTTAAATAGTCATTTTAACAAGGCATCCAATGAACTTCATTACTAAAAATAAGACATGTAAAAAAACATAATATCGTGTCTTTGAAAAACCAGAGACAACGATTTATGTTAAAAAAATATTATAACACAAGAATCTCACAGTAACGATGTTATATTCCACTACACGTAGTTTTTTCTATTTATTTTTAGGGATTCTCGTCTACATGTACTTACTAATGCGGTGTTTGTTAACACAAAACACGAAACAAAATCAACGTAACATTGTAAGTCGTAATTTACAGATGGAAAATATCTGTGAAGCATAACATATCTGATCTGTAGCTGTAGCATTGATTAATGTAGGTGCTACGCGAATCTAAGCGTCTGCTACGTGTAGTAAGCCCTATCCATTTTTCAACTTACACAAGAAATTCACATTTACACTTTCATTACGAATAGTTAAATAATTTGAAATACTATTATATTTCATTGTATACTTTTCTATATAAAGCTTACTTCTAAAAAAAAAACTACCTTCCTATGAACTCTACCAAGTCACTCTATCTTTTAGCTGCATTTTAAAGCACGCTTTCAATATTTCAAAAGTGTTTATTTATATTACATAAGCATAAGAATTAAAAGAAAATTTCCTTAAACCAACTTAAATATAAGATAATCTTAAAGCCTTGGCTTTACTTAATTATAACAATTTGGTAAAAGTAACGATTAAGTTGTGAAGTGTAACGATATCGCAACAAAGTTAAGCAATAATGTCTTAATAGTCCTGGTAAATGCCCCCAGCTCGTTCGCGTTATTAATTACTTTCATATTTATAAGCCAAGTAAATAATTATTACCCTTATAGCGTAACAACTTATGCAGTTAAATAATATATTAACCTGCTTATTTATTTTATTAATACTAAGCTATTTCTTGTTCAAAACGTTATCATCTTTAAAAGTGTTGATGATCCTATTATCAAAAATTATTAATTATTTATAAGCGAAAAGTTTTTATCTCTTATTAGGATGTCACTTAAACGGATTTAATTTTATATAGTTAAAGTCAATGTAGAGATGAAGTATGTAATTAAATTGCTAATTAAAAATAAAAATTAATAATTAAATTCAAGTTCGACACTTAAAAATATAGGCCAACAACAACAGCATCTGTTGCATAAATGGGCAATACCACGACTACAGTTCCGTCTACTGAGTGTGAGTGCTAGAGGCCTTTATTTAGTCCACTTTCCTAATTTTAGTTAGTAGAGGATGGAAAGGGGAAATATCCTCCTTCTATGGGTCCCCTTCTCGATTAAATAAAGGTCACCTATCTGCAATCATGGTTGTCTATAAAAGTTGAAAAATACTTGAAATGTTTTTGAATAATAATTTATTTCACAATAATCAACATTCGTCTGATATATTACAAGATCGATGTACACAAATTATCGTTAGCGAGTTGACATAAAATCTTACGTAGTCATTTTCAGTTTCAGTGTTGGCTGGTGTCAATATATTTATATAGAGCTCTGTTCCCAGCTCTTTACGTTATACAGCAAGGCGCGCAGCACTGGCTCACTCTCGACCAATCTCAGCAGCTGACTACGACGCATCACATCCTCACTCGTTGACCTCACGTGTTGACCGTTTCCATCAGTTGAACCTCTTTTACCATCTAAACGGCATTGTGCACAAGGATCTACCGTTGGCTCTGACTCTTCTGCACTATTATTTAAATATTCTAATTCGTAATTTGGGTTGTGTCTCTTTATGAAGATGCCATCAACTGCTTGCCCCAACGCAATGGCAATGAGTATTAACGTTACAGACGACATCTTTACACTGGATAGGACAGCTGGGACTGGAATGTGCTCGGGCCTCAGCTATGCCTGTATATATACTGGGGTAGAGAATAAATATGATAACATAATCGAATATTATTTAAATGAGCAGTAACATTGTATAAAGATTTATGTATTATCTTTCTATATTTTCGATTATCTGTTAGCTTAATTGCAGCATATTGGCGTGCCATACATTAATCTTTTTGTGAAAGAACAAAATGTTTGACCACTTGTAGTAACTAAATCAAAATTGTTGACTTGAATGTAAGGCAACAATTACAGGTGCAGATTTTTTTGTAACGTCATACTTTGCCTTATATTTGCTCTATAAATTGCTCTTACTAATATTATAAATGTGAATGTTTAGACGGATGGATGGATGTTTATTTGAAGGTATCTCTAGAACGACTGACCGGATCTCGACGAAATTCCGCATAAACATAGAATATAGTCTGGAAGAACATATAGGCTACTATTTATGTTTTTTTTTATTCCGCGCAAACGCATACGCGGGCGACAGCTAGTAGGTATACATGTACATATTATAATATTTGCATTATCATTGCAGCTATTTGCCTTTTGAAAATGAGAAATGATAATGAGTACTGTGCGGTGAACTGTAATTTCGTAAATAAAGGACAGCGTTAACAATTTACATTCGATGTAACATATAACCACCATTAGGACGACAATTCGGGAAATATCGCACGTTAAACTAAACTTATGTTAAATACGAATAAGGTGATTTTATTACAAATAAATTAATTGTTTATTTTGAAGAATAAACAATCCAAAGAGCTTAGTAATAAGAGATCATCGTAACCGTAAAAATAATTAAGTTTAAGTGTACGCTAAGACTCAACCAGCAACAGATTTTATAGCTATAAGGATTCATGACTGTAATATAATAATTTTTACTAAATGTTTACACATTGAAAAATAATCTTGATGTGTTTGTTAAAATCTGGATTTTTTTTTGTTATATTTTACGTTACGTCGTAGTATAATTTTTTTGCAGAATTTTTAATAAGTAAACATAAAAATATACTGTGACACAAAGGGTCCGAACCCCGCAGAGCGACCTACATAAAAGATAATTTATTATTTACGTTAGAGCGGACGCGCCGGAAATAGCTAACATTATGTTAAAACCGACGTAATGATGTATAGAGTTAAGAGTAACTTAAGTCGAATTATTTTTTCTCCGACGAAGAGGACTATGGGTACGTACGTACCTATTGTAGTGTTTGCATTAATGGAGTATTGTTTGTCTCGAGCGTACACGTCATAAGTACATGCCAGAGAGGGGGCGTCAGTCGATGTCAGACTTTTGGACCGGTAACACGTGTCGGTACGTGAACGAGCCAAATATAACGCCTATGAATTGTAAAGATCTAGGAATGTATATCCTTTTTACTATGACTTCATGTTAGCTCTCTAACTAAACGGGTTTGACAGACTTAGTAAATGTCAATAGATTCATATTTGCCCCAGAAGTGACATATTGTTAAATCAATCGCGTTCTTTTAATTTTATATTGCTATACAGTTAAATGTTTAGACATTTGACAATAAATAAGATATTGACCAACCATTTATAAATAACTAACTGTCGCCCGCAACTCCTTTCGCACGGAGTTATGAAGAAAATTAGTATTCTACATGTCCTTCCAGACTATGCCCTATACCTATACCTAATTCCTCAGAGATTCTATAAGCAGTTCTGGAGATAACTTCTATCGAAGATCCATCCATCCATCCATAAATTCGCATATATAATATATATTTTCTAATTGTATTTTAAATATAATATAAATGTGATTCTTAAAACGATAAAGCGATGTCCTCGGACAGGTTTAGTTCGAAGCAATAGAATAGAGGAGGTCGTAAAGAGATACTGAGACAGAAAATATTCCTTCTAATATCATTACGTTACATCCAGTGGGAGCTATAAAACGTTCCTTGGCCAAATAATGCGCACTTTTATTTAATATATCGCTCCGTTCAAAAATTGCGATTTTCAAAGTTGTTGCGATACCTGGTCAACTGCTATCATAGTATAGCAAGGAAATGAATTTTTTTTCGTACATTCGTAATACCAATAATGTCATTTAACGATTTTTTTTAAAAGTGCTAAATTAACGATAGATAGATGGTGCCCGCGACTCCGTCTGCGCGTAGTATAATGAAAACACTTAACACGTAGCCTATGTGTTCTATGTTCTACATATGTGCCATCATCATAGTCCGTTGAGCCGTTCCGGAGATATACCTTCAAACAGACATCCATCCATTGAAACATTTGAATTCAGAATTTTAAGAATTGTTTTAATTTTTCAGAACTAGTAATATTTTTAAATTGTTGACATTAAACGTAGTATGTAATTTGCTATAAATTATTCTAATAAAAATTTATATTTTATTTCCTATATAAAATATAAATTTTAAAATATAAAATGAATAAACAAACTTCTAAAGAAACTACGATAAAAACTTTGCGGTCTAATAAAATACATTACACGTTGAAATAAAAATATATTATTCTTATGATCATTTCAAACCATTCGCTTGTGAGAAACGGGTCACAATGATATACGATAACAGCTGCTAAGGGAAGCAGAAAGTTTTTATCGGACCTTACGTGTAATTTTTTCTTAATAATATATTCAAATAACTGTCGACCGCGACTTCGTCCTCGCGGAATTAAAAAGTACTTAATTAGTATCCTATGTGTTCTTCCAGACTATGCAGCCGTTCTCGAGATACCTTCTAACAAAAATCCATCCATTCAAACATTCGCTTTTATAATATTAGTAATTAGTAAGATTCCCAAAAATAATGACCAAAAATAAAACCAAAACCTGTGCAGTAGTAATGAAAATGTTACTTATACTTAACAATAATATACTTAACTCGAAAATCTTATCTTCCTAATGTAAAAAATTTGAAACATGTATTTAAAATTGTTATAAATTTTTTATTTACAAACTTCTTCCGATATAAATTTGTGTAAAACCCATTTATTATGACCGTGTCATAAAATAAGAGTTAAATCGATTTAAGGCTATTTATTAGTATCGAAGATTATTGCCTGTCTAGACTTATTTGATTGAGTTTAAAACCATAACCTAATAAATCTGGCGGGAGAGTACAGTGGCCCAGAGAAGTTTGTTTTGTAAATCTTACTATTATAAAAGCGAATGTTCGGTTGTATGTATGTATGTTTGAATGTTTGTTAGAAGGTATCTTCAAAACGGGTTAACGGATCTCGGAGAAATTTGGCGCAGGTCTAGAAAAACACATGGAATATTATTTTTATTAAATTTTAAAAGCCATAACTCTATTTAGTATTAAATAAATTCCAGCTTGATAACTTCACGCGTTTTTGAGAAAAAGGGTCGTGACAGACAAACGGACGGACAACAAAGTGATTCTATAAGGATTCCGTATGTTTCCTATGAGGTACGGAACCCTAAAAAATAACATATACATTGATGGTCGTTAGAATACAATTATAAACATTTCTTTATCGATTCGTATTTCTTTAATTATTTATTCAAATAAAACTATTTTCTTATTATAATCAATCCATGACAATAAAATTATTTTGATGGAAAAGTTAAAGATGATTCTTACACATTCGTGTGATAGCATTTCTAAAAGGCAGTAAAAAGAACGAAATATGCGAAGGTATTTCGCATTCCCTTGGGATAATTTATAAGAAACGATGACAATAAATTTCATTTATGATAATTTCAAAGTATTCACAAGTCTACGTGTGGGCCGGAGACATTGGGCGAGAGTTATTACGCGGGGGACAACAATTGCCCTGTGAAAATTTCACTCACAGGAAATTTATGGCACATTGGAATATCATCGTCTTCCTTGTCTTATAATATATTATGTTATTGTTAATATAAATCTTAGGTTTATTATTGCTTTATTTGAAGTAGAGTAGAAGTATATTACGCATGAAAACTTTTCAAAACAATGTTATGTTATTTTTTAATTCTAAGTTACTTTTTATCTTTTAATAGATACGCGAAAATATATAGATCGAGTAGCTTGTAAATATTAATTAAGAGTTTTTACTAATTAAAGATGAAACTGTTATAAATGATGATTGAATTTGTTCATTTCTTTAGTAAAAATCTCTCCATCATAGGGCCTAAGGGCTGGATTATTGGAAAAGTTAACAGCCAGAGTAACCTGAAGGGCCATTAAGTGCTCTTTGTGTTTCGTTGAGCGAGAACAAAATTTTAAGAGCATTTTATTGGATTTTTTTTAATTAATTGTCGTTGCTTACGCAGTTATTCATAATATAATAATCGTAACTAAATAGTAATTAAGCATTATCGTATTTTTATGTAACTGAATTTTATATTAATAAAATGGTTCTTTTTTAACCATTATGTTGTATATAAAATTCTCGTGCCACAAAGTTAGTTGCCATAAAACTGAGAAATGGCTTGACCGGTTTTAATGAAATTTTATATGCATATTCAATAGATCTGAGATTCGGCTATTATATATTTTTTAATCCCGCGCGGATAGAGTCGCTGGCTACAGCTATATGTTGATCAGACCATATGTTAATCCAAATAACTTTTAATAGTCTTAATTTATATGAATACTCACTTATATTACACTTATATACTTTAAACAGTTTTATTTATGTTATATACTTTCACGTTGTATATACGCAATATGCCTCTCGTATATCAGTCTTAAACGTATCATTTAAATACTACAGATTCATATATTAAAGTGAGAATATTTTGAGAAGAAATATGCAACGATTTAATTAACATGCCAGTATTACTACGGCGTAAATAAAGAGTCAGGAATTACGCGGCGTGGCGCGATGCAGAACAAATTTAACGGTGCATTTATTGCACGATGCATGTAATGAAACGTGTACGCAATTACCGTATGTTTATTTTGAACATTTAAACGGATAAATGATGATTTCATGATATCCAAAGATTTATACTTCGTTTATTTTTTATACACATATTTGGTAAATCTGTATACGTGATAATACTGTATTCTAATAAAGATGACGATATATTTTATACAGAGAATTTGGTCTCAGAAACCTACGGTGCATCTGTTAAATGCAAGCATGGATTACTAAAAACCTGATTTAAAAATTAAGTAATCGTAGTGATGACTAGGTTGTTCATATATAGGTTAATTTAACTCACTACAAAATTAAAGCAGATTAAAAAAGTTCTTACCATTTAAAAGTAAAATAACTCTTTAGAACTTAAACGATATACTTAAAAGAGTTTATCGAAACAGTTTTCAGATATTAAGTGTTATGTGCTTAGCACGACTGAGTTTTTTAAGTTGTTAATTTATAAGGCTTACGAAAGCGAATGCTAAAAAACTTTATAAAAGTTCCTCGAACTAAATTATTTACTGCTATACTGGTAGTTTCACACAAGGCATAACTGTGACATAGAGCAGTACACATTGTAGTACTGCCATTGTTTGAACGCATACTTACTGTCAAAATACCAATGTCCTACTGTTCTCCCTCTCTACTCTTGTGGTTAAGTAACATAAGTTAAGGGCGTCTAATCGCTTTGACTTATTTATACGCTTAAAAGCATTAAAATGTTAGTTGATTAGAGTGGATTCCATTATCATGTACAAAGGACCCGCGGTAATCCGGCCCCTAACTAATCCGTCGCCTCTTGTAGTTGAGATTCACCATTATGATTTTTCTGCATAGTTTTTGAATATTTTAATGAATATGTACAAACAGTTTGTAGACTATTTTTTAATTAGTTTTTTTTAAGTTTTAAAGCAAAATTAACGCCATTACGACTTTGTTTTACTTTGTACTTCAGAATTTACTACAAATGTATATTCGATGTATAATTTGTCGGATTACAAGATACTCTTTTGTAAAATAGTACTGAGTATCTCGTCTTCGCCAGTATTCTATAATCCGACTATTCGAAAGTTCGACACTGACCAGTAAAAAGGTTTGTCGGATTATCTCGGGTCCACTGTATTATTATGTCAGATGTTTGCGAGAGTCAAAAGAAGGAGTCGTCGTCGGAGTCTCGGCACGAACTGCCACTTCACAGTCAGCGATGAAATTGAATAAAATTATAAGATTGTTCTTAATTTAGGTATGGTATCATTAATTATTAATTCATTACGTGATTTGTTTTTCTACACTATTTTTTAATTTGACAAACTTTTGCTTCTGCAAATTCTTAGCTTCACCTTTTAGAAAAACTGTTTACATTTCTTCAATTTGACATTTTTATGATCAATGTTTGAGTATTACTTAATTTGAATTAAATAATTCTAGACATGATTGCAATTGCTACAATATAAACTTATATATAACTATAAATTTCTCATATTCCAGCAAGCAAAGGAGCAAGTTGTGGAGCAATCAGGACAGGCGATGGAGGCGATCACCTCGTGTGGCACGGTTGCAATCTAATTGCAAACTTATCCAATATCTTGACACGACGCGTCTTATATCAACTATATAGTTAAATTTCCCAAGAGTATCTACATTTAAACGTTGCTTTTAATATTTGTATGTACAACACATAATATATTCCAATAAACTGTAACTAATATATATGAAGGTGAATGGAAAAGTTCTCTTTTACTACTCTAATATAGAGGGTGTAAAAAGTAAATTAAAATTGTTGAAACTCTTATCTTAGGTTATCTACATTGTTGTATAGCGTAAAAAATAAAACTTTACTGACCTAAATCAAAACAATTAAAAAGTATTCGTCAGTAATATCTGACCCTCATGTTGATAAGTAAGAAGTTTTGAAATATACGAAAAAAGCTCATTAAAGTGTAAAAAGTTCGCCGGCTAAATTTCGATACAATATTCATTAGCGTGTGAAACTCGCGATGTCGACGAGCCTTATTTTGGAAGTTTTCATTTATTCATCCTGAACTTTATTCTATGAATACCGATGATACGAAAATAAAGTTGAATCTCAACGAAAATAGGGAAAATTTAATTTGAAATTCGAGATGATTGAAACATTATTTTACCATCTATACCTGACTATTGGTTTTCTAATTATTAATAAGTACTTTTTGCCTCAATAGCCTTGATCGGCCTTAGCTGCCTTGAAGAGTAAACAACCTCAGGAAAGGTTTGGAGCAGAAGTCCACGGATCCATAGCACTTTATTTCAGCTAGTAGTCAGTAGCTAACAAAAAATTTCCCAAGTGTAGCCACTAGGCCAACCTTAAAGACTGAAGAGGCACTAGGAGAAAACGAACTACTGTTGGAAAATAAGCAGCGGCTACCTGAAATCGATAATATAGAGAAGTAACCCTTGTCCATCGACATGTCTGCAAAAATTAAAAAGGTTGAAGCCGTATATACGTAGTTAAACTTAACAATGTGTTGTCGAACCAAAATAGGGTTTAAATTTGATATACGTAGAGGAAAGCGTAAGTAAACTGATAAAAAATATCATTTCCATCGAAACCCGATAAAAATGTAAGTGAAAAAGTTGTGAAAATCTCATTTAGAACACGAAACTGGTAGCGTAAATAGATCCAAAAAATCCGGAGGCGTTTTTTAAAAAGTCAATTACGAGAGGTCCGTAATAAAGGAGCCTGGAAAGATGAAAGCGCCCGCGGCGGCGGCGGGGCTCTACTCAGATCGGACCTTCGATTGCTTTGCACTAATTTATTTTCAAGCATTTTACTATGCAAAATGTTTCCTACAGACTGCAGTAGAGTTGTGTTATTTTATAGAAAGCTTTGAGCATTTCAAGTTGAATGCTGTTTTATTTTCTCAGCAAACAACGTTATTAGAATCTTTTTTAACTATACCAATTATAAAATACGTAAAATGCAGACAAATGAAGGAAAATACTAATAAAGATACAGATTTTAAATTGATACATCTTATTTTTTAAAGATAAAACTTAGTCATGAAACTTCTCTGCAATATTAAAATTAAATGACACTCAGAGATCTAAGGACTTAATATTAGGTGACAAAACTAATAGAAAACGCGATAAAATAAGTCATGCAAAATAAAGATCACAAATCCAAACCAAAAAAAACATCTTATCTCAGTAAAAAAGATAATTAAAAAGTAAATTACACGAGTTCCTAATAAAAGAGGCATCAAGAAGAAAAGTGCCTTCGGCAAACTTTCCGGCAAATATGTCGATCAAGGCACGCTGCTTCACTAATTGATTTGGTCTTTCTCTTTGCAGATATCAATTTAGCTGATGGACCAATTCACAAGTTACAGGCGATTAGTAAATGTAACTATACGTCGCAAAGAGAACAAAGAAATGAAAAATTTTTCACATTTTTTAGCTATTTGATTACATTATGATATAATTTTGTACATTATTATGCACAGCGTATTTGATAAAATTTGGTTAATACCAGAATTTTCCGTGTAATATAAACGAAATACTATGATTTTCAGTATTGGTAAGACTATAATTCCTAATTTTATTGGACCATAATTTAAGTGTATAAATATTATTCAGACACTAGTGTTAAATACTAAAAATTGCCCGCTATATCTTATCATTTGTACCATACAAAAACTCTGTCATAATTAACGTCGGACAAGCGGCGGCCAACTTGCTCGGCTGCGGGCAGGGGCCGCGCTGCCGACGGACTTGTTAATGTAATTAACTAACAGGATTAAACACAAAATTATAAACGCTTCTAAGGTACCAAGCTTTGCAACTACTGTTGCGTTTAAACATGTGAAAATAACATATTCGCCTTGCAGTGTGTTGTCTTTAGGACCTGGTTATATTAGTCAAAATATGGTTATTTTCAAATAATTGGCCGTTTTTAAAATTGAACCCTTTAATTTTAAATTTAAAAAGTATTATTCTTCATTATAATTGGCCGTTTAGGTCACTATTTTATTTTTCTTTTTCTATTTTTTTACAGCTGAGCGAGACTACAACAAACTTTATTGCGGATGAAATGTCAGGGATTTCTATTAAGAAGAACGTGACACTTCGAGCTCAATTATTTGAAACTTGCAATTTAAAACATATTATTTTAAATTATTTTGAGGTTATCTTTAAGTTGTCAAAAATTATTATGCCAACTTTAATTAGGCATACTAAAAAGAAAACACGTTAACTTTTAAACGTATTATAATCAAAGGTTAAAAAACTTAAATATATCTGAAAAGTCAATGAACCAAAATTTTATAAATGTTTTATTGAAAGATGAAATTGAAGAGTTCTTTTTAAATTTAGAAGTACTTCAATCTTTAACGGTCAATTTGCATTTATGAATAGTGCTTAGCATTCCAATAGATTTCGATAAATAATCTGCAAACGATTCACCTAACAATGAATAAAAATTACTTTTGACTAATAAAACTACTAATGAAAAGATTTCAGCCTTCATATAATTAGTTTATTAAATTGTATAGCGAAAGTTTTCATAATTTTCATACAACTTAGCAGGGTTTAAATCGCAAGTAAGAGACAATGTATTTTTTTTTGGCTATGATATAAAAAAAATAATTAACGCAAGAAAATAATACAAATAAAAGAATACAACGAAAGGAAAGAATAACTGTGCTGGTAGATTGTTGTTATCTTCTTTGTTTATACTTTATTTTTAATTTTCTCGTCCTTTGTACAGTTGGCGCTGTGAAGTGAATTGTATTGTTTCTTTGATAATGAATTTTTTGAGTTGTACTCTCTAAGCAATAATGAATCCAATGTTATTTTAAAATATTTCAACACTAGCGGTCGCCCGTGACTTCGTCGGCGCGGAAGTCAAAAAGTAACCTATAATTTAACGCTTTCATCAGCATCCTGTCAAAATAATCCAGCCTTAACGGATGTTACTCGGGACAAAATTGATCTTGCATACAGACAAACACTCTAAAAAATTGAAAAAAGGCCATTGACAGACAGACGGACGGACAACTAGATGATCATATAAAGGTTCGGTTGTTTTCCTTCCGAGGTACGGAACCCTAGAAATCAAAAAAAATGTTAACTCATCTCACTCACTAAAATGGTTCAGTTGTATGGACTACCGAAAGTTACAATGGAATACATACAAACTAAGATAAATAAATTCATACATTTTAACCTCTGAGCAACATAACCAACTTGCTAGTTTGAAAAAAAATAATGTTTTCTAGATCTTAATGCCTATCACGCGTGTAACCCCTAGCCTATCTACTATGATTTTAGAATATCCTATAAAGTCCTGGTATAAAATTCTCACTCTGAGGCGCTTGAATAAAGTTAGACTTATTTATAAGGCGTCCGGTGGCACGGGGAATAAATTTAACATGTACAATTTGCCCGCTCCGGCAACACTTTGTTTAGATTTATGGCAACATTTGTCATGTAAATGCACCTCACGCGACGAATGTTCTGGAAAAGTTGCGAAGGTGTAAACTTGTTTTACGACTTATGTGTATTTTAATTGAGTTATTTTAGCTAATTAATGTTGGTTTTCAATACCAAAACACCCAAACGATACTATCAAATGGATGCGAACGATGTCGCTTACGAAAATTTAGAACATGCCTCTGTGTACTAGAATGATTAGATAGTCGTTATTTTACATACTAATTTATTTAGATTGAAAGTAGTTTTGAGAGTCACCATCGTATCACCATCTCAAAGGCCGGTAACGCATCTGCGGTTCCTCTGGTATTGCTTATGACCATGGACGTCAATTAACATCTCGGTGTTCCCGTTGCTCGTTTGCCTCCTTGACTTTTTTTTATATCGTAAAAAAGTAGAAAAGATTGAAGTATTTATACAACAAAATAATACTTAATTAGAGAAATGAGAGAGATAAAACAAAAAAATCTTAATTCGCTAAAGATCTAAGTGTTTTTTGATAACAAGGTTTTTTTTATTTCAACATTGAGATTGCGAGGAGGAAATCCGTATTAACTTTCCGGTTGATTCAGTTTCGGGGAATCGTTTGATCTAAGCAATTAAGACAAAAGTGCTTACGTCTTCGGGGAAACTAATTAATAAAAGCCTAAAGAATAATATGCCCGAAGTAAAAAGTCAGAAGTATTAGCTTATTTAATTACACTTTAGGAATAACTAATCATAATTTTAGAAAGTAACACGCATTCAAGAATGTTCTATGGATCCTTTTTTATGTTTTGCAATTTTTTTAGACGTAAATTGTGTCAATTCCTTATATGCACGTACGTATATATGTTGAGCATTGTACCATGTTATAAAACGTAAAGAATCGCAAGGAGAACGTTAAGTTTGAGTACGGAGGGGTACACCTGTAGATAGTCCTAGGAATAGATGGATGTATTGCATGAAAGCTGACATGATTAAGAAGGTAGATATATCCACCTTGATAAGTGATACAAGGACAGCTACATGATATTAGGTATTGTACCAAAGTCATTTTTTTTTCAAAAGAATGTAACTAAAGTCCGATGTAAAGTGAAGAAGAAATCCTTTTACCAGGCGCACATACTACATCGTTGAAAATCACAGGTAACGTTTATCTCAAAGACATTGACGAGGGTCTACTTTTTCACATTTTCTATTACAGTTGATAAAATAAAAGTTCGATTTAATATAAAATACGATCATTTTTGTTTAACTTCATTTGTTCATCATTATAGCATCATAATTTTTTAACATTATTAAAGCCATTGGTTTTTCCAATATAAACTTTGATAGGTTTCCGTGTTTCAAAGTTTATAAAAATACTAGCGGACCCGACGGACGTTGTCCTGTATATACGTCTTTAATTTGAATAAATTAATATGAAGTTAATATTTGATGAAAAATTTCATCAAAATCGATCCAGTCGTTTGAGAGAAGTTCAGTGACATACACACTCACAGAAGAATTATATATATAAAAACATATAGTAAAAATAACTAGTTCCCACTGCCGAAACCCCCTAGCAAAAAATTCATCTAGGGCTGTGCGAATATAGTTCAAATTATAATTCGAAATTCAAAAATATAATTCGAGGAATTCGATTCGAAATTCAAATAGTAACATTCAGTATTTGAATAAATTGAATTATTGATTTCGTTAAATCGATTATTAATATTCGATTCGGAAATAATAATTCGCAGTTTCGAATTATACACTCCAAATATCAAAGAGAATGAAAGGTGTAACATTATATTTTTGTACCAATATTTCTGCAATGTAAACTCCTACCAACAAGTAAATACAGTAATGAAATAAATGTAAAGAAAAGGATTAAATTATAGTTCCTAATTTCACATAACAGAGGATCGAGAAAGCTTTCTATTAATTGAAGTGCCGCCGCGTTTGAAACACACGAGGTAACCAATTAAATACTCAACAGTTATAAGCATGTAGCATGAGCCGGTGCGCCGTATTGCCAGCCCTAAAGCTCTCCAACTTTCGACAATACTACTCAGAATTACCAAAGTACAGCTATATATTTATAGCTCAATTAGCTATACAATTTATAGCTCAATTAAATTAATACTTAATAAAGCTTCTGCGTAATATTAACTTTGGTATTCACTGATGCAGGAAAAACTGGAATAATGACATTTAATATTCAACTCACCTTTCAATCTTTCCGACATTAATCAAAATGAAACATATATAATGGTAAAACTGTAATAAAAATCACGTGAAACGAAACATGCTCTATTATATTTTTCAAAGTAAATTGTTAGAAAGAAACTGCCATTTATCTCACAGCTGGATTGTAATGGGTTCAAACTGAAACTGTCTGTGGTTAATATAAAGTCATTAGTCTAGTGGAGTCGCGTCTAATGCAGGTTACACACGTTAGGTTTCGTAAGACGGGTTTGAGCTGCCATATTTATCTTTGCAAAATCTAGCGCGACTGTGATAGAACTGTACGATTATGTTTACTTTGAAATTCGATTTTCTTGTCGGTTATGAATGAAAGGTAAAAACCGTAATGCAAAACCTAACGTGTGTTGCCTTCATAAGGCTCTGTGGTCGACTGCTTTCTTCTTCTCGAGTATCCAAGTAATTAGTCGCTTAGTTTTTATAGATGTGCGATCTGTTTGTAAATACACTGTGGAAAAAGGGTGTATAATTTGTAATAGAATTAAAAACACAATATATTTTTAGTTTAATTTTAAGTTTTTTTTAATAACTATAGCACTATCAAATAACAATGATTTTAGGATACGTGATAAGGGCAAACTATTAAAGGAAATTAACTTGACTTCTTATTGACAAACTTGAGAGCTACTTGAATCATCAAATTAGCCTCTCACATACTGTGTAACTTTTATACTACTATAATATTTCAATTAGAATAATATTATGTACTAAAACAATTTATTATCTGATAAAGTTTAAATGATTTAATAAAAACATCGGTAAATATTTCTTCAAAGATATGACTGCAAAACTAAGAGAATTTTTCACGTTCAACTTCCGATTATACTATAATTGTCAAAGGAATAACGAATGGTTTAGGCCAAATATAGTTGCTTCTAATCGTTCATCATCTTCCAACAGTTCCTAGCTAGCTAGTTAATTTCACGCGGCGTGCATCGCTAACAGCGAACCTCATTTTCGTGTGTTGTAATCTCACGCGGTCTTAACTCACCTCACTTTGTACAAACTAATCGATCGTTTAATGAAACGCTACAGTTATGTGTAGTCTGAAATATCTATAAAAGTTTTTGATTACCTTGATGTTAACAAAACAACAGATTCCGGTAATGAAATAAACAACTTCGTGAAACTTCACGTTCTCGAGTAAGGTAAATTATTTCCTCATCAGCTTATTTTACATATTAAATACACAGTTCAAAGTTTGATTATGTCTATTATTTTAAGTGAGGACTAAGTTATGTCCCAAATTTACATTTTGATGGCTCCTACGTAAAAAACCGTAAGTAAAAAAAAAATCTACAGGAGAGCAGTTTTAAGGTGCCGACCATTTTTATGTCATATCTAGTACACTATTGTTACAAACTTCACGAAAATTTAAAATAAGCGTTGATATAATAAGTTTTTATATTTTAATCTTATTTATATAACAGCTATTACGATAAACAATCGCCAAGTACTAATTTGAGGTTTCGGAGCGTTACCGCCCATCCACCACACCCCTGACGCGGTTTCTCGACACCGTTTCTCGGACCTATCGTTCGATTGGGAGTTATCCTAAAGTTATTTCCGATGTAACCAAAAAAAATTATATCATACAACACGGAAAAAGCTTACCCGGAGGTTCCGCCGCTTTACGTAAGAGCTATCGATTTTATCACCTTTGAAGCGACCCAATAGGAATATGAGCATGAAGATGAAGATCATTATAATAAATTGACAACATAGAGTTTGTAAGTTATGTTAAGCTAGAAATGCTTTGAAAGAAGTTAGTATAAAAGGGAGGGTAATAAGTAGTAGTCGGTAAGTATGCAAACTGCAGCTCGGCAAAGTTTCCGCGTTACAGAGGAGAGCCAAACGTGCAACAAACTTGAATAAAAAGCTTCTTTGCTTCCTCTGCTTTAGATAACTTTTATGTTAACGTTGAGTGCAGATCTTTGGCCTTTTTTTATCTTATTTACTTAAATATTTTATACTCATTAAAACCGTTAACAATCTGAACCATATTATTATTAATCTTCTATTATTTTAAACAGAATAAATTCTCGTTTAGTTAAAGCGTATTTTGTTTTAATTTGTTACTTATTTGCATAATTATTATAAGTATTGTAACTTCAGCTTGCATAAAATTAAATTCGTTTGAGTATTAAAAATATTAAGACGGTTTCTCTAATTGAAATATGTATAGATAGATTAAAAAAAATGCTTGGAGCCTTCTAAAAGATATAACACTAGACAAGGGTACTAAAGAAAAAGTTAAAAGTAGTCTGCAGGCACGCGGGTAATAGATGCTCAGAACAAACTCTGACAATCAAAAGTTTTAACTTTTGCCCTCTTCCGGATATGTCATTAAAGGCTCACAACCCTTTGAATTGCTTTTATGATGAGTATTTTGTATTGCTTTTTATTGATGCAGAGTTTAATTACTAATATCTGTTAGGGTTCGTACATATTTAACAACTAAGTTTACTGAACATTATTCATTCAGTTCAAACATTCTCTTTTGTGTTACGTATTACCAATTAATTCTTTGAAAGTTCTCATTACTGATATTACTAACCTAGAGATATTTATCACAAAAGAACAAAAAATGAGGCGTTACTTCGCAAACATTTACATAGTGCTGTTATAAAATCAATTCCGTTTCTATTAAGGTCGGTTTGATCAAATCGCTTCAAGTAAACATTTGTAGTGAGCAATTTATTTCCCATTTGCAGGTGTGGAAGTAAACTGGGCCAGACTCTGCGCAGCTGAGGTAGACGCGCGTAATGCACTGCAATCAGGTTACTATGACATACTTCATGATTCTTCACTTGTTATGTATACAGTTTAGTCAACCGTAGTCTGCTTAAGAAGTATCAATGCAAATAGTATTTTAGTGTAATTCTCGTGGTAATTACTATACAGCGATCCCGACATGTACCAGTGTGATTTTCAAATTTAGATTAGGAACATTTATCTGACGTTCTTACGGTGAAAGAAAACATCGTGTTGATACCTGCGCATATCTGCGTAGAAATTCAAAGATATTTGTGAAGTCAACCAACTCGCATTGAGCAAGCGTGATTGAGCTGAAGATGATCCTGTCTGTCTAGTGTCAGAGTATGAGAGGAGTGTCAGGACCAAATGGAGGAGCGTGGTCCCTGCCTACCCCTCTGGGGTTAAGGGCGTGAGTTATGTTGTTCGATCATATCTAATTGCTAGAATTATGATAAAAGATTATTACTCAACATTAGTTTCGAAGATTTACGTTGTCTTGTTTACTAAGGGCCTTAACAAAACGTAGATACTTAAGAAACTTTACTGAAAGAAAAATAAATGTTAAGTTTACGTAGAGTTCTGCAGCTGCGTAAGGTATCTGAGTGTGTTTGCGCTGGGAGTTAGCGTGGTTTGTTAGAGGTTCGGCAAATATTGTCACGTGTCTTATATTCCTGGATTAAAGATTTACTTTACAGTCAAAACAAAGTGTAACGTTCCAGTTTCCAGTTTTAAGTGGATTTTTCTATTCGGCTAAAATAGAACTTTTGATAAAACCTGGCAGTAAATATTCAACGAATTCAATATGAATTGTGCGCGGCAAAGTAAATCGGCTTAAAAATACTACATGAATATGCAAGCTGATGGTTATACTCTTAAAAAATTGTGAAAACAACTCTTTTGACTTTGTCTTCAAAAACAGTTGGGCGTAAAAACAGTCAAATAAAATTTACAGTCCTTGTAAATTTATCTGCAATAAAAATCAAAATTATAATAAAAGAACTTAAGCTTTGTAAAAAAAAATAGAAAAGATAATATTTAAATTAAATAAATCATAGTGTAAAACAGAGCAGATTTTTATATTTACGTATGAAATGAGTCATAAGGAAAGCATCTTAAAGGATCAAATTTAATAACGTCCTTCAGACGTTGACGAGGGTCGTGTGAATGCGCCTTATCTTATTTCATTGAAAGGCGACAAATGGCAGGACGCTTAAACCAAATAAATTAATTATACGGAACACGTTGCGTCCGAAAGTACCAAGGAATCATACGTTGAACGCAGAGATTTGTAGAAAGGAAATATTATGTATTCATAACTAATACAGAACTAAGATCATACATTTACAGTAACTATTGATTTCCTTACAAGAAAACATACATACACACATACATAACGTTTACTCTATTAACGAGGAGAGCAAACATCAGTGCAGGTGAATTCTAAATATTGACATTTATAGTTGACTGACGAACTGGATTTGGCTCGATGCCATCGACCTGGTTGATCATTGTAGATGTCAGAAGCTCGGGCAGTATCCTGTTGATTTTAAAACTACGTCAGAAGCGTTATATAACAAGGAGTCTATTGAGATTGCTCCAACTAAGAATTATATTCTTTAACTATAGTGTATATTTACGTCTTGTCAACGTTCAGCGTACTTCCAGTATCGTTACATATTTATAACGATAATATCGCTATCCCTCTTTTCCACTTTGAATAAACAGAAATGGCAATATTTTTATACGGGTGTTACAGGTTAATAGATTAAACATAGAATAAAAAATAATATTTTCAAATATTCGAAAGATAGAAAAATGTGTGACTTTTTTCAGCGAGCCAGTAAGTTTTCATTACAATCCTCGCTGGGGTAAATTGAGGGAAGCAATTTAGTTTGACAAAGAGCGTCCGGTAATTTACGGCAACAATCTGGGAGTACAAGTAGTGTACTAATTCCGTGTCGTTTGCGGTGGCTTTTGTTTTTTCCCTTTGCTCCCATCGATCCGATTTATTGACTTCTTTACTGAATTGTTTTTTTTTTCTTAAATTTCATACCTCCCCGATAGGAACATATATAAGCTGCCGACACAGCTACTAATTGTGTTATTATAGAAATTCCTGAAAAATTTCTGGTGACAAAGAAATAAAATAGGAAGTCCGCAAAGAGATCAAGCAAAGAAAGATATTGAAGGATAATTTAGGACGGGTTACCGCATAAATCTCGAGGGATTAAATGGCAAACGTCGCGTTAAATGGTTGTGTCATCCATTTATATTGGCAAAGGTGGAGAGTTAAGGCTGCGTGATGGATGAGCAGCAATACGTCACGTGACAGATTAACTACATTAAGTAACAATTTATACACAAATATTAATTTATTAAATACACTCAACGTCAAAATTAAATAGTACAGTATCAAAATTTCACTTCAAATACAATTCGATACTGTAAATGTCATTTGAGATTTTTTGTTACATATTTCATAATTCGATTAGAGTGACTAGTTTGCGAAAAATTGGAATTTTAAGTGTGTGCTTATTATTTTTGTCTTTGAGTATATGCAATACTACTAGTATAGTTAGAGTTAGTTTCTACTACTTTAAAATTGTGCTTTAAATAAGTGTACACTTCTGCCTCTATCAAAAAATATTAGACAAACTCATTTTTAATAGAAACTCGTGAACACATTTTTTTACTTTATTAAAATTAAATGAAAAAAGAAAATCTTAGTAGCACGGTATACAGAACGTGACGTAGAACCACTTTTTATATAGGGTGTTCTACGTTCGCTTTTTTAAACGTTGTTTTTTTCGCGGCGACCGTTTGCCTGCGTCAAGAACAAAGAGCTCTGTCTTTTTACAGTTAACGAGGCCGCGAGCTCGCCCATTAGCGACGTATAGTATCGATATCAAGTGTGATATATAATGTTATCCTTGTTTTAAAATGATTTAGCTAGATACAGCTACATGTATGTAATTTAACTTACAATAAACTAGTACAACAAGGTATTGAACCAACAGGACAAATGATTATTCAACAAGAAAAGTCATTCACATTAGTTAAAAAAAAGGCAGAGGAAATAATATTTTAATAAATTTTCTTATTTTGTTTAAGATATCAATTCCTTATAAAACGAGACGCTAATTTATTAGACAGCACGATGTAAATTTTTAGAAGCTTTTTAAAAGTCAAGATTGAAATGGATATGAATGTACATTAAGTTTATTCAGCACGTCCCAGGAGATATCACTTATGGCCGCGACCGCGAAAAAATACCAGTCTCACTCGCTCTGAAGTAAAGCCAAAGATGTTCTTATAACTGGTCGGTCACCGAATATATGTATGAATAATATTATTTTAAGTTGTAATAAAAAAAATCGATAGAAAAATAAACACAATTATTTCTGAAAAACATTAGAAGATTTTTGTTACCGTAAATTAACTAAACGGTCATCCCGCGACGATATTTCTGGCTTCAAACATTGCCCTGGACTTAACGTAAAGTATTCCTTAGGGAACGTCCGCTAAAACTATGAGCAAATATTTGTAGTACGCTCCTTCATTTTCCAGAGTAATATATTTTAAATAACCACACAATGAAACTGCTTATGTTGGTCTTAAATACAAAAAGTTTTAATTACTTCGACGGCAGATATTTTATTCAATAATCTAAATTTTTTATCTAGTAATTAAAAACCAAGGTTAAGGTGGCGGAAGTAACCTGAATGTGGGTAGTACTGAATCGACCATCGTGGTGATATGACGTACATTGCTAGGCATAAGCCTCTACAGGCCTCCCCAGGCCTATGCCTAGCAGTGTACGTCATATGGCTGAAAAAAAGATGAACTTTACATTCATGTAAGTTGTAATAAAAAATGCTAAAAAGTAAATTGTCAAAAAACATCTCTGAAAAAAGTTACAACACGACACTACAAAACACCTTTCTTGGACGCAAAGAAAAGACAAAGAGTACTTACTTTACTGTGTGCTCTGGATTAAAAACAAGACGAAGATGTACGTAATTGTAGTTCATTAATCACGAAGCCGGCACAGCGCGGCGACGGCGCTGGCGAGGAATCAAAGACATTTTTAATTAGTGCACTGTGCTAGAAATTTTGCGGCTTTACATTTTGTTAAAATTATCCTTCAACATGAGAACTAAAGACTAATATATCCTATTGACATGACAAGCAAAATGATATAAATACTCTTTGCGCATTTTACATTTAAATAATTTAAAACTTGAAAATGTAATGTTACCCAAATAAACACTAACCCAGCTTGCTCGTATTCAGAATAGGATCAGACAGTGTTTACGTTAGACGACATTTTTCTTTATATTAATTTTAATTTGACTCACAAGGCGGGGTCTGGTTGCATTGCGAAAACCTTTTAGAAGAAAATTTCTAAAATATTTATTGTTATGTCGTTAAAAGTGTTCTTTGCACTCAGGGCTTCCAAAATATTTTTTTTAGGACATTTAAAAGCGATAGGTTAACAATCTCAACTAAAATATAATACTTGTAGAAATTAATCACATAATAGTTTAATTTCAAAACAATTTAATGATCATATCATTTTATCGGAAAAGTAAACAAGCAACAAACGTGAAGAAAAGTGTTTTCAACAAAAAGAAAGGAATAAGCTACGAAATTAATCTCTGTACGGGAATGACAACGGCAGGCTCTTTGCTCATTTTCTTTTTACTGCTAAGCTCGGCTTTGAAGCGGAAGTCTTTGTGTTTTCTCGACCACTAATTAACGCAGACCATACAAATGTTCAGTGACCAGGATTTAATATATGCATATATTATCTACGACTGATCTCAACAATAGATCTTCAGAATCTATTTAGAGATTATCGTATGTATGAGTACAAAAGTGTATCATTGGCCCAATCAAAAATAGACGCCCAGGTGTTTAACGTAGATATAAGAAAAAGTGGGTGACTATTAAGAAATTAGTGTGTTAGTCTTACTTATATAATAAATGTAAATATTTAGATGGATGGATGGATGTTATTTGAAGGTATCTATAGAAAAGCTGAAAGGGATGTGACGAAATTTGGCACAAATATACAACACAGTCTGGAAGAACACAAATTAATATTACCGCGCGGACAGAGTCACGAGCGACATCTAGTAATAATAATAAAATTGATATCTTAATAATTATATTGTCTTTTAAAACTTAAGTATAGTAGTTTTGTACCTTTTTGTTAAAAATCTAATGAAAAGAACTATGTACAGATCTGGTTCACAGAAAGTTTGTGCGCGTACAAACTTATTTCATAATGCCCCAGCTGACTGCGCAAGTTGTTGTGCGATTTATGATACTTTGAGTTTGACAACAAACTTACAGCTGCTTATTTTACTGATAACTAAACATATTATATGCGGAGACAATATTGACTTTTTAGGTCTTTCCATTCCATAGAGATCGAAGGATATCCTTTTATCCTACCATTACATCTCTTAAAGAGCCATACTTCTAGTCTACACTGAAGAAATAAGATAGTTGATAACAAATAAACAATTAAGTGACACTAATTCTTGAATTTGAACATTGATATTTTTTTATATACCTGAAATCGCTGAAATAGCGAAGTGACCGTTGCCCATACGCAATTGCATATGCGGTGCCTACCTTTAATCGACGGAGGAGAGGATGCACAGAAAGAAAATATTTTCCCTTTCCATGCATCCTCTCATCCGGAAAGTTCACTTCCACTTTCCATCCTTTCTTTATAAGAAAAAGGGTGGGAAGGGAAAGAGGACTAATTTTGGCCTCCGGGACGCACACTCATCAGACGAAACGTGGAATTGCTTCCACTTCACGCCTGTTTAATAAAAATAAACTGCGTATTATTATAATTTTCAGAGCTATGAAGTTACAATTATATTGCATAATAATATTGTGACGTCATAGCTCTTCAGCTATGCTATTTACGGTGCTATAACAAATTGTTATTTAAAATGCGTCTCAACAAAACACATAATAATAATTTACAATATATTTATTAAAAGTATCTTACTTAATATTTCCTGATATTTGGTATAAATGTAGAACGTAGTCTGGAACAAAGACTACTAGTTAAGTTGTTTTTTTAATTCTCGGAGACGGAGTTACGAGCGACAGCTAGTATAGTAATATTTATTAAGTGCTGTACATTTCGTGTATGTGTATGTGATGCTTGTACATAGTAAAATATAAAAGACCTAGTCAAATTTATCAAAGACGACACATATTGTATTTCCCTTACGTGACAAATGTAAGCAACGTCTGATGTGAAATCAAATTTCAAGGAATCGTGCTCTCGTTGTTTGAATATTTTGCGAATTCTTGCAAACATCAAAAGGAGAAAATAATGGAGCTCTTAACTAAGGTTATTATGTCTGAGAATGACAAATGTAATTTATTATCTTTTGACATAACGTTTTCAATCGACTACATTATAATATTAAATATACGAGAATACTCTTAAACAGGTGTATTAGAAATCATCTCCTTGTCCTTATAGCTCTATGTGTTGCCGTCGTTTTGAGTAGATAACAGAGAGTCTATCACGAATATTTGCGATATGCGGTTTCGTAATATCAAAAGTAAAAATCATAAATAAATCTATGGCGAAATAATCTTTCTATTTTGTTATGGAGTACAAATCAGACCGCAGGTTTGGTTACGACATTTCACTTTGCTTTCTTTTAAAAATAGTTTTTTTTAATATGCTAAGAATTATTCTGCAAGAGCGAGAAATGGAAATGTTCACAGAGTAGATATATAGATACCTAGAATAAGACACGCGCAGTAACTGCTCTGTGCCAGACTAATGCTGTAACATTAATCACTGCCTGCACTTATAAGTGTTGCCATACACAGACTGTTTCAAGCAGTTAATACCGACATTTAGTTTAATGCGGTTGTCACTGTTTGCATTTCTTCTGATCGAAAACTACGGTTCGTATAACCCACAGAAATATGATCGTTCTACACCGTAATCTGTTGGTATTCGGTACCCACTTCGTGAATCAGTCCGTGTATGGCAGCATTAACTTGCATATGTTTAAATTCTCTACTTTGATATATCTTTACCTACCTTGTTATTTATTCAGAGATACGAGTCTTATGTTTTTGCTCAGCTTTAAATTTATATTATTTTTATTTAATATACGTAAAATATTCTTAGTACGAACTTTCATGTGAAAGTCTAAGAATGTCTACAAAGCAGTTCATTGCTCTGTATCTTGAGGGTACCTCAGCAAATGATACCGGAAGTTCGCTAAACGACTCCGGAAATTACTCACGAAAGCTGTAAGAAGCGACGATGCCTTAAAGCTTAACCCTAATGTATCAGTGTCGGTTATGCGCCCATAAATTTGCTTCTCTGACCAAAATTCCTTTAGTAAACAACTTTGTAAGTTAATTAATTTAATTTTCATAATAATTCATGATGAAATGTTATAGCATAAGAAATACTGCATTGCGGGTTTCCACTGCCGACGAACTGGTATAAAACATATTATTATCTCTTTCATTCTTTATCAAAATCCAGAGACAGGTTATGTAATTAAATGTATATAACCATTCAGAAAAAAATATACAATATACATAAGTATTATTGTTCTTGTAAAAGTCATATACTAACTGTAGCAGCTGACTGCAATCATCCATCTTGTTCGTAGCTTCATATGAAAGGCACGTCGTCGTCGTAGCGGTGCTACGGTAGAGTGGCGGTGCGCCGCTTTACAATTTCAATCGCAGACCGGTGAACGAAACTTGACACTGACAAAACGGTTTAAGCTTAAAATACCACACAATACTAACCACATTTACCGAGCTAACAAGTGTACAAAGCCTAGCATTTAAAATATTAAAATGATAACGAAACTAAAATTAAATTGTAATAGAAATCTACTTTATTTAAAAAAAAATCTGTGACTTATAGCTACACTACGGATTTCAAAGTAAATACAAAATCTGCTAGAAAATAACAAAACTTGACCGTAATAAATTGATGTCACCTAGAAGCTCATCGGTTTGTCAAATACGTAATTGGATTTTAAGATAAAAGTATTTTTCATTCTCTTGAGACTATATCTTTTATTTTGCGGCAAAAAAAATTACTGTTAAATAACTCTGGTAACGTTTACTTATTTTTTTAGTATTCATCAAAAAACATTTCACAAATATTAGAAAATTTTACAACAAAGTAGACAAACTGTAAACAAATATATAATTAATAAATGAACATCTGAAATATCAAGCCTTTAATCTTATAAGACTGAAGTGAAGTGGGGGGCGTATGTTAGTAGATGTATCCTGCCGGAGCACCACGCCCTCAACCCGGACCCGCTAATACAAGTCCGTTGAATCAACACAGTAAATCTAGATTATAAACTTTATCTGAAGCAAACAACGCAGCGGCACAACTCCCGTTCAGCGGATTAAATTTAAGACAAACTTGTGCATAGAAATGTTTATTCCGATGAACGAGATAATTAATGTAACAGCAACTTGTAAACCCTTGTCTAATATATTTTTAACATAAAAAATACTTTTTAAACATTGATTTAACTAGATAGTAATTTTTATTGTTCAGTTATTTTTATCAAAGATGCCGCATAATACTTTGATCTACTACAGACGAAAATTATCGATGTAACTAAGGTTTGGCTAAAATTATAAATTCTTAATTTAAATCTTAACTAGTTTTCATTCCTCAACCCATGTTAAAGGTATCATCATACTTATATTATGTTGGACATATATATCTCGTGTATTTTATTGCTGATTTACTGAATGTGAAGAGATTGTTCGAGTCAAGTGTCTTGCGGAGTGGATTGGTTGATCTTTAAGTGTAACAAATGTCATTCTAACACTTGGCCTATAAACTACTGCTAAAAATAGATGTGTAATGCGTTTTAAATTAATAAAATATGCAAGTCTTATACCTTTTTTTGTTCCTCTGACAGTGGGTTAAGTGAGTCGCGTATTTTTACTTTTTTAACCGACTTTAAAAAGAAGGAGGTGTCAATTTCTCTGTTTGTTTCTTTTATTTTTTATTGTGACAATAATTAACAATATCCCTTATATAATATTGCTATCTTATTAAACTTTTTAGTAAGTAATTCACGTAGATATGCAAATTTATCATTCGTTGTTTATCCTCGATCTCCTGTTACTTTATGTATTGTGGAAGTATTCTATTAAATGAATTTCGTTCATTGAGTTCCGTGTGAGTCGTTCGTGTAATAAATTTACAGCGTTGTTTGCTGACGCTCGATATATTTGCACAAGAGTTGCCGGTATTTTTGTGTGATACCAGCGGATTATGTAGTCAGTTGATTTTATTTTAACATTTAATTGAAACACACAATGGTACGATTTTACTTTAAGGAGTTTTCGTACGGCATGTGTAACAAGAAATACATATCTAGAAAATAAAACGACAATGACAACTATGCTTAAGTATTGCATTTAAATTAATATTGTAATAAATATTTAATTCAATATCCAAAATCAATTATTAACAACTAAATTAATTGAATAAGAACAAATGATGAAGTTACCTTGTCGTATAACTTTTAGAATGAAATGCGACAGTTACTGAGGAACTTAATTAAACTTTGCGATGTTATCTACAGCCTGCAGAGAGCACCCTGACATCTCTTTTATTATTAAAATGCCTTTATCACTTCTTATGAACTCCTTCACTCTCTGTTGTAACTACTCTTTGACGTTTACTACATGAACATCAAGTAATAGAAGTTTGTATTTGGTTAGCAATATACCCTAGCAAAGCCGGAATGTGTTGATAGGGACCTTAACATGACTGATCCTTGCTTTAGATATTAAACATGTGCTTGTTTTTGATACATTAATGTGTAATAAACTTTTAAAAACTAAATTAAGGTTAATTAATGCGTTAAAAGTTCGGAAAACAAAATTCAACGTTTAAATTTAAATATAACAAATCTCGACCTAAACAAATAAAAATTAGGTCGAGCAAAGTTTATGCTGTAAATGTGTGAGTTGTTTACGAATGAATATATAATCTGGAACATGGTGGAATAAAAAAATAAATTATGTATATTTTCTACGCATAATTAAAAATATTAAAGTAAAGATAAACAGTTGAATTTGAAAAAGGTTTTGAAAAATTTCGAGTCATAATTGAAATAGTTAACTGCTTCTAGATTAAAACAGTCCTAAGACCATAAAAAAAACACACACTTCCACTTTACACTTAGGGTCCACTTATGATACCAAGGAGTTCGGTAGTTTCCCCAACTTTTTATTTTGGTTAAAATATATTGTATACATTCTTAAAGTTAGAGTAATAAACTTTAACAAACTGTAAGTTTATGCACACAAATAGCCGCATAGCGATCGAACTTCCAACAGGAGTAAGCAGTATTGTTACTAATGTTCACCGATAAATCCCCACATCGTTACCATACAATGCAGAGAATGCATTTCTTTAAAAGCACGCAAAGTAAATTATATCTTAAATCTGTTTAAAAACAGAATTTTTCCACGTTTTAATATCTAAAGGAGTTTAAATCAAACCATACTAATATTATACATGCGAATGCTTAATTGGATGGATGTTTGTTTGAAGGTATCTCCAAACGGCTGAAAGGATCTCGATGATATTTACCATACATATAGAACATAGTCGAAAAGAACACATAGGCTACAAATTAACTGTTTTTTTATTTTCGCTCGGACGGAATTAAAGGCGACAGCTAGTTGTATTATAAAACACAGCAAAAAACATTCATTAATATTTTCATATTTTAAATTTGGAACAAAATATTTATTATTTTCATGCAATAATAATTTTTTAGCACCCCGCAGTGAAAAATAAGCTATAAGCTATACGTAATACTTGCATTTTCCCGTTTACTACTTTTCCTATTAAGTTTATTGAATAAAACATTTACTCCTTCGTTATGAAGCGACTCAAGAAGATTGCTTGTTTTTATGTCTAGGTAACGCGGTTCATAAAGCTCAGCCTAGTGTAAATAATACAGCTCAAATAAATAGAATCGTTGATACATATAACGCAGAATACATATCTAGTACATAACATACAAACTCAACATGTTTTTGTAAAATCTTACTAATATTATAAATGCAAATGTTTAGATGGATGGGTGAATGGATGGATGGATGTTTTTAAAAGTTAACTACAGAATGTCGCTGAAATTTGACATAGATATAGAACATAGTCTAGAAGAACACATAGGTTACGGACATAGGACGGAATTGCGGGTGACAGCTAGTCTAAGAATAAAGCGTATGAAATATAATTACATGAACATGTACTTCCATTATGTCGCAATAAAGGCAATGTATTGAAACCCATCTACATGCATGTCATTCATTCAATGAGGAAAATATCTCCCTGTGGACTTCTTTGTTGGCAAATGGCTCCTAATTTGTAAGAAGTAAGTCTGTTGGGCGCTGGCCTTGTTTCGTATTCCATACGACGACGACGCCAGTCGTAAATAGCTACGGAATTGATTTGTTAACTTTGAATTTAGATTAGGAAAGTGAGTATATATTTAGTATATCTACCAGTACTTTATACAAACTTTTTTATTTCTATATATACATGGATACATAAAAAACAAGGATTAAATATTTAACTTTTATGGACTTGCCAATGCAAAAAGTTACATAAAGAATAACGTACTTTATTATGCTGCAATTAATTTAAGTTTTTAACAAACTGACATAAAAAATATTATTAATTAAACTTAATCCACCTTTAATTTATTCTTATTACGAATATTGTTTTATGACGTATTCTTATAAAGATAAAAGTATTTATTTGTATGGATATGAAAAGTAGCTCCCTTGCGATCACTTCGATTACAAATGAGCTCTAATTTATTGCAGGAAACTTTCCTTAGACGCTATTCACTTCGATCTGTAGGCTCTTTGACCTCTTGATAGTTGCGACTTCTTTGTACGCCTGTAATACTTTTGGCCTTCATAAATCACTAGCTTCTTGACAAAAACAATTTGTAAACAATCATTAGCTGATATTTATTACATTAAAACGATAGTTCATTTACTTGTTAATTGCATATTAATTTACAGTCGAATTAATTTGTATTTCGCTCTACAAATTATTCTTCAAATATTATAATTAATTCTTGTAAAGTAATAAAAATATTTGATGTTATTTAATCAAAAGTCAAAAACCATACGTAAATGCGTTCATGACGTGAGAAAAAACTTTCCGGACTATATTAATACGAAGGAGGAACTTTCTCTTGAATTCGAAGAACGTTGCCGTCTATAACTTTTATGTGAGAAAACTAATAAATCGAACTCCACATTTATGGAGCAATATCTTGTAAAAACTGGAATGGATTGCTATAAAAGTTGTGTTTATGTATCTTTGTCTTAAATACTTTCCGCATAGAGTCATAAATACCAATGTTTTTCTTCACATAAATACTTTAAAATATAAAAAAAAAACAGATTCTCTTTATAAATTAAATGTGACAGACACGGATTGACTCTTGCAAAAATAAACAAAACGATCTATTTATGTTTATAGGTGTATTTAATAAATTTTAATCAGTCGTAGAGCCCGCTTTAACATTTTCTCACGAATCGGCCCGGCTCGCCCCGTGAAATACCACGACCACACAGAAGACAGGCGTGAAGTGGAAGCAATTCCGCGTACAGCCTGATGAGTGTGCGTCCCGGTGGCCTAATTTAGTACTCTTTCCCATCCCACCCTTTTTCTTATAAGTAAAAGATGGGAAGTGGAAGTAGACTTTCCGGATGAGAGGATGCATGGAAAGGTAAGATATTTTCTTTCTGTGCTTCCTCTCCTCCGTCGATTAAAGGTAGGCAAAGCAGAATATAAGAAAGTATTGCAATTAAATACGTCGTCGTGCGTTCCACAATGTTAGTATTGTTTTGTTTTTCTGTAGGTAGAGTTCTGCACCATAAATAAGCTTCCTGACAGAGGAAGCGAAGAGTTTTCGAATAATGTGGATCAACTAACCAAGTTGTAGACACGTATGATTTCACAATACATAAAATTCCATGATTACTGTCTCTTAATAAAAACAATTAATGATTTTTTTACAACTTTTTAATACTCTATGATGAAAAAAAAATCAGCAGATTTCTTTTGAAATAAAAAAAAATTGTTATCTTCAAAATTACTACAACTATTTGAAATTACACACAAATTTGATTAAACTGATGTATAAAGACACAAAACTTAAAACATTCGAATTCAAGTCTATCTGACTTTTATAACATGGTGTCTTGTAACTTTGATACGCAAGTGAATTTGATTCCATGGCTGGCTATCGACCGAGGTAACGGGTCGTCGACATTTCCTTTAATGGACATTTACAAAAATGGGATGGAATTTAATTATCTTTCTTTTCCTCCTCTGATCTGGCACTTTGTGAAATGTCCTTCGGAAAATGAAACCGATTATCTCAAGTATCTTGTGGAATTTTTGAAGCAATATCAGCATTACAATTTTGATTGAAATTCCAAAGGAAAATTAAGACAACAGTATTTTTCACAGATTTACAATATTCAGATTTATAACATATCTATAGAAGCATTTATCTTCGTTCTGAGAAAAATTTGAGAAAAGTAACTCGATGATGAAATTTGTATGTAATCAAAATAAGTGCGTTACATTTTGCCGTCAGATCAGAGAGTATCAAAGGAATATTATTATGTACTCTATAGTACATAAAGATAGGGAGGGAATATAAATAACAATCGACGGACCTTCTCTCGGGAATCTTATCAATAAACGATATTGAGTTTGAAATACGTGCTGCTATAATATAGTTAATATTCGGTACGAATTAATTATGTATTTAATATCAAAATACGTTAATGTTAAGAATGATACAACTTCCTATAAGTTAATGACAAATTGTATTTGAAAAGGGTTTTGTCAGTGAAAACTTACTGTAAACAGTTTCTGTACCCTTCTAGGTAACAACGTAGTTGGTCAAGAAATGTGTGCAAATGACGGCTACGTATTGTTTCCGGAACTTCCTTCCGGAATATCGAGATGTTATCGATCATAGGGTCCGCTATCAATTCCGTTTGTTTTTGTTGGAAACATATTTCGAAAGAAAGATCTTGATAATATCAGATACTAAAAATAAAAGGGCTAATAATATTTTACGTGTAGCTAAGACTTGTTTAGATTCATCGACAATTCAATAATTATGTATGTAATTTTTGTCCACCATAAACAGCTGAATTCGACGAAATAGCGAAACGAACGAACGAAATATAATATTTACCTCACCTTTTATTTAGTGCTAAGTTATAAATAAAATGATTTTTAAGATTATCCAACAGAAAGTAAAGGTATTCTAAAAAATATTTTAACATTTTACATCTTTATTTCCTGGAACTTTGCTCGTCGTGTCACGATCCATTACAGCAAGGGAAGGGGCTTTTACCTTTTGATCTAACATCCTATACAACACATTCTTTTGACAAACATTACCAAGGATATCGATTATATCTTTCATCTTTACGATATAAAATGTTTTTCTTTTATGATTACATTATTGAATAGTTTATAAGAGTAAGTAGGCACACTATGTCTACATCATCAACATCATCATCATCAGACTTTTATTTAAATAAGGTGACAAAAGAGCAAGCGGTCGTCTAAATTTGCTGAAATGGTGAAGCTTACAGCAATTTCAGATGCGTTGTCAAACTAACTCTACTACGGGCATATGCCCTCTCTTATGCATCCATTGTTCTCTTAATTACATAACATACTATAAGCTTCTATATATGTATATACCGTAAGCTTCCGGGAAAGTTTAAGTATCTTAAGCACTTCAAAAGCTAACTTCTTAGCAAAGTTTGTTCCTAACTTTATTTAACAGAACAAGCAATATTTGAACACCTTGTTAACATATTTACTATAGTTTTTTCAATGATTTACTGAATTCATATGAATAATTTCATTTTGTTATAACTTTCTGAACTGTTGAAGTAGGTGAAATATATTTATACCCTAAATCAAAGTGATCAATGATAGTAGCTTGTGAATGTTTCCATCTGTGTTTATTTGAATTATCATTATTGTTAAAAAAAATAACAATAGTTATTTTTTTTGAACATAGAAGAATTGTCAATTCTTAAAACTAAAGTATAATCTCTAAATCTGATATCATAAAAACAGTTTATCGGTATAATTTACATGATACTTAAAACAATTCGCAGAATATGTTCTAAGGGATCAAAGTGTACTTAAAACTATGTTAATGTAAATATTTACGTATTTATATAAATCTAAACATATAGATACCTCTCTATATATACAGTTGAAAATAAATGAAAAGGGTAAACTATTTAAATAGGCAACATCAATTCGAAAGTTTCAATGAGCTGAGAGAATGTTATTATTTGCTATAATTACTAGAGTTGAAATAACACACAACTTTGAAGGCTTTACTATGAACATTAAAACTCGCTCTACAAGTATACAAGTACCTGTTATGTTTATTTTTAACGTAGATTTTATTAGCGAATTATTTTTTAATCTTACTAATAAATGAGAATGTTTAGATGGATGGATATTTGTTAGAAGGTATCTCCAGAACAACTCAAAGGATCTCGCTGAAATTTGGCATAGATGAAGAACATAGTCTGGAATAACACATAGGCTAGGTTTTTTATTGTAATACCGCGCAGATTGAGTTTAGAGCGACAACTGTTATAATCATAAAAACACATTAACGTTTGGTTTCTCAAAGTTTCACCAACTCATTTTATAACACCCATTCTAGTAATTTGAGAGTTTACAACCTAGCTTGTCAACACATCATCTCGTATCGCTAATTAAATTCGTTAAGGAATCTGACCTTATTCACTTCAGAGCATCAAAACAAAATAAAAACCTACACCATTTTTTATTTCAATTAAAAATGTTCTTTATTCTTATAGTAATTAAGTTCAATTTTGAATTGATTCGATAGCCTATAAACATGTGATCTAGAACACGTAACGTTTACGGCTTTGCTTTATAATCTCTTTTTATAGGCGTGTGTTTATCAATCCTCTTTTACCTAAAGCACTCTCTTTGTAAGCAGAAATGTCTCAAGTGTTTACTGAACATAAATCTTGCTTAGAGAATGTAATTTCAGTGTCTTCACAATGTCTCTATCGCCGTGCGTTTCCATTGTCTAAACACTTCTACGAAGACATATTCTTACTTTTATTCTCTTTGAATTAAATTGTGACGAAAGAACTTACATATTTCTCAACAATAAAGGAAGTATTATTATTACCTAAATTTAATATTCAAATACTCCAAATGATACTCCATTTCGTCAACGAAAACATTGGATTCAATATAAACAATTGAACTGTGGCTGTCCCTTATCTCTCGTATAAACTGACGAGAGTCGAATATTTACCCAGAGTAGGAACAACGGGGACGCCGAAACACTGCGATTTAAGCAACTTTTATAATGAACTTTTATCTAAAAACTACGTATGTGTTTAAAAATAAAAGACATATTTTATTAAATAGTCACAAAAATCTTGTCTACTGCTTATCCACGAAATATTGTGTCACAGAATAATAGAACATGGCTATTGTTGTCATCAAATCTTCAATACCATTAATACTACATGAAAACACAATACAAAAAACACTAGGTATTAAATAGTATGACAACCCTAACTCGATCATTTTTCGTAAGCTCTTTAGATCCTACAAAAACACTCTGATATTGAAAGCGTTAAAGCCATCGAATTTGAAAACAGTTTGAAACCTCTTTAATGGCTAAGCAAATAGGGAACGCTTTTGTATTCTTTTGAGTCAGCTTTAGCTGCGAGTTCTTGTTTGTACAGCGAGCGCCCCCTGCCGGCTCAAACTTGAAACTAGCAGTTAAAATAATTCACTTGAATAATTAAATTGTATGAAACAAAGACGCAACGAATATAGAAAATTACTATTATGTATGTAAAATGTATATTCGAACTTGGCAGATGTGGCTATTTAAAATTGATTTCTAAATAAAGAATATATAATATTATGAATATATAAAGCGAATGTTTGAATGTATAGATGGATGGACGGCTGTTTCGTTAGTAGGTATCTTCAAAAGGGCGCAACAGATCTGGATGAAATTTAACATAGATGTAGAACACAGTCTGGAAGAACATATAGGCTATTAATTAAGTTTTTTAACTTCGGCGCAGACGGACAGACTGTTTTATTTATAAAGATGTGATTATAAGTAATGTTTAAACCTTAAGTAAAATTAAGTTAGTTATATTCATATTGAGTTGATATCAGCCATTTACAGCACATGTGCGCAATAATTGTTATTTGTCCTCTATTATTATCGTATATTCCATTATATTCCTCTAATTACAACATCAAATTGCTATTAAAGCCAGCTAGGGGTGACTATAGAATTCATTATTGGTCTTTATGATCATTTGATACAGCTAATATGTTTCCCTGTGTAGAAATTTATAATTGTTTCATATAACACGCAAAGTGAAAGTGCTAACTTAAGCATAACAAGCTATCGCGACTCAGTCCACGCATAATTAAAAAAAACTTAGTAGCCTATGTGATTTCAAGACAATGCTCTATATCGATGTAAAATTTCATCGAGATACATGCAACTGTTCTCGGGATACCTTCTAACAAACATCCATCCATCTAAATTAATATATAATAATAATAAAATTGAATTATTAATTAATATTATTAATATTAGTAATTATTAAATTGGTAGGTTATATATCCTACTATTTTGTATATTCAACTAGGAACCTCAGTCTTCAAACTTGATTAACTTTTTGTAACATTAACCGCCTTATGTAAATCGGATAAAGGAACATCCTGTATAATATTTAATATGCACAAAGGGGAATGTCGATAAGATTCATAGACATGTCGGAGCGCGGTACTGCAAGAAACTTTACTTACATGTCTCAACTGAATATTAAGTAAGCTCACTTCTAAGTTATTTAGGTAACTTCAGCAATCGACTTTGATATAATTCAAATTTAGAATTGTGAAATTCCACTGCAGAAACACTTGTATCGAAACATATCTCATTGTCTCTCTTTTTCTGAGAGAACAAGGAGATCGAGAATATTGTTTTATTCAAAAAAAATCTAATTCCTGTTAAAGTTATAAGAAAATTTGAAAGCTTTTCCGATAGTAGTTTAACATTTTTTATAAAATAACTTTTAAACCCTACTTTTAGTGAAATAATTTTAACTCCATACCAAAAAGTTATTCAAAACATTGTATATTCATCATCCAGAACTGAAAACAATGTGAAAAGAGTCTAAATAGCTTAATATATCAGACTATCGCTGATTACGAGTATCTATAATTTTTTCATTTAAATTAAGTTACTTAACAGTATAACTGTGTATACAATGAATATTACTACAACTTAAACAAGCAAAATAAAGCCTTGTTACATACATATTAAGGTCTTATTTTCATATAAGTATTACAATAACAAAGCTATGTAGTATATCGTATAGAAATGGGATTACAATAATACTAGTGGTTGCACCTAACGGTTATTGCACTTCGATAAAGTGGACATACAAGTCCCACTTGACACAAATGTTCTTGTATTAAATGCGATGAACATATTCATGTAAACTCTTAAGATATTTATGTAAGTGGCTCGCACATAATATACAAGATTAATCACCAAATCAAAAGATATAATACATTTAATGATGTTTATTTTAAAAGGAAAATAATCGTGAGCGGATACAAATCACCTGTATGAAAATATGTTATCCCGCACATTGTATTTAAAAATATAGAGATTTACAAAATATTCTGTAGACGTGTTTTAGTAGTGGAAACTCACAGCTAAGATCCGTTACAAAAATAAGAAAATTTAATCAGGTTTTCATAAGTTATTATTATATATTCTCCGTGTCATTCAAATATAACTAGCCCGATTTATTTTTAGATGTCTGGACGATAGTGTTGGCTGAGTTTGGATATTGTTTATTGTTATGCTAAGAAATTGGTATTGAATTTAAACCGCATATCATTCAATATGTCCACAGCATAAAGTAAGGGTAGATTGAATAAAGTTTGTGATGCCATTAGGCGGTCCATTAGCGCGAAACATCTCACGAACCCTTTTAGGGATAAAGTCGGCAGAGTAACTCAGCGATTGATTAGATTTCTCAATGTTTAGGCCCTCGAATGTGTATTTAATTGTAATGGCATTGCCTGAATTTAAATGTTTTTTTTAGGAACACACGACAATGTACAAAATTATTCTACGAGTATTACAAGTAGGATATCGTTAATTATTTCTATGAATAAATGTGTTTATTTCAAGCACATGCGAATGCTAAAAAAAAGTAATCATACTATTTTTTAATCTACAATATTTGAACTACTTTATCCAAACGATTTCAAAACTATTTATGTTGAAAGAACGAAAAAACCAAACATCTTGGAACTCTCAATTCAAACAGTAATTGAAAAAGTGTTTTAATATTTTAGAAAAAAAAAATACTCTGAGCACGATTGGATTTTTTCGATAAAATATTCGTATTTTATTTATTCATCAACTCTTTAAAGTATTCAAACTCAATTAACTACGAAAAATTGTGTATCGATGAGTTAAATATTGATGATATAAAAGCAAGACTAAATTCATGTTTTTAATAATTTTTTATTCGAAGAGTCTCTTGGCTATTTTTACAAGTCTGACAAGATGTTTCCGCGCGTATGTAAATAAATCCATAGTGATGTGCAAAAAGAGGAAAAATATTTTCGACTTTCACGCGACATTACCATTTCTTGATTTCAAATAAGTATATTCAAAAATGATTACGTGTGATAACGTTACAGTATTTTGTTTAAAAAATTAAAATCTTTTTCTAAAATTTATAAATAGATGGCGCTATTTCATTCATTATAGCTTCAGCGTTTTTTATTAAGGCTAGGTTTAAACGATGTATTTTAATTGCTGCTTAAAAAATATAGTATTTAACTGTAACTTAACACAATTTATATGATTTTAATTTTAATGTAAAGAGAACTTAATAAGATACATATTGCAAAGAGCACATTTAGTTTGAATGTTTATACTTATATAATGCGTTTATTTGTTGCTATAAGAGAGAATACATGTAGCCAGTGGCTCGAGAGGAGAGCGTATTTCCCTGTATTGTTAATTGAATGCATTGTTTAAACGTTTCAGTTTATTCTCTCGAGTTCAAGTGAGGCTTCTCTGTTATTTAATATACGTTTTAGTACATACTACATTTCCGAGATAAATCTATTGTTATTCATTTTATAAAACTCCAACTCCGTCTGCGCGAAATTTGTAAAAAAATTTGTAGCCCAGTGTTCATCCAGAACATGTTCTACACAATCTATACTAAATTTCATCGAGATTTGCTGTGACATTTTGCGAAGACTTTTTAACATCCATCCGTCCATACATCTAAACATTCGAAATTATAATATTAGTAAGATATTGCGTAATTTTTTCAAGTCGGTAACAATCTTTTGAATATGACTGTGGCTTCCGGAACAAAATTGGGCTACGTAACTACTTTACCGTTTTCCGTGAAATCGAGAAATTTCTTCATTGGTTTTTAGGATTTACATCTTCAACTATTTATTATTACAGTTGCGGTATCGAAAACTAAAGTAAGAAAGTAAACTAATAAGTTCTGGAAGGGACCCATTCTTGTGTCAGTATAATTCATGACTTTTTATAGCGGGTTCCGTTGTTGTACAAAACTCAATTCCTGCATATGTATAATTTCAATTTTTTTTACATATACTTGTTATGTCTTAAGAATATGAAATAAGAAAACATTTCCGTTTACAACCACAATTTCCGTTACCTGTGTCAAGAAATGGAACGGGTGTGTATAGACATTTTCCGTTTTCTAAACATCGCAAAAATATTTATTATAAAGAGTTAGCTTTTGGGTATATATAGTATGACTGCGTATAATAATCAAGAATAGAAAAAATATATAATATGCATACATTATTATATTATTCTTGCAAACTCTAAATGCAATTGTTAGAAACTTATATAAAAACGATGTAAAACAATCACGTATATTGAACCGTAAACGGCTTGATTTTAATTTAGAAATGGCTGATAATTTGACTGATTATTTTGTCATATTCTTAGTATTATATTCTTAGAAATTCTCAAGTAATATTATCACTATAATCTAAAGGTCGTCAACGATATTACGTTTCTTTACTGTTTATCGCTATATCAAATACCATACAAAAATCATTCACTAGAGCCTCAGTCACACAAGCTTATTGTTTATTTTAATTAAGTTTATATGATTGTATAGTTAAAAACATAATAAGAAATCTGCATAAAGAAAACATAATCAATAGACGAAATAAAATAGCGTCGTGGAAACGAAACTGGAACTCATCGGTTAATTCTTTTCTGTTCGTTCTATGTTTTTAAAAAGCGAATTTCTTAGCAGGATGCTAATAAGATTAATTTACTTTACACATTTTATAAATACTTTAATATATATTTGATTTTGTTGATTAATTTAACACTTATTTTACATAACATAAAGACATAAGTAATATTCCTATTACTGTTATTCTCTTCGACAAACAGACAAATTAGTAGTGCGATAAGTATAATATAATTGTAATGTTAATAAAACTTAGTCATATACGACATTCATATATAGTTAACCAAAAAAGCTAAGCACAAAGTTGTTCACACCAACAATATTTATGACTTTCGCAATGCGCTTCACTGAGATATATTGCACATCAATGAACAGTATTCACGTTGTCCTAGAATAGAAATTGTTACTATATTTTCATCATCAGCTCGCTATACGTTCCTACTGTGGGGCCCGGAGCCTACCCTAAGTTAAGTCAGCTATAGTCAACCACGTCGACCATTGCGTATTGGTTGACTTCACACATATCTTTGAATTAATTCGCAGATATGTGCAGGTTGCATCACGATGTTTCCTACACTCTACTAAAGTAGGACAAATATACATATGTAAATCGAAAAACATTAGGACGTGGCAGGATTCGAATCCAGAGACTCCAGATTGCAAGTGAAGTACTTAACCCCTGAGTCTTTTAGTCTTGCTAAATATTGAGGAACTCTAACTGATAATTAAACAAATTAACCCAATTCATCTATTCCACTTTGATAACTGCGCGTTGTAGTAATTAACCCTTTCAGGGGTGTAATTACGCAGCTCAGAGGATAGATTAGTAAGCAAGAGGATTTTTTGGAATATTGAGAACACAAAGGGAAGTGGAAGATACCGATTGGGAAAGTCCCCTCCCCCCACCTCACTTCTTTGTTCGATGCAAGCTAGGCAGAGAGAGAGAGAGAGAGCGAGAGTGAAAAATACGTTCTAAAAATGTCATATATTTTTGCAAAAGGTATTGCCTTCACTTTATTTTACAACATTCTAATATTTTCTTAAAAACTTGAAACTTAAACAAACTGAAGTTTGGGATAAACTTATCTTAGGTTAACGTTAAATTTCCCTTCAACCGGTCTCGTGCCGGAAATGAGACGACTTTTTAACTTTTTATTCTTTTCTTGGAAGGATTAAGCAAAGATTTAATTTTTTGTTAAAGTTATATTTGTTATTTAATCGTAAAAAAAATTTTCATTGTCACATTTTACTCGCTTTTTCGACTTAAAAACCGATATTAAAAGCTATCATCGATAAGCTTCAAACTCTTTCTAAGAAGAAAAGTAGTCGATAAATAGAAGAGATCCAGTAATTCCCTTTAAGATTACAAAACGATGTCTTAAGACAAACTCAACTGAACCAAAGTCAAAATAAAAAAAAGTTGAAAAAAAAAAACCAAAGTATTTTTGTGTTCCGGCACATTTTTATTTAGGAAATTTTCATTTTAATTAGCAAAATTAAAGCATAAAAATATTTTAACCTTTTAATTTCCGTCCAATCTTAAACACTTCCAGTAGGTAATTTCCTACTCCAAGAGGTTAAAAGGTCATTTGAAGATAAGTTATTTAAAAGTAATTTAAAATTTTAATCTGACATCAATTGAAAATTAAGCAAATTGTGCAGTTTTTATAACTTACTCATAATACCTTATAATGATCTTTTTGTTGCAAATTAAACCTGGAATATCTAATCAGTACGAAAGAATTGACCCTTTAGAGACCTATCCATCATCATCATCATCATACTCAGCCAAAACTTGTCCACTGCTGGACGTAGGCCTCCCCCATCGATTGCCACAATGCCCGGACCTGTGCCGTCCACATCCAGTGCAGTCCTATCCATACTTAATCTTATTACGTTTAAGTAACTTTGCATTAATAACAAAATAGATTTGAACTAAATTGGTTTGCCATTGTTCGTAACATGAGTAACATTACATACAATTTGTAAAAGAGCAAAGAAAAAAAAACAAGATTAAATTTGAGAACAAAGAGTAAGAAATGGCCATTTTAATATGCTAAAAGCCCTTTTAGAATAAGTAATCGATCTCTAGATTCCTTTACGTAAGTATTACAATTTTTTATTAAGTATGTACTTCAGAAAAATAGAATCGAGGTTGCCAGTTAAGAATTTTATCACAAAATATGATGTTTGACCTCGTTTGGTTTGAGATATCTATTTAATTTCTAATTAGTATTTATATTTTCCATTTCACGAGTGATTAGTTTAGACACAACTTGTGAGTAACTTGACTAGTGTTAAGTTTACCTTTTAAGTATTTAAGATAAACTTCACGAGGAGTTAAAAAGCAATCAAATAATTTTTGGACTTTCAAATCATCATCATCATCATCAGCTCACTATAGTCCCCACCGAGGGGCTCGGAGCCTACCCTAAGTTAAGGGTGATTAGGCCATAGTCAACCACGCTGGCCAAGTGCGGGTCGGTTGACTTCACACATATATTTAAATTACTTCTCAGATATATGCAGGTTGCATCACGATGTTTTCCTTCACCGTAAGAACGTCGGATAAATGTACATATGTAAATTGGAAATCGAAAAACACATTGGTACATGGCGGGATTCGAACCCAGGACCTGCAGATTGCAAGTCAAGTGCTTGACCACTGACCCACCGACGCTCTTCTTCTCGGAGTTTCAAATACTTACACTTAAAATAGTTTTCGTTTTGTCTCACTATGTATGACTCATCTTATTTAGTTTATATTTGTATTGTTATATTATTTTATTTAGAACGAACAAAAACATCGCAGTGTATAATTTCAGCGAGATTTTGTAAAATAATAACATCAAAATTAAACAATGTCTTTGAATGGATTATGAAAGATGAAGACAAAGGAAACACGAGTATTCAAAACCCTATTTGCTTTGAACTTATAATTATTATAACATGAATTTTGATATAAGTTTGAAACAATGATAAAAATAATTGTTATAAAATTTATATTTTTTAATAAATTTTTTATTCTTTATGTAGTTTTTACATAAAACCTAATATTTATGTAGACATTTTATACAAAAAACAACATATATATTTTAATCATGTTGGGAGAATGTACTCAATTAATGGTTTTCTATACGCAAACTAAAACTAAACATTTTCTTTAGATTAACAAAAAATATCATCTCATTACTAAAATTATCAAAAGTCAAACTATGACTTCAATTTATATTTTACGTTGAAGTAACAAAGTGGCGCAACTAACGAGTAACTCGAAACAATAGGAGAGCTGTCAATGCAGGGAAATCCCAGTTGATTGTCACTGATTTAATGGAAAAAGGGTCATCATGTAAACACTGATAGTCTGACCAGAATTGTAACATCCCTATCATGAAGACGCTACAATCTTCTTTGCTATTGCAACATTGTACATACGTCGATATGTCCAACAAACAAATACCAATTAAAAATTAAATCCAGTTTTTCTTCGTTAATTAACTCAAAAACGGCGATGTAAAAGTCTATTGTCGTTCAATATACTTTTACAACTCATCGACAATCAATAATGTAATTCCATAGCAATTATTTTTTTAATAAAATTGTTATTGTCATTACAAAAAATTGTTTTCGTAAATTTTCCGCAACATGAAGGAGTGTTCTATTTTGCTAAGAATGTTATTATGTGTATGCAAATATTGCTATATTCAGACATTGAACTTTTTGACATAATCCTTATGTTTTTACTGTAGAAACATATTGCATTGTCTCCCCTTTAGATGTGTTAATAAACTGATATGATTAACAATATATTTTGTACGGGCGTTTCTTGATGACGAGGTTTAACCTAAATCGTTAATAGGATGAATAAAAAAATCACAAAAACGATAAAAAGATAATACATTAATCTTTATACATTGTTTACTTAGGGTTCATTTAAATAATAATCGGCTAAGTTATCATATTTATTGTCTTTCTTAGTATAAATACGGTGTCGATCGGGGACCAAGCACATTCCAGTCCCAGCTGTCCTATCCAGTGTAAAGATGTCGTCTGTAACGTTAATACTCATTGCCATTGCGTTGGGGCAAGCAGTTGATGGTAACTTCATAAAGCGACACTACCCAAATTACGAATTAGAATATTTAAATAGTAGTGCAGAAGAGTCAGAGCCAACATCAGATCCTTGTGCACAATGTCGTTTGGATTCACCTTATGGAAACGGTCAACACGTGAGATCAGTGGATGAGGGTAATATGCGCCGCAGTGAACTGCTGAGATTGGTGGAGAATGAGCCAATGCTGCGCGCCTTACTGTATAACGCGAGGAGTTGAAAACAAAGCTCTATATAAATGTATTTACACCTGCCACCATCGACAATGAATACGTTAAATTTTATATCAACTCGCTAACGATAATATTCTGTACATCGATCTGGTAATATATCAGAAGATTGTTGATTATTGTGAAATAAATTATTGTTCAAATACAGCAACATTTTTGTTCTACTTTAATATTTTACCCATTATCTGGAAGTTACTTAGGGTCGGTTTACTTATATTAGTGAAAGTGTTAGAATCGATTAGCCGCAACCGGCGTGTGCATATGTTATGTCAGGAGTACGAATAGATACGAAGATCCTTATAAAATTGCCAAATGTTCCGTTACGTTTCTTGTCCTGTTCTAATAAGGAAAGGATGGGGGAATGAAATATAAATAAAAACATAGAGAAGCAGACGGCGAGCAAATCCAAATGAACCAGGATCGGCCATCAGTCAAACTTTTTATATTACCGTAGCTTATTTACCTGGACTTTATAAGATTAATATTCATGAGTATCCCCGTAACACTCGTCGACCGCGGCGTAGTACTGCGCTTTCATTTTACTTGCGAACATCGCACGAGTCTAGACTAGACTTTATCTTATCATTAGTTCTTGGCTCCCGTTGACATCGCATTCTATGCGACTCGCTACTATTTATTTTTATAGCGATCGGAGCCTTTTGATTATTATCAATTTGAAGGTATGCTTTACTGTCTTAGCAAAACTTTTCAATACTTTCATACATATTCTTGACAAGTTAGAGTTTGTTGATTTTGAATTATGTACAGAATACGTAGACATGTTTGATATTTTATGTCACTTATATAAAAGCATATCTTTATTTTATCGTAACGACAACTTTCCTTGTTCATAAACGTGTTAAAAAATGCAATTTGATGCGACACGATATTGATGGCGTTGACAGCGTTACATCGTTTATTACTGTGTTCACAATGCACAGAACACAGAACAGAGTGCACAGAGCACGTGCGACTTGCACAGGTTTCTGTGTCAAGTGGCCGCCAAATGGAACACGTTCCGTTTGCAGAACAACGCCGTATTGTTAGCAAACATATCAGAGGAATTGCGCGCTCTCAAATTAATAAAGTATTGTTTGTATGAGAATTTAGTTGATATCGCCTTGCAAACGTTAACATTAAAAGGGAATAAATTGGATGTAAATAAAAAATTCTTACTTTAACGCGAGCAACGTCTGTAAAGTTTTCTTATACTTTACTTGCACTAAAATACAAAACACAAGAGTATCGAATACTTTTTATACATACCTGACGTATGAAGGTGATTCGGTCCAAGTTCACGGAGTTTCGAATTCGCGGACAAAGTCAATTAGATGTGTCCATTAATATGCAGATGAGACATCGTTTACTTAATGATCGAGCTTGAGACATCGCGTCTTAATTAAACATGCGCCTAGAGATCATTAAAATATTCTAATAACAGCAGATCATTCACTCTATTGTCATCAGTCGGTCAAAAACTTGGGTCATACAAGCTGTATAGACTTAATTTTTTGGGCTTTTCACTTTTTAACTCTTTGTTAGAATTTTAGCACCAGTTTGTTTACGTTGTCGCTGAAGACTTTAAAGTTAAAATCATTAAAAATCGACGCCTTACTTCATGTCATTAAAATTAATGGCTAAGGAAAACCACATCAGTAAGGGCGTCAATTCATTTCCACTGACGGCACATAAACGAACGTCCGCAAGGAAACTCGAGAAATGCACGCTTCATTTATTTTTCACGGTAAAACTGATTGTGATTTATAAATAAAAAACAATACGAGTTCATTCTGAAACTGTTAAGTCAGACGAGTGACGGAAATAAAGAAGAATAACCATTTCGTCAAAAACATTTTTTGGGAACTTTGACTTTAATATTTTTTCCAAATGCATAATCGGTGCGGTTTTTTCAGAGTCGATTTACACATAATGGTGTTCTGAACATTCCAACCAATTTTCTATCCTATGCGAATTTCTGTAACGTCATTACCTTAATTTCGCTTTATTTGTTCGGCCTGTAATGTGTTACAGGTGGTAGATAAGTTGAATGAAAGAACACTTATCTGTACAAAGCTCGTCACGTGGCACAAAACATGCAGCTTACGATTTCTGCTACGAGCTTAATTAAAATCATGCACAGCTTTCCGTGACAGCTTGTGGAAAACTGTTGACATGCGTTGTGTAGGATAGAATAACTATTTTAAAAATATTTTTATATCAATACTCTTTTTACCGTTTTTTAAACTATTAAATTTATGTTTTAATTTTCATTTTATCATAATATCCACCACTTAAACCCTAATATTTCATGTCTGGGAGTTAATCAAAATAATGTCATCCACTATTTTGACACGGCAGCCGTTTTAGATTATATCATAGTATACTATACTCTAGAAGTATAGCCCTTTCATTTGAATCCCATGTTACGGTGTTACTAGGCAATCCTATTTATGGCATTGCTGGTATAATTGAAATAAAATATATCATCCGTCATTTTATAATAACGGCCATCTTGGACAAAAACAGTACTGATACCGTGTAACATTTTGTATGTTTACTTTGTAACTTATACACAATGTTCTCCTAAAAGGGATCGGAAGTAAATCGCAACAGTATGACAACACGATAGTATTGTTTACATTGTAACCCTACAGGGCTCTGACGTCATCACTTTCTGCCTCGTCAATCTGAACTACGAATCGATTTGATATACCATTTTTTTATTATAAGGTGGCGTCAATGCGGCTAGATTAATTCGCCGAAATAGCGAAGCGATCGCTATTCATAGACATACGCAATTGCAGATGCGTTGCCTACCTTCAATAGCTTAAGAAGGAGACGCATAGAAAGAGAATATTTTCCCTTTCCATGTGTCCTCCGTCAAATCTAGTCCATCTTCAAGAAAATTGTACTTTTTCTTTGGAATAAAAAAAATTGTAATTATAATCTGATAAAACACGATGAAATATCCTTTAACGTAGTTTGCTTCACCGAGCATCGCAATTACAACGGCGTTGCATGAAACATAATTAATTTAATGTCTACCGTATCCCAATTCCTACCTCGACGGTCAATTATAACGTTATTAATATGCACTACGGCTTATAGCTTTGATTATATTAGACAGAATATACAACATTTATGTAAAATTATACTAACAAGAAAATGTAATATCAAATATCTAATTTAATAAACCAATTATTTTACCTAATATAATTGAATAGACAGTGTTTTCATTATTAACTACTAGATGTCGCCCGCGACTCAATCCGCGCGAAATTTAAAAAATGTGTTTTTCAAAATTGCGATACTTCTATGTTAAATTTCATAGAAATCCGTTGAGACGTCCTGAAGTTACCTTCTAACAAACATCCATCCATGTAAACTGTCGCATTTAAAATATTAGTAGGAAGTAAGATCAGTGAGATATGTGGTTATATCATTTACGGAGTTAGATTTAAATTAAGCTATCTACTAAGAGCTTCACGTAAAATTGTAAATTTTAGTTTAAAAGACATCAGCGGATGGCATGGTGGATGCAATTTAGACACACTCCCCTCCGCTTCCGCGCCAGACGTGCAATCACACGCCAGTTTGCTTTCACACATATTATGTCACCGTCACATTGTGAAATTCGTCAATTAATAATCACACTAATATTATCGCTAACAACAATTTTTGTCATTGATCGCAACACTATCGTCTTACCTGATACAATAAAATTGCCCTGAACGCGATTAAATTTCAGTTCTCAATTTTACGATTACTAGTGGATAGATTGTAAACTAACGACAACTGAGAGATATTTTGAATTATAAATACCCATAGTACAAATTGTAGTCAGTTAATAAATAGACGAAATTCATAGTTTGTCGGTAACACATACTAGTGCATACTTATTACCTACGTAAAATGCAAGGGTGTATCAGTGTAACCTCAGCTGCGCACTTATTGCGCGCTACCATGCGTGTTCGAATGCGAGGATCCTAGTTAAAGGAAGTTGTACCGTGCAAAACGGATCCCCCTGTACATGTCATCTGATATTACATGACTTCTCATCAAACTTTAACCTCAAACCTTACCGTTTTGTTATTTATATAGCCAATTGACCATGGGACCGAACTGCAAGAACTAAATTATATTTTGACGTATATTTATATATATTCTGACATAATTTATTTATACAAGCTCTAAACTCTTGAAAAGTAACGTCGAATAAGAATATCAACCTTAGAAACTATATTAAAACTATAAGTTAATTTAATATACAAAATAAAGTGTTAAAATACATCGTAACGAAAGCGACGTACCGTATGACCGGCGTCTGTTGTATGAACAAAGTATTGTTATTTTGTCCTTCAAACTTTTCTCATTTCAGTTTGCCGTACGCGTTGAGAACCATTCTAGATCCGTGGGCATTCACTTTCAAACTTGTATTTTGGTGTAACTAAAACATTATTCTTCGGACATTTTTGATTACCTTTAACTATTCTTGGTATTAATGATTAATTTATTAATAAATAAGAAACAGAACACGTTAAATAGCCGCCACTAAACTATTACATTTTTTCTATAATAGTTTTTGTGAAAAATTTGAAGTTTAATTTTAATAAAAATTTTCGGGAATAATCTTTTTTTGGAATGAAATATACTTGAAAAATGTGGCATTAACGTGTAAAAGGGTAAACCGCAACATCGTTCAGGTTTCGTGAACGGTTTTCGATGACGCGTCGACGTATCATATACTGAGGCACAGGAGAGCGTACAAATTGAATATATCAGACACGATCTCCCCTTTGACGTAGCTACGTACGATGCTTGACGAACGTACCCAAACCACAGACATTAACCTACAGATCTACCAATATATTCCATATTCCACTATATTTATGTGTATTAGTACTCGCCTATTGGTCGAACTACGGAAATAATTGATTATGAAAGTTATATGTATTTCTTCTTAATAATATTAACTCTAAGTTGCAAGTTGGTAAATGTACGAGCGGCCTCCTGAATTCGCCGGAATAGCGAAGCGACAAAGCAAATTTGGAATTGCAGATGCCTTGTGTACACTGTCAACTTGGTTTCAGAAAAGTATCAAGACACTAAATGCGTCAGCGACGGGCCGCGTCCGCGATATAATACCAGTACCACTCATCCTGATGAAGGGCCCCCGATGGGCTCGAAACTAGTCGGTGCCGCCACCGGACGAATATACGTGAGTGTTTAGTCGTGTTTATATATCAGTTTAGTATCAAGACACGTTAGATATAAACTTAAAAGGGCATCAAAACATAAACGCCGTTACGATTTCCGAGACAATTGTCGTGGAAATTGTAAAATAGATAAAGATACTTAAGTGCCAAGCTTTGTGTCGAGGTCACGGATAATGTTTACAGCACAGACATTTCCAAGTACTTAAGAAAGTTGTTCCACTTCTCTGGAAGCCCATTCACAAGAACTCGACTTTGCAAGCGAGCTTTACAGATAAAGGAGACGAACTTGGAATCAACTCCAAAACTATATCAAAGTGTTTCATACTACATTTGCTTCGATAGATATCATGGTGTATTTCAATTTTGTTTATCTTGTATTTTTATTGTTTATAAATTTTACATTACATTCATACAATTCCAGATGAATAGATACTTTATCTGTTTCTTAATCTTCATAGCAACAGTGACAAAAACTGTCGGTTGCAACAAAACAAATCTATAGCATTAGTAAACGTCGCTTTTTGCCCTCAGTAGATATTAGATGGTTAATCGCTCCGGTGAACCGATATGATATCCCCCAGCACCGCGCCGCCACCCTCTACACAGAATTAATTACATTTGAATCTAAATACAAAGCTTAATGTACATATAATATTAATTTATAACTTTGAATAAACATTTATAAAGTAAACATTTGTATTCTACAAACATATAAAATATATATTTTTAAATACTGCTAACGCCTTAACGTACGGAGTGTACAACACCACGTAAAGTGTTCGATAATTGTGACATTTAGTCATAAAAAGCCAACGGATATCAAAATCTAATGAAAACAAGAAGTATGCAAATACTTACTAAAATTATAAATGATAAACTTTAGAAAGATATCCATCCATGCGGATGACGTTTGTTTCAAGATATCTCCGGAACGGCTGCATAGATCTCGCTGAAATTTGGCATAGATGTAGAACATAGCCTGGAAGGACAGAGGGGCTACTTATGAAGATATTTTATTCCGCCAGGACCGAATCGCGGGCGACAGCTAATATGTATACCTTTTCTGTTTTTGTATCTACATAGATCTTCAGTTTTACTTTGAAATTTATAAGTTTTCTTATTGCAAATACAATACTTTCAGTGTTCGTAAAGCAAGTGTTCTTAAAGTAATAAAAGTGTCGAGCAACAAATTCAGGCAATGTGCAGCGCGCCGGTCGAGTTTCAGCTTTGAAACTGTTGCTGAACAGATTAAGTTTTACCTCTCTAATGCCGGCCATACACGTTAGGTTTCACAAGACAGTTTTAACCTTGCAAACCTGTTAAAACCTAACGTGTGTGGCCTGCAATTCTCAGCCGGTAAGGCAAGCTGAAAGAAATAGTGTTATACTCTTACAGTTAATGACTGACCCAGTTTAAGTGTATTGTAAAAGTTTTTGTGATTTTAGTCACGAGTTTGAATTTGTAAATAGTTTCTCGCGTGTAAAGTGTTTCTACAATTGATATGGTTGGTTCATACTGTTTGATAAGAAACAAAAAGGTAAATAATAAAGAATTAAAATAAGTGTACACATATTAATAAAATTGGAATGTCTGTATGTTTTATAAACAAAACAATCATATTTCGTAGACGTGTTGCAATTTTTTTTAACTTTTGTCTGTCTGTATGTCTTTCCACCAGGCCGCATTTGTTCCGGGTAATCTCCGTAACGGATGGACCGACTTTGACAGGACTTGAACGGGAAGATAGCTGATGCATTCAGGCATATTACAGGCTACATTTTTTAAATTGTGCGTTGTCGAAGTCGCGGGCTAACGTTAGTTGTAAATAATATTAAATAAAACATAACGATAAATCATAAAATGATTTTTTCATCAGATTATTTTCATATTTCTTATCAAAATAACTAGTCTATAATAGTAGGGACATTTGTACTCGTAGATAATGTAAAACATTTCTAATCACGAGGCTGAAGCGACAGGGGCGCGGGGGCGGGGTACTGTTCGTCTGAAGCCACTTCGCTTACAAATGATCGCTAATTTATTAGAGAAACTCGGCTTTGCCTCTATTGGACTCATTCTATAGGCGCACTGAGTTACGCTCATAAATTGCTACCGACTCGGAATATTTTCTTGACGAAAACTTCAGAACTACTTTAACTATAGTAAATATCATTCTCAGCATTTGGTAAATTGTGATTTTTTTTTTTATTTTGCTCCTTCAAAATAGATTAACACAAATATACCTCAACTAGCTGTCGCCCACGACTCCGTACGCGCCGAATTAAAAGAAAACAAAATGAGTAGCCTCTGTGTTCTACCTGATTATCTTTTACATCTATGTCTCTCTCTAACCAAACATCCCTCCATCCATCTAAACATTCGCATTTATAATATTAGTAAGAAGTAACATAAAACTATATTAGATGGATAAATATAATCGCAATTTCATTTACTTTATTAACATTAATTAATAAGTATTATATACTATATAACTAACCTCTCTAACCACAAACAAGTCCGGAAACTAATGTTTCCTTGCTATGAGACTAAACAGCAAACACTTTGATAGTATTTACATAGACAAGATCCCTTAAACAGACGAATTGTAAATATTTGTAGTTAAGTTTCTATATTGCTTATTATATAAACAAGAGCTTTCAAAGCTTGCCGAAGTAAACGATTCAATATTGATTACATCGTTGCTTAAAAGTTTACGCAACTCAGCTGACGAAACCTGTTTATATAATTTGTGAAACCTATTTACAATAAAGATATAAAAAGCATTCTAAAGTTGACAACTTTTGTTCAGTGATTTAAATCAATAAATACGTAGATAATTATAAACCAAACTTAATAAATAAATACATAAAAACTATTTCTAAAAATGAACCACCAATAAATAACGATAAACTACTTTTCAAACAAGATAAATACAATAAAACTTTAAGCTCTTGTCGCTTAGTAGATATCTCCATAAACACTATATTTCTAAAATAAGTATCGACAAATAGATTTTATGTATAACATGTTCAAACTTAATTTAAATTATATTAGATCATTCATGATAATTATTCGAATTCCTCATTCAGTCCAATGACATTATCAATTAAATTAAGAAAGATTTTACTAACCCTTACAGATATTAAGGGATAAATGTATATGAAGGGAAATATATATAAACGAACCTTCTAACGACCTTAAGATGAATTGCATAGAATCTTATAGTGTTAAGTTTTTACAAGCACCAACTCAAAGACTGCAAGGTAAAGTTAGACTTAAGTTTTAATTACTTAAACACACTCTTGTACTTATCACGAAGGATTTTAACTAGTTTTCTTTACTGAATGTTCGTTTTCATGAATACTAATTAATCACGTTGAGTAAGCTCTCGATTTATATGATATGATAATTTACATTTGTAAATAAATGTATGTATGTATAATAATATTCACTTTAAATTGTAATTTACTTTTTGTTAATGTACATTTACGTCTGCAAACATAACACGAATGTTTGGTACAAGTTCAGACTGAACTATAATTAAACAAAGTTGGAAAAACACTAAGAAGTTATAAAATAGTCGTACTAAATATACACTAATTTCTGGATAAAGTAATCACTCATCTACTTTATTAATAAAAATATAACAAAAGTTTCCTAAAAATCCCATCTTCTAGTCAAAGTCAAAGATTTAAAAAAATATAATAAATGAAGCATAAAAGAATTTAAATTACTAACAGGTATTTTAGTAGGTAATTCAATACCTCATTATATACGTGTTTATACGTGTATAGCTTAGTACACACATCACGTGGGAAGCTGATGAGATTCGAATAACGTACGTAAATTTAAACGTATCGCTACGTCATGTTTATTTCCGTTCAAATAGAGAACGGATGTGTTCTCGTTTTCATAACACTGTCTTTTTCCTTATCGACTAAAGTTACATACATCGACATATCGTTAGTTTTTTAGACCAATATCTCCTTTTGCAAAAATATTATTATCGCTGTTATGTCAAAGATAATGAAAGTCAACGTGGAGTCATTAAAAATATAATTATGTTTAGATTTTTTAGTTTTGAAATGACCAAGCTTTTTACAATTAACTATTCAATAGATTTCTTATAGTGTAAGAAGTAATAAAAGTCAAATAAATTCTAAGCAAACAAATATTAGATGAGATTAGATGTAGTTTTTATATTGTTATCTGAGAAAATAGCAGATTGACAATAAAACATGTCCCGAGTGCGCTTCGCTTACAAATTGAACATAATTTGTTTCATTTCGCCGAGATTATGAACGATAAACTGTTCTACTTCACTTACAACTTTAATATATACGACATTCAATCTCAAGATAGGAATAAATCTGGATTGTCTAGACTTAGATTGTCAGATATCCATGGCATGATTGGTGTCATTTTGTCAAGTTGCAAATTGACTTATTTGTAGGTTTCCAAGACCAAATCCCCGTTTAAAAAATATTGTTATGTCTGTTTTGTTAAATGAAATGATAAGGATGACGATATGTTTTATACAGGGATTTTGGTCTCAAAAACCAGCGGTAATTGAGATTAAACTTTGATCCTGCTATTGTTTGTTTCAAGCCAAAGTGATGGTTTAAAATGTCGATGACGATTTAATTTTTAAATAATTTGTAGTAAAAAAACATTGTTTTCTTAATAATTAGAAGGTATTTGTTAAAAGTTTAATGTATTTTAGAAAGTAAACGCTACTCTATGCTATTTTTAGATTGTTAATAAGGAATGGAGATTAAGGTCATCGTTTTGTACCAACTTAGAAGTCAGTGATTTTTTTTCTTTATTTGATATAAAAGTAATTAATTATTTAATAATTCTGTGTCATTTAAAATTAAGGTTAGAACTTTTCACAAAAGATATCTCTTCGTTGGAATATTCAACCGCGAAGCCGCCGAGTGGATTATTTCAGATTTCATAAATCCGCATAAGAAGCAGTTTTACTTTAAATTTAATATTTATGACACTTTGAAGTACTGTAGAGAGAATTTTAAAATTGTCTCCCCGAGGTATAATATTTAAGGTATAAATATAATTTTTTAAATAAAGTTAGATAAGTTCCATGCCAAGGTCTGATCATCTCTTGAGAAGATCTAGATTAAAGTAAATACTTAAGAATTTACTTAATAATTTTTCAAGAAGAATCTTTATTATATAATATTCAATGAAAAATGTACGTATTCAATATTAATGTTTTTGTTCTCTGTATTGTTGTTATCTCTTCTAAATAAGTTCTGAGTATTTATTCTTAGCAAATTGTTAAATAACATTTGAGATAAAATGAGCAGTAATTCCTTTAGCTAATCAATGCCGATTCTATTAATTACGAGTAAAGTTAGAAGTCGATTCGTAGACTATAAGGGATTTATTGAGAAACTTTGTTCAGAGACCGCACAAGTTTCCTGCGTAAATTTCCTTACACTAATTGCCTAAAACGAAAAGTTTACAAACATTTTGATAGGCTTCATATTTTAAAATAAATTTTCTTCATAATTTATATTTTGCTTACTGTAATAATTTACATTTTATAATTTTTAATTAAAACATTATTTGTGCCGCCTCCGGACGAATATACGTGAGTGTTTAGCCGTTTTTATATAAGTTTAAAACATTATTTTTCAAAACGTTAAACCACGGGTTTCTAAGACCAAAATCCACGTTCTCTGTATTGTCAAATATAATGACAGGTATGACGATACTTTTTACAGAGTTTTTTTTTATCTCAGTATGCAACTGTAAAGGAATTTAAGGTTAATTATTAATTTAATAGTAAACTTCAAGTCTCTTTAGATAATTGTTGATTTCTAAAAGTCGGACACCTAATTTAACAACAAACATTGTGCTGATCACATCCCATAATTTCTTAAAACTCACAAAAAGCTCAGAGCTGCAAACTATAATATGATTGGCCACTTTATGTATTTAAATTATAATATGATACAGAGCCATCTATTAACTGATGATGTAAACCACCACCACGAAGAAAGAAAAAGCGCTAATCTGCAAAATAAAAGAAAAAACTTTAGATCTCGCTTTATACTACATATATGGAGAATATAACATGACCACTCTTATATTTAAGTAAGTACTATAAATAATATTTTTAAGGAAAATCTTTTATCTACTTAAAACAAAAACGTTTTACACTTAAGCGAGAAAATCGTTACAGAGTACCGCAAACATTTCTTAGCTCCACCGCTCTACAAACTTGTCAAAGTGCTCCTTAAAGCTCTTTCGGTGAGTTCTCTTCAATAATACATAGCTGCGTAAATCTAATTCCCTAACATTAAGATAATAAATCAAATAACTCCCGTAATCTACAAATTTATACAACCAAATGTGCAAATTATTTAATTTATGCATTATAATTTTCTTGCTTTTTCGCTATAGAGTAAAGAATTTTTACTAACTACTCTTTCAAATATCACTATCAGCCATCGGAGGACACAGACCACCAGGTTCTATACACACCATCTCGATGGCTGACCATCCACAACTGTGCGGTTTTCGCGAAGTTTCCTGTCTCGCACAGCCGCGTTGTGGAATGGCCTGTTCTGTGCAGTATTTCCAAAATATTATTACTTAGGGTCCTTCAAGATGCGAGCGTTTCACCATCTCTGAGGCCGGCAACGCATATGAGGTTCCTTTTTTGTTGCTGATGTTCATGGATGCCAATGAACACATCATTATTCCTGCTGCTTATATGCCCTCTTCTCTTAAAAAAAACGATGTATAATGAATTCAGTAATATACTCTGTTCTTAGGTCACCTTTGTAGCAGTCTACATTAAGCATTAAAGCATTAAAAGTTTCGTATTTTAATTTAATTAAATATATTATATGTGTTTTAATTAGATATTCTAAGGTCGAAGATTGTCTGTCATCATTATATGCAAATTGTTCGTAATGTTTGTTTACACAAAAACCTCGGCACATCTCAGATATAATGGAGTCTCGTAAGTCTCGGCGAGTAATTTATTTAATGAAATGGCTCTGTCGATTTTTTTTTAACAATTACAAGGGACGAAAATGTTGATGAGATTTTCATTAGCTTCAAAGTAAAATAAATAATACTTCATCTCGAACGTATTATGATGACAGAAAGATAACCTAAATTCAATCGGCATCAATGATAATCAAACATCTATAAGAATGGAGAATGATAATTTTGAATAACTTATCTTTGAAAGTAATTTATGGTATAGTAGCTGTCGCCCGCGACCGCGACTACATGGATTAAAAATGTCTATGGCTTATGTGTCCTTCAAGGCTATGTTCTATATCTGTGTCAAATGTCATCTGTAGAGCAGTTCCGAAGATACCTTCTAACAAACATCCATCCATCTAAACTTTCGCATTTATAATATTAGTAAGATTAAGATTATTACAGTAAATAATAATTAAGATACTTATCAAAAATATTTATTATATTTATTTCAGAACTTATTGACAATTAAGTTTGCTTATAGAGAGATAGTATCTGTTGCTTTATATTAACGTCCCTTATTGTCATCTTCAAAAGCTTTATTAGTTTCATAGATTAGTCTCGTCTAGACATGTACGAAATTTATTCGATACAATATAAAAAGATTAAAACATAAATTACATTCCTTTGTGTCGCTAAAATGCAACAAGACGTGAAATGTAATTTATTATCTTAATATTATTACTACGAGCGGTTCTTTGTCTGTCTGTCCATTGTCTTTCTTTTGAATAATAAATAAAAGTCGAAAGATTGAAAACTGTAAAAACTGTATCTCGTAGGTCAAGACTGATTTGATCACTTCCTTTAGCTTTTAAATAAAATTGCTACAAACTGATAGTTCTAGAAACTATGTCTTTAACGATTGTTGTTCGTGATTATTGTGAGAAAGAAATTTTATATATTCAATAAGCCATTTGCTCTCTTGCACTCGTATATAATATTTTTTGAATCAATATTATTTTTTTATTCATTTGTTGTCTTTATTCGTCGTGAAAACATTTATTGAAGTATAGCATTAGTAGTGTGCTTGTATCGGCCGTCGACACCCGACAGCCGTCGGCCGAGATATTGGAAAAGTTGCCGGGCACTGAGACGCCGAGTGCTCTTTGTGTGCTGGAGCGGACACGACTTGTCGACAACGTTTTTATTGGAACTTTTTGAATTCATTATTTCTCTTACAAAACTAATCTGTAGACAAGTTTTTTTTTAATATATATTGAATTTTTCATTTCGTTTGTACTGGAAACTATATTAAAGTACAACGTGTGTAGAATTTAAAATTTCAAGTTATAGATTAATTGGAGACGTGTAAACAATGGTATAAATACAGTAACTCCTGTTTACAGATCTGTGTCTAAATCTAGAAATTTTTCATTTCTATCTCCTCTTCATATATGTTCTACTTTTTCATGGATAACCTATAACAGTTTAATTAAATATTTTTTTTACCATTATAGGTTGCAATAATAAACTGAAACTATTTTCTTAAAAACATATAATCGTCTTACTTTCTTCTACAAAAATGTGATATTATTGAAAACAAATTTAACAAATAATATCAGACATATACAGGCCATTGTTTCACAGCCTCAATTAAAAAATATAAGGACGTGACAAAACGTAATTGGCGTGTCATTTTAATAAAGCGTAAATAAAGAGTCAGGAATTGCGCGGCGGCGCGGTGGCGGGCGGCGGGCGGCGCGCTGCACAACAAATTTCACGCTGCATTTATATCGTAATATATGTAATGAAACGTGTACGTAATTACTTTATGTTCATTTCCATTATTTAAAGTTCAATATTATTTGTGATAAGATGGCAAAGGAACACGCACCCACTTAGATTCGCTGAAATAGCGAAACGACTGTTGCCCATAAACATCCGCAATTGGAGATGCGTTGCCTATCTTTAATCGACGGAAAAGGGGGCGCACAAGAAGAGAATATTTCCCCTTCCTATGAGTCTCCTCCTCCTTCAAAGTCCAGTCCCCTTCTCTGCTCTTTATTTACACATCAAAATGCTCACGAAAAATATATTTAAGTAGTGGATAAATATTTAATTTATAAACGAGATGGAAAAATAAGATAATCGAAGTTTAAGTCGTGCAAAACTATTTACCAAAGCTTTATTTAATGTTGAAGATAGTTGGCCATTTAAGAAAAGAGCTCGTTATCGTCCAAACATCAGACGATTCATTTTCTTACGAGCGATGAAAGGAGCACGAGAAAAATAAACTCTTTTATCTTAATAGCAAACAATGAATCTGATAGTATTGTGGGGACATACAATTATTTTGGTTACCCCAATATTTTTGTGTACATTTCTTTTTATTTGGGTTATAGACTTACAATGTACGAAATACACAATATTCCATTGTTAAAAATATCGTGATATTTCTATTTTATCTTTATTTCTTATGAAAGTAATTAATTATTATAAATTCTCATTATATTTTTCTTAGAAGTTCATGAAGTATTTTCCTTTGCCTCTCGTAAGCTAACTTTATTATGCAATTCTGCTTCTTGTTAAAAATTTCCAGCAATAAATACAAAGTTAGTTGTCTTTCTAGACATGTTCTCGCCGCAAACTTAAGTTCTACTTGAATACTTTGACACGGCACGTACTTTAAAACTAAAGAGAATTTTCTACACTTAAATTAATACAGTTTACTTCGATTTTATTTATTTTGTGGCAAATTTGATATTGAAAAATGTTAACAGTTTACAAAAGCCTTTATTACTTCTTGTTAGTTACATTTACATAGGTTATTATTTGTAGATACAATGCCATACTTTTTAAGACATCTCCTAATTACTCAATGATATTATAGCTTTGCATTGGCAAGAGAAAACTGCAGAAAATTATGCGAGGTCATTGTTATTTTTATATTAAAAAAACACAGTAAACTAATATTAAGAGATGCTGTTAAATTTATAACATCTAAAGCGTACACTTCGCTGGTATGCATGTTAATGAGAAAATTGAACGCTAGTGGAAAATTACCAAATTGGGACAGAGTAAATATTAAATTAATTATCTTTTAGGAGCCTACATATAATTCGATAGAGGGCGCACTAACGTACCCTGCCCTATCTGCAAGACTTACATGTTTGTGTTTTAATAACTTTTATAATTAAACTTAGGGTATTTAAATATCATATTAAACTTTTAAGTTTTTATGATTTTTCATATATTTTTTTATTTTTCTCAAAATCGGTTCTTAATGGCCAGTATGGGATTTCTTGTTGCTATGCTAGTTTCTCGTAAACCAAAGAGGTTGAATACGTTAAACTTCATTCAATGCTCTTACTAACATAATGTTGGCTGGTTCTCTATCGATGAGAACAATAGTTAGGCCGTTAGACTTTTTAATTAGATCGATGATTGAACGCTGGTTCTATCGCAATGGCCAGTGGGTAGCGGCCTCGGGGCATGATTGATGCCGCCGTGAAGCGGCAAAAGCGATTTGCACGAACAAAAATAGATTTTTGTTTCATCCAAAGGCCTGATGAGGACGCCCTGACGCTTGTTAGAACCTCCCTTTGTCTACCGTTTTATTATACTAACGTATATTTCACGGTTCGTATCTGTATTTAAGTCTAATCTTCAAAGAGTGTTAGTGACTAAAGATATGAAAATTTCATGTTACTTCTTACTATATTATAATTGTAAATGCGAATGTTTGGATGGATGGATAAATGGTTGTTGTTTGAAGGTATCTGTAGAACAGCTGCATAGATCTCGCTGAAGTTTGGCATAAATGTAGAACATAGTGTGTAAGAATGCATAATGCTACTAATTAAGTTTTTCTTTAATTCCGCTCGAACGGAGTCGCGGGCGTCAGCTAGTTTAAAATGAAATAAATATTTTAGATATTTAACATACTCAGCTGTCTCCAGTGTAAACAAATACGACAATTAATTAAAACTCACTCTCTTTGATAGCGAACATAAATCGAGAAAACATTTTGCTTCAGTATTTTGGTGTTTACGTTATTTGGAAATATCTAATTAAAATACGCGACTTTACACTTGTAAACAGATACATTTTCTCTTATTAAACTGAAACTTTATAAGCTCGTAAATTACAAAATCCCACGAATGTCTTAGCGGTATCTAGTTGCTTATTACTTATATATAATTGTAAAATTATGTTATTCAATGTTCATTTCACAACAAACAATTGTAGTACATTAATATTATAAATGCGAATGTTTGAATGGATGTTTGTACCAAGGTATCTTCACAACGGCTGCATGAATCTCGCTGATATTTGGCATAGAGGTATTTGACAGAACACATAGGTTACTAATGATGTACTTAATTCTGCACGGACGGTATCGCTGTCTACAGCTAGTATAATACGGAACAGGCAATAACTTGTGTAATCTTGGACTGTTGCTATCTCTGTTTTTTTTTCAAGGAGAATGAAAGAGGTGGCAATAATGTCGCATACAAGTGAGGAGTCAGTAAAGATTCACCGTAATATAAAGACCTTTGGTGTACTAATTGTTAGTTGTATCTTGATTGCAGCAACATATCTTCAGTAGGAATGTTTTCATTAGTCCTGTTGACATATATTTAGGGCAAAAGTAAACAGATCAATCTTCGTGGATTAACAAGAGAGTAGGGAGGAGTAAGCATTTCGATAAGTGGCCGTGACAACCGTTTGTGTTATCAAATGTGTTAACACGTTGTGATCGATGCATGCGAGGATAAACAAAATACAACTAATTTTAATTTTGATTTATTTGGCTACTTAAAGTAAGTACTTAATCAACTAAGATATTATTAACAAATATTTAAAAAGAAAAAATTATCGCGACAAATTTGAATCCTTAAAACATGATAAATCTTACTAATATTATAAATGCAAATGTTTAGATGTACGGATGGATGTTTGTTTGGAGGTATCTCAAGAACGGCTCAAGGGATCTCTGAAATTTAACATGTATGTAGAAAATAGTCCGGAAAAACACATAGGCAACTAATTATTATTTTTTCTTATCCCGCACAGACGGAGTCGCGGGCGACAGCTGGTAACACCTAATTGTTACGAAAGGATTTTTCATGTGTTTTATTTCTTCATTCTCGCAAACTCGCCCATCAAATAGTTCTATTAAGATAACTTTGTAATCAACAAAAGCAATTTCAATGTTCACTAGGAAAGTGTTTCCCTTCACTTTATAGTTTCTTGTCACGACAATCACGTGTTTTAATTTACTTTTACTGCTTATTGGTAGTAACGCATTTCCTTTCAAACTTTTTGTTTCTGTATAAATTAAACTGCAGATTTATTTTTAACTAGCTATCGATAGCGACTATCGATTACGTCCGCGCAGGAAAAAAATATCTTAATTATTACAGGCTATGTTTTACATATGTGCCAAATTTCAGTAAGATTGTACGAAATATAATAATAACATACTCAAATCATTTTGTTTGTACATTATATAAATTGATGTATATAACACCGTTCTTATGTTAAGTATTTCTTTCGGGTCAAGTAACGAAAGAGGTTATTGGAGGCTTCGAACCCGATCCAATCCTTAGGGATAAGACGGTGCGAGGGATTCGACAAATAGAAAATATTTGTATAACAAGGTCATTTTGTCGTGTTGTAAAATAATACAGAAGGATTCCGTTTGATTTTATTCGACTATTCAAATAGTCAAAGAGCTTGACACTTTTGTAAAGGGACTTTATACTTCCCCTTTCCAAAGGGATTTATTAGTTTGTAGTAAAATTTAAATATTTGTTCAAATAATTTACTATCTATGAAAAATAAACATAAACGTAAAATTACACACTGAGATAATTTTATAGGATTAAAGTTGTTTAAAGGATAAGGTGGCGCCATCTAGTTTCGTTTGTTAAAACTGTTTGTTTTGGCGCGAACGAACTCGCGGTCAACATCTAGTATAACACAAAACTTGTGTAACTTTTTATTTACAAGAAGAATTACCCAGCTGCGCCCTAGCTTGGGCCAATTTGGCTTAAGGTTGTTTACAATTCATATTAATAGAAGCGGGCCGACTTTCGCCAAATATTTTTGTGCAAACATTTGTTTCGTAGAACGGCGTCAGGTGTGCTACACGCTTATCAGAACTTATGCCAATATGAGAGAATTGAATCATAGAGATTTACGCGGCTTCACTTGTGACAGATAAAAATATCTATGTTATAGAAATAAACGAATTTTCGAGACTATGTCGTTGAAAAATTCGTATTTTCGTAATAATCTTATTAGGATACGTAACGACATCTAAACTTTCGCATGAAATTTTACATACATGTAGAACATAGTCTGGAAGAACTCGTAGGCTATTTATTATTATTTTTTTTAAATTCCACGTGGACGGAGTCACGGGCGACAGCTAGTAAACTATAAACATGAATATTTTGTAAACGACAGTAACATTGTTGGTATATATTACTCTTGTTTTGATAATAAAAGCGTTACTTATGTACGTTGAAACCCATTTTAATTGTAGAATAAATAAACGCAAAAAACATTAAGAACATACCAAACAAAAATAACACGCGATAAAACTGCTAATTAAAAAATATACATTTGTTCGCGGCTTATCAACAAAAACATTTTTACAAGCTGCGACATTCGCGGTGGAGGCAGTTGTTAAAGTTTCAGAAGCTGTAACATTGTGCACATGTTTTTAATTAATCTCGTTGCACAACAGCGTGACATTCGACTGCGGAGCACGCTGCGTGTTCCGTGCGAAGTGACATGACGCGGAGCACGCCGTGTTCCACGCAACGTGACACGCCTATGTACCACTAAACGTGTTTCCATTCTACCTGTTGACTTTTTTTAACGTTTAAAATTTTAGTAAAAAAAAACAACATTTAAATGACATAGATTTTTCGTGCGAATTTACATACAGAAACCTACAGCTATTTCTTACTAACTCACAATGGATACTATGATCTGTTATTTGAATATTTCAATAATCTTTAGGCGCATGTTTATGAGACGTACTCGATCATTAAGTAAACGATGTACTACGGACTTTACATCTGCATATTAATGGACATAGCTAATTGACTTTGTTCGGGAATACGGGACATTCCGAACGTCGAGCGAATTGTCATTCATAATACGTCATAAGTTAGATTGGAAATTTAAATTCGTTAACGAGGTAATTGGAGTAAACAAAAGTACGACAACATTGAGCTGACCTTTATGAGTGGAATTTATAACGTTTTTTGTACAACCATTAATTAAGTTCACAAAAAAATTTCTGAGACAATCTGTGAGATAAACCCCACTCGATCTACTTTTGTAATGATTTTATAACAGTAATAATTTAAGAAGCGGTCCGCATAGCATTCCGCATTCGGTGATGTACTATGTTTTATAAATTTTAATAATAAGAGTGGCAGATTAGGTATCTTCAAGCTCTGATAAAATATTGCAGGGTTTTTACTGCAAAGATGTGATCTATATGTTTCATTAAAAGTCCACAAGTTCTCCTCTTTTATTCTATAAAAAAGAACTCCAAAGCAGCAAAGTGGATCGCATTGATTACTTACCCTTCCACCGCTGTGCCGCAACGCGTCGTCGACGCGAGCCAGCCGCGTGATGTGATTAATGTAAAAGAAATTATATCTTTATTTCTAATCTTAGTTGCAGCTGAGATTTTTTTAAATGTTTTCCGAGTTACTTTTTGAAAAATAACAGCGTCTGACAGTTTTTATACGTTGACGAAGTGTTTTATTGATACGATATTCTAAAAAAAATTTTAGCTAAAACTTTTTTAAGTTATTTTACCTACAACGTCTAGTTTGTTGGTGAGAAAATTAGGACGTTGTTATTATTTAATTTCTAAATAACGATGTCAGTTATGCTCATCTAAAATTCAATAGAGTAGCAGGAGTTTTTCAATAACAAAAAAATATCGAGAGACAAAGATCTTGATTTTGTACTTAAACAAGGAAACAATATAGGTTCGACTTGTTTACTTTATTTTCAACATAAAATTTCCTAAACAAAAGTGATAAAAATGAAATGTAATTTGAGCGTGTACATCTCGGCGCTATTCCATTACATAGACCATTCCCTGTCGAAACGCTAGGGGCGTTGAAGTTTAATTAAAAAAATCTTTTTTCAGTAAAAAATTCTATCAACTTAAGAACATAAGTATAATATAGCTATATTACACAAAAAGCTTAACATCGCCAAGAAGCTTAGAAGAAAAAAGCTTACCGACTTTAAAAGTCTAGAAGTAAGAGAAGAAAATAAATGTTGCATTTACACTTATTGCCTTACTTTAATAAGTACTTTTCTAAAATATACAAGACTTGTAAATGGCCATATTACGCGTTTTTAAAAAACCTGCATAAAGTAAATAGTTATCATTTTTAATTTGTAAAAATTTTTAGCTAGTACACAATAAAGAAAAAATTGTTTTAAGTATGAAATTATTTTGAATGAACCGCAAAGTTCATTGTCAACAAGTAAAGGTAGGAGAACTATTCATAAGATAAGGCGAAGGCCGCGAGAAGATTAGCAAGTACAATGAGCGCGGTAGGGCAGACGGGGACGGGCAGCCGGAGTAGGGCAGGCGGGGATGAGACGGGCGGCGCGGTGTACCATCGACAAAGTCATGAATTTTATTTTAGGCTAACGAAATCGCAACGTGACCTTATTACAAAAATCTTGATTTTCATTATTAATAAATACCGCGAATTTTCCTGTCGGTGATAAGGCACGACGTGGAGTTTGGAAATTAACTAGTTGTAAGATCAGTCATTGTATCTCTTCAAGGTATAAAAAATATAAACAGTGGTAGACGACAGCAACAAAATTTGTTGCACGATTGGCCGGGTCGCCGAGTGAAATACCACGACCACATAGAAGACAGGCGTCAAGTAGAAGCAATTTAGCGTCTCGTCTGATGAGTGTAGGTGCCTAAGGCCTAATTTACATCCGCATTTACTTTCCACCTATCTCTTATAAATAAAGAATGGGAAGGAAAAGTGAAGGCAATTTTACTTACCTATGGAAAAAATAAAAATTTAAAATATTTTTAGAATTATTTACGAACATATCACTATGTTATTTCACGTATAACATGGATGTCTCTGCACAAGGTATTACCTTATAGTTCGATGTCGAAAATAGGAGCTAACAGTCCGCTGTCAGTTGTTATCACAGGACAGTAATTGCTGAACCAGTTAACCGCATGTTCGTACCCACTACCCACTACCCATAGCCCACAGCAGACCCTCGTCAAAACACGATGTAACTTACAACGTTGTATAACCAAAGATGGGCACTTACATAATTAATACTATTATAAACGTAGCTTTAAGCAACGACATGTTATAGAACATTTTTATCACGTACTTAAAAAAGAATTCGTAAAAATAGCATAATAAAAGGCATGAATATGATATCCTTCATACAAAATAAATCACCTCAATGACTATATTATAGAAACTAAAATTACACTCATTACAATATTATCAATGCGAAAATTTGGTTTAATAACTCCATAACGGTTTAACTCGTTGAACGGTTGAATGAAATTCAAACAGAGATAGAAAAGCTAGTCTTTTTTATTTAGGGTGGCAGCTAGTAGTTACATATTAACGTGTTAAATTCGACCCGAACAATGTACAGTGGCCAAATAACGGAACCCGTTAGATGTTTACGAAGTTTGTGCACGTATACGAACTTATTTCATAACGGCCGAGCAGCTGACTGTACAACTTGTGCTCGATTTGTGTAACTTTGACTTTAACATTGTGTTGAGACAAAATTCAAACAATTATTGCGATTGTATTGGAACTTTTCGTGAAGCGACTACATTACTGTTTTATATTAATTATGTACTTAAATTAGATAGAAGAATCTGTAAGATGATAAAGACCGTATTTTTTTAAACCCGACTGAGAAGAGGTTAAGGTTATGCGGGTTTGTATGTATGTAAATTCCATTGTGACAGTCTAGAGCCTAAACGATTGAAACGAGGACGAGGACCAGTGATGTGTGATTCGATTCGTCCTCTTCCTCGAAGTATCAAAGGGAAATTCTAACTTAGTGAATAACGAGTTCGAACCTTACTCTTCACAACTTTTTTTTAGATTGCTCAATCATTTTATCTATATTTTCGAGAATATTCGTAAATAATAATTTATTACATAGAAATAACTTTTTATTCAGGTTAAATAAAGGAAACTTAATGTTGAAAGTAACCAAAAGATGGCGCTTTTTCATACATTAGCCTCTGTCAGTCGAGTTTTATTGTTGGTTTTTAAATAAAAGTTAAATTATTTCTACAACTTTTGACCACTGGAAAGTTACGTCAAAGTCATATTTGGTACTATTTATTTACGGGCTTATTTTTTTTTAGAGAAATAGAAGTGGGAGATTATTTCTAGTGGATTTTGCATAGTAGTGAGACCGCCACGTGACGCATCACAAATGATAATTAACTTAATAATCGGCCGCCGCCAATTTTCCGCCTAAACTCAATTTAAAGCAGCTTATTAATATGCAAATTTTCCAAGTCCCTAGCTCAGTTAATTTATTTAATGTTAAACCTCGATATTGCATTGAAAATTTACTGAATAATATAATAATTAAATGACAAACTTGGTATGAAAATCACATTGAGTACCCGGAAAATGATAAACATGGATTATCACTTGATAAACACATTTAATATACAAACATGCTTAGAAACATGTTAAATATGTATACATACATCATAAATAAGTCTACGTAAGTTATATTTAAAAATCCTGCTACAAAGTTGTGATTTTAACATACACAGGATGTTTCAACATCCTATTTTATATTGTAGTATATCTTACCAATATTACAAATGCGAATATTTAGATGGATGATGATGTTTGTTTTATAAGGTATCTCCAGAACGGCTTAACGGATCTCGATGAAATTTGGCACACATGTAGAACATAGTCTGAGAGAACTCGTAGACTATTAATTAAGTTGTGTTTAATTCCGGGCGACGGCTAGTATTTTAATAGAAGTATCTTCAATGTCAATTATTAAGTTAATAGAATTATGCAAACTGTGAATTCTATTCTCCTAAATAAGTAGTAATTAGGCGACTTTATTGAGGCCTAATTTTCCGCTAGCGTTTAATTAAGTAGTGTTCCACAATTAATATGCAAGAGAAGCGCGCCCCAGCTCCAGTAAAGTGGAAGGCACTTACAACTAATTACAATTAATTCTAGCATCATAAGACAAAGATAATATTGAGGGAGTTTACTTTCATTATGTGAATGTCATAATTAAGTCGGGTAGAACAGCAAAAACTTTTATAAATGAAAAAATGTGTACAGCCAAAAATACTTTACGACTACTACAGGAACAATTATAAGAAAAAGGTACAATTAAAGAAATATTAGGGAAAGACGCTAGAGTTATTTAAAAATAAGTATACTATATAATAATCTTATATATAAAATTGTCGTGTCACAATTTTCGTTCCCATACTACTCCGAAACGGCTTGACCGATTCTCATGAAATTTTGTGAGCATATCGAGTAGGTCTGAGAATCGGCCAACATCTATTTTTAATCCCCCGCGGACGGAGTCGCTGGCGACAGCTAGTAATATAATAGTATATATTTTGGCCAAAAATCTCCATAATTTGTAGGTATATGATATGAAGAAGGAAAATGAAGCCCTAGATTCGTAATCGAGGAGAAAGGGTCGAAATCAACATAAAAATATTTATCCGTTAAAAGTTGTAATTTCCATCTTAAGCCTTCATAAGTGGAACTAATCAGACCATAATGACGTAATTAAATAGCAACAAAAGCAGTCTTAACGTCCATTGCATTCTAAGTCAAGCTTTCACGATCAAAACAAAAAAAAATCAAACAAAAGAAATTTTTAAACAATGGAGATTAAAACGGAATTAACTGCTCACGGCTGAATACGGCGGGAGGTTTTTTATTTAGCAAAGACCTATGACTGTAAGTAAGCCTTCTGTACCCAGTGTACTAATTAAGGTTCTCGAATAAAATCCGAATAATCTCGAATAATGTAATACTGAATATACATTTCCAGTCTTCATTCTGCATAATATTGTCAACCAATATTTTATCATATGAAAGAAATAACAAAATAAACATGTTACATTAGTAATCAATACGATACACGTTAATAAGATAAAATAATTTGCATGATCTAAACAAAAATAGTAGAACAAAAAAGTTAGTTTTTTTTATATCAAAAGGTGGCAAACGAGCGAGCGGCCACCTGAACTCGCTGAAATAGAACATAAATAGACATACACAATTGCATATGCGTTGCGTACCTTTAATCGACGGAGGAGAGGATGCACAGAAAGAAAATATCTTCCCTTTCCATGCATCCTCTCATCCGTAAAGTCCACTTCCACTTCCCATCCTTTCCTTATAAAGAAAAGGATGGAAAGGGAAAGAGGACTTAATTAGGCCTCCGGGACGCACACTCATCAGACAAAACGCGGAATTGCTTCCACTTCACGCCTGTCTTCTGTGTGGTCGTGGTATTTCACCGGGCGAGCCGGGTCGATTCGTGCGAAGATGTTAAAACGGGCTCTACCACTGTTGAAGCCCGCCCGTTAGTATTAACAACGCAATCATATGTTATACTATTTTGCGTCATGACCAGTCATGACGCGCGCCAGATGATTGCTCTGCACCGCTACGTTACACAAAGGGTGGAAATGCTTTAACTGTATTCAACATATCCTCATCGATACAGAACATTTTCAGGGTTGCGTTAGAATAATACGAACGAATTCGACAATATCTAGTAGCAGCAAGCTCATAGTAATGCCATACAGGGACATATTTATAATGAAGTTGTATGACCGGTATGGTAAAATGTAAGGGGAATTTATGGTTGTTCCATAAAATGCTTTTTATTTTAGAGTTTATGCTAGCCTAGACTTTTGTAAGAAACTACTAATAATATAACAAGATTATTGATGTATTTAAATAAATTAAATTTTTGTTTGTTAAATAAAAATTTGGTTGTAAATTCTTGCATATAAAAATATTTGTTTAAGTATAAAGATAATAGTCATAGAAATATAAACGAAATGCAAATGGAGCTGGACTTTTACATCCGACCCCGTCTAGGCTTATCCCAGGGGATCGCTTCCGGTTCAAGAAAACATTTTGTACAAGTCGTTGTCTTTACTCGACCCTTCTGTTGAAAGAATAAAAGAAAATTAATGTCACAGCCGGTTTTACGTTTAAAGCTACGCAACATAAAACAAAAAATGTTAAATTTTCAATATGAAAGTCCAAATAAAAGCAAAAACTAGTAACAAAGGTTGTATTAAAATAACACTTTAGGAGTTTATTTCGGAAGTACTTAATGATCCATAAGAAGCTGCGGTATCCGACAGAGAAGCGACCGAAATGAGAAAACTTATACCGCACAAAACAACAAGAGAACGACGATGGCGGTCGTTTGATGCACTCTAACAGTGCAACAGTTTGATAAAGTTAGTAATAACAGCTTAAACACCAACACTTCTGTATTTTGCAACTTTAAAACTTATTCACATGTATTAAAATCACCGTTAGAGTATTTGTAGACCTGTGTACCTACTGACTAGTTTGAGACCCGTTGTGTCCTTTATCAAGGTGAGTAATTCGTCTGATTTCGCCATCGTGTCAAACCAGATCTATCTTATGAGCCAGTACACCGAAATACTCGTGAATTTAGCCTGTATCAATTAGTGTATTAATAAAAAATACTGTCAAATTATTCCGCCTCTTTAGTATCTAATTTAAAATATAAGCATCGTAAAAAATGTAAATGTAATTGTGTTGTAATTTGTTTTAACTTCTTTTAGTTTTGAGTATTTTAAAACTGGGTCGAAATATAAAATTTATAACTAAACCTGCCGTGCTCCCCAAACGGCACGATAATTATAGCTGAAAGCGCTAAATCCCGACAAAGGATCCCTAATTAGAATAGAGAATAATTTAAACGGAAAACTTGCCTTCGTTGATTTGTTGGTAATTAATTTTTTAATGTATTATTCATTTAGATTCTAATTACTTAAAATGTAATTGACGAAACAGGCCAACTATTTCAAATTTAACAATAATATTTTCAGTGATTTTTCTACTGTCTTATAAATAGAATAGCTGTCGCCCACGACTCCGTCCGCATGAAATTAAAAAAATATTAATTGGTACCCTTTGTGTTTTAACAGACTATGTTCTAAATCTATGCCATATTTTAGTGTGATCCGTGCAGTCGTCCTGGAGATACCTTCCAACAAACATCTAACCATCCATCCATCCAAATATTCGCATTTCTAATATAAGATAGTAAGAAGTAAAATATATAATGAAAAACCTTATGCTGCTTGATGTTTTGTGAATGTTAAATAAGTTAACGCCATCTAACGACCAACTCTAGCACTACACATATTCTTTGGTCAAATCGCGCGCTTTCCCATAATCCTGTCAGGAATATACATCGCCTTACGTGAAATCATAGCCACATTCAAAGTGAGAAGTAAAATGTGTGACACATGAAATCAGATCACTATAAAATTACGTAAGAACCTTTATTTCCATTGTAACTGTTTCAATAACACAGTAACTAATGAAAAAATTATGTATTCCTTTTAACAAACACAGATCTGGTTCAAGTAGGTCTGGTTCAAGTTACTTCTATACTGTATGGCAGCATTGTTTCTTGTTGAATTGTTTACGTCACAAAGGCAATTAACCCAAATGCGTGAAGTGATTGTATTGATACCCTAATTAGTTGTATTTCAAAAGCATGTACCCATTCCACGTGCGTCGCATTTGCTCTCATAATAGTCCTCACTTTCTATACAATCACTTTTTGTACAAAGAATTGATAACCAAAGAAGTGAAAACTAATTTAAAACAATTTTCAAACTAGCTTTGATTCTGATGATCTAGGAGACATGATTCTCCAAAACAAAGCAATAGTTTGTGTTATTGAGTATGGGAAACTATTTCATAGTTTTCGCGTTTTTTTGTGGTCTTTATTTATCTTTTTTTTTTCTTGAAAAGGACAAGCTTCATCAAATTATCTGAATCGTATTGAAATAGCGATCTGAGACATAAAGAAGAAAATATTGTAAAATTAGAAAAGAATTATCCACGTACTTTGGATTTTCTAAACCACAACCCTTCTGTTGTTTTTTTTTAATGAAGGACAAAGCAAGGCGTACGTGACGCCAACAAATTGAACTTCTTTCGACGGGCATTAGGAGACAGGTTTAGAAACTGTCTCCTTCAAACTTTAATTTTTTATCTGCTTGAATATATATAATATATATTTATATATTTATTGGATTTTATGATTATTATGTGTTTTCTCTGTTAAGTCTATGATTTTGAAGTTCTTAATTTTAACTCTTTAAAAACAAAATATATAAAAAAATATTTTGTTGATAGAAGAAGATACTTGCAGATTTCTAAGGATTCAATTCTCAAAAGTCAATGTTGGTATCGTACCAGAAGCCTAACCACATTGTCTTGATTACCTAACACCAAATTATGCCATTTTTTAAATTAAAAATCTCCTTATTGTTCAAATCTTGCACAAAATTTTTACGTGCATTATTTCCCTTGCATCAAATAACGAATGAAATATATAGGTATTTAGTAAAAATCCGTGTTAAAAAGTACAATTAATCGTGTTGTGGAAGGCGATCATTGTCTCTGAAAGAGTTTCCAAGTCTCCTTGCTAATGGCTCGGAATGTAACACACCAGCTAATTGGATCGCTGTTCACAACTGCTGACCAAACAATAAATATTTAAACCTGTCTCTGACAATATTAAATCTGTTGGGTAAATGTTTATTTTAATTATAAAACTTTGCATCGTGTGTATTTAATAGAAATTCAAACAAAACAGCATAACTTTAATGCACTTTTAATATACTTATTATAACCAAATACGGTTTTGAGGTTACATACTTGTAGACATTCGCGCAAATAACTAGATGGCGCCACTGAACACTCCCTATGTCATAAATCACAATCACAACGACTCTTCATGTAAAATAATCCGGACACATTAATATGTAAATGTTGCCACACTTACATCAATCTGGCACACGCCACATCAATTATGAACTCCATTAGAAATATTTTAGCTATCCATCACTGACGAGTTAACATATTTATTTCTCTTAACTGCCATGTAGAAAAATACCTGGTTAGTAGTGTATTTATTAAGCAAAGGTAGGTAATATAGATTGTTTTGTCTTATATAGAATTTTCCTTAAACTTTTCTTTTAATCATGGTCAATTCAAATATTTTGTTAAACATTTTTATTAACAGTCTGTAGCTATTTATATATATCAAACTGATCGCAGGCAGCGGTCTCAATTAGACGTCGACACAGTACGAAACTATGTACAAACATACATTGGCCTCTTACTTTTTCAATAAATCGTGTAAAAAAAAGTCAAGTTGCTGGTTGTAGGATATAAATAAATGATTCTGTTACCAATTCACCATTCTATTATAATTTCTAGCATTTAAATAAAATTATGCTGTTACGACTTTAAGCAAATAAAATTAGATTGTTTGAAAACATACACGGCAAGTTGTCAGAAGAGAAAATATGGGAAGTTATTATTTTACTTATCATATCCTAGTACATTTTAGATCAATTTGTAAAACAATTTATCAGCAACAATAAAACTGAAATGTCATAAATTATAATTCACTTTTCCTCGCAACCCCAACTCGAAGCTAACACAAATAAAACTAATTTGCCAGAACAAAAGGCATGAGGTTGTTTACGCTAACAATAGAGGGGGTAATTGAGCGCCGTATCTGATGCTACATTGTTCATTGCACGTCCTCAGTACAACTTTTAACCGGCACTTTATCGGTGGCAATTGCTTTGTTTGTTTCGGACATATCTTAATTAGTTATTCAGCATTGTCATGGCAAGTAAGTCTGCGAACAGTATCAGCATTTAACATACATCAGAAAATAAAACTGTTTATCAAAAATATACTCCTAATGAGATTCCCACATATAGAATTGCTATAGTATTGGAGCTTTAAGCGCCTGATAATAAAAAATGGTTGCTATTTTTTATTAACAGGCGCAATACAATATTTAATGGTTAAACCTTTTAAACGTTTATTGTATCGTATTGCCGCTATCAACCTCGATATCATAATATGGTTATATGTATTTTAACTAATGAAATATATGTCATATTATAACTACGCTGCAGTAGATATTCGCTTCAATAATTTAGGTTTAGTTACATAACAAACACTACACGAGAAAAATACGTCCATAAAAGTAAAGCGCACTTCAGCACTAAACAAGCGCTTCAGTGCTATTTATTGTAATACCTTTTGTAAAAGCTGCGCTGCAAAACCGGCTTGTGACGTTTTCATCTTACTTCTTTGTACAATGGACGACGGTGGTAAATTTTAAAAATTCTCTTAATCTTGTATTTTTAGTAAAACCGCTACGTTATTTGATAACAAGGAATCTATTTGTTATTCGATAAAAAGATTATTAGGTGTCTTTCGTGATTAAAGTGGTGATTTTTGATTATTCGGAAGTTTTTAGTTAGTGGTTTTGTGGTAGCAATTAGCTGGCAGTTGGTCGATAGGCGTTAACATTACATTAACGACCTCATTAGACGCTTGTAGTGCGAGCTGTAATTAAGGGCTGCAGCTTGCATCGCGTAACGCTTGTTAGACATTAATTATACCTTCATACTAACGATATATTCAAGTAAGGAATACTATAACAAAATGAGTCAGTACCTCAATCTTTTAAAAATAATTGTTACAATCAAATACACATTTTAGTGGAAACTTAAGAATATACTATTTATATTGTTGTGTAACCTACACAAAAAATGTTTTACCTTTTTCATAAAGAGTTAGTTGACTGTAGACTTTTTCGACTGTATTGGCCTTGGAATCCCATGTTAAAATACACTTAGACTCCCTCTGCTATCCCTGACACTTTGCAATTAAATACACGTCGAGTTTAGCATTGAGAAATCCAATCAATCGACGAGTGTCGGCGAACGTCGGCGGACTTTGTAGTGGAAAGGGTTCGTGAAATGTTTCGCCCTAATGGCGCGCCTAATGCCATCACAAACTTTATTGAATCAGCCGTCACTCCGTAGTTCGACTGCTAATGTAATGTAACGCCTAGTACATTCAGTATTGGACTAAGTAAATAGTCTATACTTTTATATAAGTATCTACCGATTATCCGTTTATATTCGTATGAAATGGTAAACCAACCTAAGAAAAATCACATTTATAATCTATTGCCGATTAATTTTCGCAGGCGCCCAAAAACGAAAAAACAAAAGATTTCAAAAGGTCATGTCTATCTTGTCACTTCTATGAAGGTCTATTCTATGATTTTACATTTACATAATATTTTTGGTTAATATACTAATAATTTGATGTATATATAACACAATGAAGTATCGCGCCTAACACAAATAATGCGGCAGCGAAAACAATGTCAACCAGTAAATTGGAATAAATAAAATTACAGGCGTTATTTGTTGAGCGTGCGTTGATTGTAGAAAGAATTCGGATAAGTGGATATCGAATAAATTCCCGCTTCATATGAGGGAAGCGCACTCAAAGCTTTGTTTCTGCTGGGTTATTCGGCTCCGGACTGCGACACGACATTCTGCCAGCGAGCAGCAAGACATTCTAACAATTTTCACTTTATAACAAACTCGTAACGTATTTTCTTGGATTCCTTAGTAAAAACTCATGACATTTTTTATTTTTTAATAAACAAATTAAGATAAACGAAATGTCATTATAAAATTTCTAGAAAGTATTATGTGGTATGTCCATTCTTTTAATATTACTCCTACCTACAACAGTTAAATTTCAATAGTTTCAACTTATGTTTGATGGATAAAAGTTCCAACTATTATGACGTCGATTTGCGGTCAAAGAACTCGCACAAAACCATTCCGTCTGAAGACAGTGAACAAAGCTTTCACGGGTAAGGGGCTCTGTTTTTGCAAAAACCTGGAAAATGGTAATAAAATAAATTTAACAGTAATAAAGTGTTCCGGTCCAAATCAGTTAGCGGTCAAACGAGCGCATTAGACGCAGATTTAGGGCTACCCTCCCACTGACATTCGCCCTTACTACGATAATCAACTGCGTAATTGACGAAACAAAACTATTTTTCCGATATTTTGAATAGGTTAAAACTCCTAAATTACTGTTTTAGTGTCTATTTTTTTTCAAATATACGCGACCTTTTTTAAAAATAGATGAAAAAACAAAATATAAAAACGACAGTTCGGCCATCTTGAGAAATTAAAACAAATTAGTTTAATTTTTAATATCAGGAATCATAGTAAACCTGACATATTTCGAAAGAATGTTAGATTTATTGCAATATATGTATTCCTGAATGAAAACAAATGGTAGGGGACAGGAGGACATTATTACGCCCCGAGGCTCCATTGGATTATTCGTCAAGGCAACGTGGCCGTTAAACACAGTAAAAATACCATTGTTTGAGCGCAAGCGAGATACGAACCCTAACCCTTACGCGCAACTGCTCCTGTCGTCTCGATCAAATTTTGACTAATTGAATGAGGTAAAACCAATCGACATCATTCTAGAAATAACTTTCTGTGTGTCACTCGGCACAACAGCTTTCGTCTTCCAATTCAACTTACTATACTCTTTGAGATAATCATATTATAATATTAACATTGATATTTTTTTACATTTTAAATAAGACATCTGAAAATATTCGAAAAATTTCTTCTTCATAGTTTTTGTGAATAACGACATTCTACCAACCCAGAAACAATCAACATTAATTGGAATCACGACAACCAGGAAAGTAGATTAATATATTACACAGAGGCTACTCTTTAGTCGTAAGACTACTCGTCTTTGTTATACAACGGAATTATCGATGCCTTAAAAAGTTATACTCAAATTTAATTCAATATTTATTTACGTTAGGAACAAACATAAAGTATGACTTTATGAACAATATTTTAAACAACGAAAAAGTCGTTTATAAATAACATTTGGTCAGAAGAACTTACAATGTAAAATGCCGCCATCTGTCAACCAACGGGGAAAACTACATGACGTCCATTTCGTCTCGTCAGTGAAGGAAGGATATTTTTTTATTAAATTGTAATGAAAAAAGAACAGCAGTTGGAAATGAGACTTAATCAGAAAATACAAGTAAAAGGATCTCGTTCCAACTTTGCTCAACCTTCTCAGAACCTTAATTCTCCCAGTTTCATATTTTTATTCTTTGATAGTGCAACGTAGTTTGTTTGTACATACTCTATGAACTTTGAATTAAATTTTTTGCCGGCCGGCTGTCATTGTGTCATTTTCACTTCACGCGAGCTGCTTAAGGGAGAGTGAGTGTTGTTCGGTTGACTTCCTGTTTCACATTTTAATTTATTGTAAGTATTAATTTTCATTAATATATTTAATTAGTATATTTTCATATCTTGTGTATTTCATAGGTATTGTAGGGATCATTGCGAAACAATTTTTTTACATTAGGACGCGATGTTCTTTTGTTCGGGAAGATTCATCTAGAAATTGGCCAAGCGCATCTGACATAAGTATTACATTCAAATAAAAAAAACGGTTTATGAGAAATACGTTTCCAAACCAAATTTTTCACTGTATTTTTCCATTGAATGTAATGTTGCGCAAGAGGGTATTCTCGGAAGTGTCGCGCAATTAATTTCCTTCCTCATAGATTAGTTTGAACGAATGTTCACACGTCTTTTTTCATAACGTCGACGTGAAACGTTACGTTAAACGTTATAACATTTAACCGAATTTACCATTTGAATACACTGTAAAAGATTTATTCATTTAATTAGTATAACAAGTTTTTATAATAATTCAAATTAATTTTTAGATTAAATTGGTAAGTCTGACCTTCATTTAAGTTTTCAATTAATCTTGAAGGTTATAGCGTTAAGTTATACATATCACTTTATAATTTACATGGCTATGGAGAATTTATTGTTAGGTTTGACAATGTAGTCCGTTGTTAGGTTGAAATGGAAGATGGGTTACATAGGAAAAGGGTACGAAGTGAAACTGATGACGAAATCAAGGGAAATTTAGCGAAAAAAGTACAAGTAGACAGGTATGTGTGGTGTATGGTTAAGCATTGACGGGGGATTATTGGTGATGGATTAAAGTATTGGCTATAAATATGCCAAATGGACGCTTTCAAGTTAACCCAAAATTGTTGTTACTTTCTATGATTATATTGAAGGTTGAATGTTTTGATTTTACCTTGGAGTAGATATTTAAAACCTTTTGTAAGACATAAATCAATGCAATGCTTGTAAAAAGACTTGTCCTTGCTATCTATTGCATCATATTACAATTGGTATGACCATTTTTATTTGCTTGTTGATTGTTTGTCCTACATTTGTAGTAAGATTTCTCTCAATATTTTTATGCATGTAGTGTGAAGATCAGGTATTGTTATAGTTATTAAACTTATATTAGAAATGGATAATTACATTCTTACTGAACAATGGTACTATGGAGAAAAGGTATATTAAAATTTAATCAGTTTAACTGAATAAGATTTATCATTCAGTTAAACCTTATTACATTTTATTGTAGCACTTACAAATGATTTAATACCTTTAAGTAAAGATTAAGATATCTCTGATCACATTCAGTTGTTTCTTAATATCAATGCTATAAACATTAGACAAGAAATAATAACATGTTGGGTGAATGTTATTCTAAATTTCTTATATTACATGCGGAGTTATAAAAACATTTTTATTATTTTCATTAGATGTTATGTCATTGAAATGATATTGTTAATTTTTTTACTGATTATGTCCAATAATAAATAATAAAATATTTATCATTACTATAGTTTAAAAACAATAGCTAACCCATCATTTTTTTGTTAAAAGATTGCAATAAGCAATTTAAAAGTTAGTTTTTTCATAGACAATTGTGGAACATTACTGTTTACATAACATTAATGTTTACTTAAAGCCAGTTTAATTATTAATTAGTAAATAATTTCCCAGCTGAATAAATTTGAAGTGCCCGACAATGTCAATGGAGCACAAATGTTTCTGCCGCGGGGATGAGGTCACCAGCTTGGACCTCGATAAGCCCCAGCACCTCTTGCCTATGATGAGACCTTTCTCAATGAGGTTATTTCACACCTACTTGTCAGTACATTGAATAATTTAGACTTAAAGTAGACTTGTGTAGTTTAAAGTTGGGTAAATTGCATTTAGATTATAAAGAAAGGCATGAAGTGAAAGTAATTTCATTCTTCATGCCAAATTTTAGTCCTCTTTTCTTTCCGGAGTGGTAAGTAGATTTAGCGGAGGAGGAGAAGCATAGGAAAGGGAAATCCACTTTCCGTGCTCCTTGTCTCTGTCAATTTAAGTGAGCAAATACGTATACAAATGCGGATGTCTATGGACAGTAAGCACTTCTCTATTTTGGTGATTTCAGGTGGCTGTTTGTCTGTTTATTACTTTATACTTTAAAACATTTATGTTCTATGTTGATATATTTATCAGTTTCATATAACTTTTAAACAATGCAGTCTAGTTAATACCTTATAAGTAACGATGTAGAAACCTAGATAATACTTATGATGAAATGACGTATTTCACACAATTGTTCATATACAATAATTAGCACTTCTAAGTCATAAGTAATATGTTTTATGCTTATGCAATACTATACTCAACTATATAATCTATCAATTTATTCATTTGTAAGACATTTACAATATGTTGGTGGATTTGGTTCTTGAGATTATCTACAATGGTTTCAATTATTTTCCATATACTCTTCATTGTAATGTTATTAAGTGTATATTTGCTTAGTATTGTCTTTTATTGTGATCCATTTTGCATTAACAATTGCAGTAATTAATGACTTGTAAGAATGGTAATTATTTGTTACATGTATACAATGTTATTTTATTTACATATGGTTTTCTATATTTAAAAAGGGATAAATTCTTTTCTATATTATTAAATCTTTAGAGTTCTTGCTTCATAACACATCATACAACATTTACATAGTTCATTTCCAGTTTTTATGTCCAGTTATATACAAATGAGTTTATATTCATCATCGTCATTATCAACATGCCCTTATCCCTACTGAGGGTTGGCACAGTACTCCATACATCTCTATCAGCTGTCATACCTGAATCTACCCCTTATCCTCTTTCACAAAATCCATCCATACTTTCTTTGGTCTTCCTCTACCTTGTAGCCATCTACATTCAATCTCATTACTTCTTTGTTTATATTATTCATTAGGTAATAAATTCTTTGAACATAGTAAAACACCACTCTGCAATGCTATTTTACTTGTAAAAACCTATAAACCTAGTATAAAGTAATTGCATATTATTCTAAGAATGGAATGGTTTATCCTTGATTACTTGAACGCCTTTGAAGGTTTGTAACATGCAGAATGGCGTGACCTTTGAACTGTTACTGTAACTGAATCTTAGTGGATTAATTAAAAACTTCTGGACATTTTATTTATCTGTTGACTCGTCGTTCGGATATTATACTCACAATAGCCAGTCACTTATTTTATGTGATGATACAAAAAGTAAACTGTCAAAGAGAAGCGAACAAGTGGAATCTTGTTTTTGAAGCATTTTTGAATTTACATCAGCCTCGTATCGTGAAAGATCAAATGCAGTTCTTTATAGACTTAAAGAGCTGTTATTATTTTATTTTGACTGCGTATTTGTTGTTAACGACTTGCGATGTAACATACTAGGAACTACAAATTGGAAAGATCGTCCAATGTATTAATTGCTGTAATTAATCTTATCGTACATAAATTGATTACATCGGTTTTGTGACGTATGCAGAGGTAGCAAGGATGGCCTCGGAACGTCTCGACGTCTGTTGATTACATATCTATATCTTTCCACGTCTGTTGCATCGATATAGTTGATGATTGACTTAAATCGATTAACGTAATAACCAGTTTACACTATTCCAGTCAAGATCCAATCCAGCGCTGGATTACAAATGGGAAACGTAACGTAAACGGATTGGCGTTTAAGATTTGAATCCAGTACGAGCACTGCGAAATCATGTAGTCAGGTAATCGAATGCCATTCCAGTGCTGGCTGAAGAATTGTGCCGTAAACAAGTGTTGATTACTTTGAGAATTATTTACCAGGATTGCGAAGAAAGAATTATACAATGAGAAAATTAACTGAAGACCAAACCTTACAGTTTATTATGTTGTACAAAGAAAATTCGTGCTTATGGGACATATCGTCAGAGGATTATAAAGATAGAGCTATGCGCCAATCAGCTTTGGAAAGAATATGTGAGGGTATGCAACTTCAGTCTTTGACAGTGGATGATGTAAAAAGTAAAATAAAAAGCATTCGTTCCACCTATTATCTTGAATTAGATAAAATTAAGAAGTCACTAGATTCCAATGCAAGTCATGTTTATGAACCAAAAATGAAATGGTTCCCCGAATTTCATTCATTCATAAAAGATGTAGTGGTGAAGCGAAAACCATTGGTATGTATTTTAGGACAAATTATTTTTTATTTATCACCATTAATTTTGGCCTACAAATAACACAAATTATCAACATGCATTTGCCATTTCCTTTTATCCGCAAAATAAAAACTCGTAATTTTTCTGTTTTTCGTCTAGTTTTCCACTTTTTCGAAACTCTTCCTCAATTTGTTTCAATCCTTGTTATGTGATTAGCTCCTGTATATAAGAAAATAATTCATTTCCAGGAATATTTTATTGACAATAGTGTATTTGAACACTTGGAGCAATCTGAAGACACTACTCATGGAGACTCCAATGTTGTCGCCTCTCCTGCTGAACCTCGAAGAAAGAGAAGTAGAATTTCAAAGCTATCTACGATAGTCAGTAATGTGGAAGAGATGCAATATGATGTACCAAAAACCAAAATAAAAACTGAGGAAGATGAATTCGATGTGTTCGGGAAACACGTTGCGAAGCAACTTAGAGAACTGTCTTTAAAACAGGCTATCCTAGGTCAAGATGAAATTCAGAGAGTGATTACGAAATGTCGACTGCGCGATTTGAAATATACAAATAAAAAATCTTATTGGAAATATAGAAATACGTATAATCCGGAGTATATTGTTGACACACAAGTCAGTGATGATTCAACACCAGGACCGAGTAACATATGCCATGTGAATATACCACTGAATATGCCAGAATCACATTTAGACATGGACTCCGATGACGCTTGAAATATAATAAATAGATAAAAATAATATAATAAAGAATGCATGTCTTACTTTAATATTATCTTTCAATGCCCTTATATATAATTTCTTTGCAGACTTCTGGTGTAATTTTTAAAAAGTTTACTTTGGTAATCGAAACATATAACTGAGGCCTGAAACTATCTCCGTCTTCATAATTTTCTTCTGTCATTCTCATTGCAACTCTATAATCAGTGGGATCTTCTGCTTTCAGCTGTTGCGAAAGTAATGGCAATCTTTTTCTTTAATATGCTCAATCGTCACTGTAATCATGATCATTCGACAGTTTTAGTGGACGGAAATCATGTAAATACTGTCGTAAATCCTATCTAGCGCTGGGTTACTGCACTGGAATAATGTGATCTGGTAATCATATGAAATCAAATACGTTAAACCATTCCAACTATACTAGGCTTTGCTAGGATATGATTTACTGTAGTCGAATTGCGGGATTCATATCTACGACCACCTCCGTACCTTTTTGCCGTAAGGTGCTTTGAAAAGTTATTTCGTATTCCACGTATCGGAAGCGCATTCTTTCATACAATGTACGGTGAAATGCCATTTATTTACATTGTTCCATTCCAGCGATCAAACTCGGCGCAGTATAACAATTGAAAAATGTAAATACACAGGAATGTACTGCGTACAATCGAGAATGTGTTCGATTGTTGGACTGGGATAATGTAAATATGGCATTATGCTAGTCTAGTAGGACAGTAGCGCTGGCCTGGCATGGCCTGAGGGCTCACCGGCGCCAGTTATGTTAACTGGCATAATGTAAACCAGGCGTTATTCATAGGGTCAGTAACCTTGAAGCGGCTTTAACGAACATGCTCGCAAGCGGGGTTCTAACGACCGAGCTGTACCACCGCACTGGCCTGCTGGCCTCGCTGTGGCGGGCCACCGCTGACCTTACCATGGCTGTACATGTTGCTCATACATACGCAAACGGACAGACCATTAGGTTCGTGTGTAGTTAGCTGTCGATTCCAACTAGTAGATACGGTAGTTAGGAACAAATAAATTGCTAAACAATTAATAGTGTACAGTAAAACCAGTTGTAGGATATGATAAAAAAATACAGACGGATTGATAACCTCCTTCTTTTTGACGTCGGCTAAAAACTAATTACAATATATTTTACACATTAAAGATAATATTTTAAAAACTGTAATAACATTGAAGTCCAAAATTCTTCAATTTAAATTAAATACGATCAATTAAAACTGCATTATTTCTTAGCCATTATCACTTGACTCCAAACTTCCAATCGGTTCACGATCGCGTCGCCTCGTCCTTATTCGCGTTTCCACTGGTTACCGAGTGAGCGAGATAGCTGTGCGCTCGCGAATGAGACGGTTGTATACATACGCCTAATGGGAAGCCATGGGCAAGTCACAACGCAACAAGGGTTTATATCATATCATAGTAATATGTACGTCACGTTATTGATATTGAAGTAACTTAATATTGTTTCATTAATTCATTATTTTCGTATTTAAATAAGTTAATCTATGGTTTCGTCTTTTTATAGTGTAAACATTTTGTTACTTGCATTTTTAATATATAGTGCAGCTGTTCCACTACATTAGATTGCAAGTTTGTCCAATTTTGTGGCTCAATCACGCTGAATGGATATTTATTTATACATTTGATACTCTTATCTGTATGGGGTATCGAGTTGGTCAGTTTATCAAAACTTAACCTTTTTCGTTAATCAATGGAACATTCTAGATACGACAATTTTATAACAATAACTTTTAGTATAATACGGTCTTTCTGCAAACGAGCTGAGAACGTAGAGCATTGTGGTTGCTAATCAGATACTTTTCTAATTGTGTATACGTTGTCGTGGGTAAAAATAATTGGTACGTCTAGCAGCTTTAAATATTTAATTTAATAATTATAAAATTTCGAGAAATTATTTTGCATTTTCTTTTCGTTTGGACTTTTTAATTCTCGATTAACTCAAAGTGTCGGGTTTGAAATGAATACATTGCAAGCAATATATTTCATTGGTTCAATAAAAAAGAGTAAATCTAGCCAGCATCAGAATCTACAGTCAAAGTTTTGAGATATTTGTCTTGTCCAGTACAGTCGTGTAGAGAATAACTGTACAATCATTTTTGTTACAAGAAATCACCGTTATGTTAGCGACTGTACTAGCGCTATTTCTTTTGGAAAATACGCTAACTGCGGGTAACTAGACTGCATTGGAATATAATTTTATTGATGACTAAGTTTAGGTGTCTTCAAGTGTTTTGGTGTTTTTCAGGGTTCCGTACCTCCTACGAAAAAAACGGAACCCTTATTTTTAATTAATCTTTAAGTAGTGTTAGATTACCGTAGAAAGTATTCAGATTAAAAACTGTTGAAAGTATTTAATAATTGTATTATAGTTTACGTTGGATGTTAGGAGTTGTGATTAACTAATTTAACTCTTATTAAGTGGATTTAATCGTCATTTTTGTATGTTGCAGCTTCAACAAAATGCCGCTGCAGCTGACCAAACCCGCGCCCCAGTTTAAAACCACGGCGGTCGTGAACGGCGAGTTCAAGGACATTTCGCTGTCTGACTACAAGGGCAAATATGTCGTACTATTCTTCTACCCATTGGACTTGTGAGTTTTTACACAAATATATTCTAGGAACCGCTTTATATGACCTCGGTTACAAAAATCAAAAAGAGCAGATCACAGCTAAACTGGTTAAAGTTTCCGAACCATAAATTAACGGTTCTTAGGACTGAATGTTGTTATGTGGTGTGTGAGGTTAGACGACTAGTTGTAATCCCCTTCATTTTAAAAAACATTTACATAGTATCAGAAATTTCATACATTAAAAGTACTGAATGAAATTCTTTAATATCTGGTCTGTCGTGAAATTATTCCGTTTATAAATATGTATAATTATGATTGTGGTGAGCTGAGGCGTGTGAATGTGTCGAGCTCCTATTACAGAACTGGTTGTGTGACCGCACTTGCCCCCTCTCTGCACGTGCTAGTTACGGTCAATGTCAGGGGCTAGGAATATTATATGTTATATCTACATTTTTATATTAACAGTAATAGGGAATTTAATCTGACCTTCGTATGGCCACGTAATGACTATAATTACTCTTCTATAATATATATTATATATACCTTACAAAATAAAAAAAATCACTTAACTTTGTAACATTTTATTTTACTTTTAATTGTAAAAAAGTTACTTGTAAAAAAAACCATACAAAATTTATACATCGTTATAGTTCTTTTCAAATATCTTGGCCGCTCAATATGATCGGCGCGCTGCGCAGCAACTCGCGTGAAGTTTAGCCCCCAATAGCTGAAAACGATTGTGTAAATGTTTCATTAATTGCCCTGTACTTTGTATTTGTTACAATGCATTGTTTATATTAACAGTACGTTCGTGTGCCCGACGGAGATAATCGCGTTCTCTGAGCGCGCGGACGACTTCCGCAAGATCAACTGCGAGGTGGTGGCCGCCTCCACAGACTCCCACTTCACGCATCTCGCCTGGATCAACACCTCGCGCAAGCAAGGTAACAACATCACCTCACCTGGTAGTCATATGTCCGATCGATACAAGAATCGCTGCGTTGGACACGCAGGATAGCGTTCACGCTTCGATAACACAACGCAACAGTGAGATCTCGCCTCCAGGTGGACGTCACCTCGAGCCGCGGACATATTTGAAGAGACGTATATCGCTGTAACTCACCCACAAATTATGTATTCTCATAAAATCAGCCAATATTTTTAACTTCTTGATACTGATGTACTGAACAGTAATAATTGCTGTGTTGACCATCTGTAGGAAAAATGGCTTTATGATGACTATCGCTAATTCAAGGTGATGATATGATTTTGCGTGTGCTTTTATATGTTTGAACAATGATAGTTATGTTGTTGTGTATGTGCAGGTGGTCTGGGCCCCATGAACATCCCCATCCTGAGCGACAAGTCTCACAGCATCGCGCGTGACTACGGCGTCCTCAACGAGGAGACTGGCGTGCCCTTCCGCGGACTCTTCATCATCGACGACAAGCAGAACCTGCGCCAGATCACCGTCAACGATCTGCCCGTCGGCAGGTGAGCGACACTCATCATCACCTCAATTGCGATGCCTCCGGTCCAAGAAACGATTTATACCTTGGTTTTTGGTTGTAGTGCATTTTGAAAATACATCATGTAAGGAAAGAAATTCTATGTTTGAAAATTGTTCCATTAATATAAAAACTCAAAAATGCAACGATAAAAGTAAATATAGTAAATGACGGATGTTTCTTATCACTAGATGTGTAGATATCGGATATCGGGCAGACGATGTCTGTGTCACGCATTCTGTTATCACTTATCACGCATATTGATATCTGTGTCATACCTGTGTGTTGCACCTTAGTCATTCATTGTATGTATCATTACATGTAGTGATTTGTATGGATTTACATTGAATTATTTACTGCGATAAAAATTACTACATCAAAATGAGCTATATTTTGTAGGATAAATGAGTCTTAAAAATAGAATTATGTTGTCGATATTATCCAGGAATCTAATCAAAAATAGAAATTTAAGTAATTATTTTAATTTGACAAACATTTTTAATATAAAATAATTAATTTTGGATAATAAAACGTTTAACTCTGGAACAGTAATCATAACAGACGACAAACAGATTACACGTACATTCCACATAAATAAGTTGTTCCACCCGTTTGTCGCAGATCTGTAGACGAGACGCTGCGGCTGGTGCAGGCGTTCCAGTACACGGACAAGTACGGCGAGGTGTGCCCTGCCAACTGGCAGCCCGGCGCCAAGACCATCAAGCCCGACACCAAGGCGGCGCAGGAGTACTTCGTCGACGCCAACTGAACCTCTGCACCTCCACATCTCCACACCTCACACACTCGTTATATCTTAGACTGCCTTGGTTAACCATTTGCCGATATCATAATCCTATATCACAAGGGTAAATATTCGTATAGTAATGACAATAAAAACATTCCATCGCGGTCCTGGCAACCATTATTCTCATTATATTAATTCTACATCACCTGCAGTCTGACATATAACTAGTGTGTATCGCTACATGTTTGAATATCAAACATGTTTCGTATGTTGTTTGTGATTTTTCTCATAAAAGTTAGTACGGAATCTCCGGCTGCAGTTGCATTGTAAGGAACAATCAGTATTGACAGAGATCCTATATCTTATGTGCAATCGAGGCTGTAATAAACCATGTTTCTATATTTTTGTTTTGTTTTATTACAATACCAGCGGTCGTCCGCAACTTCGTCGAAAATATGCCCGCAAATATCAACTACCTTCCGGTGAAAGTCCCGTCAAAAACAGACCAGCCGTTCTGGAGGTTATCCGGAACTTAAGCTGACAGACCAAAATGTTTAAAAATTGGCTTTGATTATATGTAAAGCAAATACATCATGCACACGATAACATACACCAATTCTGTTTACATTTCTTATAAATGTACGGTCGGGGAAAGAAGTTACTGTGGGTCGCCCGCGACTGGCCGCGCGGAATTAACAAAAACTTACTAAGCCTATATGTTCTACATCTACACCAAATTTCAACAAGATCCATACAGCAAAAATCGAGATACCTTCACACATGCATCCATCTGAATATTCGCATTCATAATATTAGTAAGATATTTGCACCTGTTACTAAACTACGTTGCGTCAATTTCTACGCAATAGAATTGTTTTATTTATAAAGCAAACTTGGTATCAGCGCCATCTAGTTTACTTTTAATACAAACGTTGCGTCAATTTCTATGCAATAAAAATGTTTTATCTATAAAGCAAACCTAGCATCAACGCCATCTAGTTTACTTTTAATACAATAACATCACTTGCACATTGTAAAATATGTCGTCTAAAAATTTACTTGCACGGTAAAAAGTAAAGCACATTTAGCGTGTTTTTTAGTCAATGTTAACTTATAGTATATAGACGACTGTAATCCTAATATAAACAAAACATTTAAATTTCACCGACTAGTAATTTTGTAATAATAAATAGTTTATGTTAATTTTAACGGTTTGTCCAACGTCTTAAGATTGATAACGGCGCATAATAAAATTCGTAAACAAAAACAATATACAGTAATTTGAGACGTACCTAATATAATTTTGTTACATTCCGTGGGTTTTTGTGATCAAATTCTCACTTCAAAACATATATATATTTTAGCATAATTCATACAACGTTTGCGTACAACATACTAATAAAATAAGTTATGTATGTTTTTCAAAGAAATTGTTTTAAAAACTACTAGGAATAATTTTTAGTTAAAGTATTTTTTGATTAATTTATCTGCAATAAAAAAACTAAACTTCACTAATCAACAAAACAATATGCCTATTTAATGTAAGATTTTAACAAGTTGGCAACACTTTCAAGCATATAACTTGTATTGCGTAGGTACTTTGTAGAGGTAATAAAAAAAACAATGAATTCCAATAATAAACGTAGTGTCAACAAAATTGTTCATTTCGTGTCTATATTGCATTCATTTGTTTCGTTCCCTTCATTCCCGCTCGGCTGCGGTGGGCAACGGGTGCCTCCTACGGATCTAAATTTAAAGCTCTTTATTTAATTCTTTTAATTAAAAAAAAATTAAAATGCACTACCTCAGTGACTATAGCAGTGGCAGCGGGACGTCTTTAGATTCGGTAAGTTTTTTTTAACTTTAATTAACTTAATTTAAACTTAAAAAATTTAATAAACATTAATTATGCTTCGTCGGTACTTCGTAAAACTTTGTCTTAGAATTCTCGATGTTTTGTTTAAATAGAGTGCTTATTTCTTTAAAGATGCTTAGCCAATGCTTAGTATCTTAGCTCTTGTTTATAATAACATATCAACACTTAACAATGGAGTTAACTTAGAAGCGACTAAACTAACAAAATCAGTTTCTATTTTGCTTTTTAATAATAGAAGTTATAGTGCAGTGCAACTTTTTACCTTGTTAAATTATAAAAATAACAACTAAGTCCCTGTTAAGAACGAAACATTATAAAACTTGAAATACTGGCCAAATCTTACAGATATTTTGTTATTGATGCCGTAGTTTATATGCCCATTAGTGCACAAGTATCGCTTTCATCATATCAAATAAACATACAGATATTAACAATTATAAAATATTTGTAAACGTCAGTTCATCGCTAAGATGAATACGATACATTTGCGCAAAGGGAAAAAAAATGGCGGCCATGTACTTTCTATAGATTCATAGTAACTAGAATCGGCCGCCATTGTCGCAAGTGATATCGAATTTCGTCTTATCTTATATGTTATTGTATCACCAATTGTTTATATAAGTATTTTTATTACAATCATAATTTAAGTAAAAAGCTCTACAAGTGGTTTGTGCTTTAATTGTGATCGAATGAAGAATGTTATACAGTTAAATGTAATATCGATATTGTAAATAAACTGTTATCAACATGAAACAGATTTGTTGAAAAATACGAGCATTTGTTTTATGAGGGTAGTCTAAAATTTAAACATATAGAGCTATCCGTGTTCACACTGTTGAAACATTAACATAAATCATGTTGTGATATGACTTTAACGTTATAGAGGTTTTATAATGATTAACGGTAGGGTATACACATAACTGGCCGATAGAGAAAAAAACAAACATTTGCCAAAAGGCGGTAGAGACAAAAAAAACATAAATACAAGTTACACCGCTCATTTTCAACAAGTAGACATTTTATTTTTATTTGTTGTCGGTATTTTTGTCGTTTGTTTATAATGTTTATGCCTAAATCCAAATTAACTCGAAAGCACGCGTCAAGCGATTATATACCTACGCTATTGAATAGAGACAGATGTACCTATGTTATAAAATTAATTACTGTTTGGTTTGTTTACCAGCGCAGTTCTAAGTAATACAAAGCTTTGGTTCGTGGAACATGACTAAGTAATACTTTATATCAGGCGTTATTCTATGCAGTGTAACACTACATACATGTTTTAATTATTAAAAAAAAACCTTCAATAGTCAAATCACTAATTTATTATCAATAATATTATTATTTTTCCGTAACATGGAGATGTATTTTATAACAGGTCAGGCATTGGGTTCAGACTCGTAGAGGCTAGCGCTCGCAGGCATCCGCTGCCCCACTTTACTCTGTCTGTAGGGACCAGACTCCACCACATCCACCTACACTGAAAACCTCGCGCAGCTAACCACGAGCTAGCTAGAATTTGACTCGTATAATACTATGTTGGTTTGTTTGTAGTACTCGTGGGGCGGCAGTCAATCGCTGCCGACTCCTCAGAGTCAATTATCGGCGCTGGACCAGACGGCCCGAGGCAGATCTGTCAGCTACGCAGATGGTAAGATCTCGGGCAACGCTTTATTAACCACAAATAAAAATATATAGTTAGAAGGTAACACACGTCAAACAAACGCACTGATCCTTTATTGTATTGCAAACATTTAAAAACTAAAATCTTCGATGGTTCCAGTGAGTCACCCAGCCAGGACTCACATAGATAGAGTGATGGAAGAATTTCGTCTGAACGGCGTCGACTCCCCCTACGATCCAGACTCGGACGGCTCCAACAGACGAGCTGGTAAATATTATTAGATATAGCACATCTTCGTGGTTTTATGACCTAGCGACAGATTACAAATTCTGTTTGTAGCATCGATGGTGCTGCAACCTAGCGCGTATCTCAGCAAGACGACACGTGCGGCGCACCACACCGCCCACCAGATGTCGCACCCGACGCCCGTGTTGCCCGCACTCGACCACGGCTATGCTTCCGCTGAGCGTAAGTCATAATACTCTATTAGCAATGCAGTTCTATTTACTACATGTTGTTTACAGTAATAACACAATATGCACACGATAGTTTCATAGTAAGATGGTACATAATAAGTCCTTTTTTTGCAGACGTGGGCGCCAGCGCTGCCACACCGGAGAATATAACGGCTGAGCAGTACCGCGTGCTGAGCTCCTTGCCGCGCGTCGTCGTGCGCGCCCTACTGCAAGTGCTGCGCTCCTTCGACCGCCCGCCGCAAATCGACGAGGTAAATATGTGCAACAATATCTATATACTAGATAAGATGGCTAGTTTGCTTGCTACGATTGGAATAGATTACATTTTGTCTTGTGTGGTGTAGAACCGCGGGTGTGCTTTCTGCCGCGCGAACGGCGAACGCGTGTCGTACTACCAGTCGCACTCGCTGCGGCGCGGCGGCCGCGTCACCTGCCCCGTGCTGCGAGAGCACGTGTGCGCCCGCTGCGGCGCCACCGGCGACTCCGCCCACACCAATAACTACTGCCCGCTCGCCTCGCAGCTCGGTAACACGCTGCATGCTGCACAATGCACGCTACACGCCTCTTGCTCACCACTCGATACGTTCACATCACGTCAACTGCTGTACCGTTGCTATACAATTATCATATTATTCATCTACATATATTGCTTTATTCTCGTCTCTCATGCTAATGTTATAGTTTTTCATCAGAGATATTCCGGCATTTCATTATATGTTAATTATTTTATAACTTTTCAGAGCGTGAACGATCGGCGGCAATAATGCGCAGCGTGCGCATGTCGTCCGAGCGGCGACGCTGGCAGCGCGAGCGAGGACCGGCGCGGCTGGGACAAGCAGCGCCATCTATGTCGCCTGCCGTCACTCACGGCGACAGGGTCTACAGCGGTGAGGATACGCTCGACCCCGTCTGGGCAGAGTTAGAGAAAAAGTTAACGCAGTAAATTACTAATTATATCATACCCAATTGATAATTAAAGGCGTTAGCTTTATTTTACTACTTTACTATTTTGTACTTTTGTTTCTTTCTTTAATTACTCTTATAGTATTTTTGTATTAGTACGCTAGATGGCGTATTTTTTCAATTCTTACAAGTGGACATAAAATAGTTTAAAGCATATGCATAGGAATTATAAAGTAAAAGAGCCTTATTGTTTAAGAAGTAACAATTAATTTGATGTTTTTGTAGTTTTTTTCATGATCAATTTGACAATTTTTTTCGTTTATATAATTAGTTTTTCCTATGGACGACATAAAATACGTTACACCTGTGTCAATATAACATGGATAACTTCATACGAGAATTTTTGAAATCATTGTTTAACACTATACTTTTAATTTTTGACTATGAGACTAACATGATATTTGAATTAATTAATTTCATCGTGTTTTACGTATTAAATTTTGTCATGTATTAAAGTTCATTAAGAAAACGTCATGTTACTAATAACATAACCGTTATATATTTACCAAATTTAAAAAAAATCTTTAATCACTGAAATATTTTTATTGGATATGTTTAACACAAAAATATTAGAATTTGAATATTCTACATGATTTTGTGTGTTTGTTAATTAATATTTTATTGTATGGAAAAATCAATTCTTTAATTAAATTGATTTATGTGTTTATGAAAAGGTTTTTATTAATGTTATAACATTATTAAATCACTTTTATAAACTATAAATCATATTTGATTAAAATTAACATATTTTGTTAAGGAAAATCTTAGTTTATAAGTATGACATATTTTTTCCATTTTTTTTTCTAATTATTAACATGATAGTTTTTTGGCCAGATAGAAATTGGCTCGGTTGATATTGCAACCAATTTTATATAGAGTTTACCTGATTTTTATAAGTTTTTTTTTGTATTGACTATATATTTTATTAAGATGATTATTTACTTATATTTTGATTCGTTTTGTTTCCGCCGGAGACATAAGTATTGTTTTAAAATCTTGTTTTGTGGAAATCAATAAAAAAATTTGATTCATTTTGATGTTTGTTTTTTTATTACTTTGTAAACTACTAATCGCTGTCAATTAAACCAATACGACTTAGGGTCCTTCAAGAAGCGAGCTTATCACCACCTCAAGGCCGGCAACGCATCTGCGGTTCCTCTGGTATTGCTGATGTCCACGGGCGTCGTTGAACACCTCGGTGTTCCCGCTGCTCGTTTGTCCCCTTCTGTTATAAAAAAAAATACTTGGGAATTAAAAATAAAATATTAATTTTCTTTTTGTAGTCTTTGTTAATAAAAATTGAAGTAATTCAGTCATCGAATTGATATACAGAGGATAAATAAATACTGCAGCTAAAGATAGTAAAAGTAGCCAGTATCAGTGCCGGCACTAACGCTTGTTCGCGCTGCTAAACTTTGTGGAACATTAAAAAGAATCACGATTTCGGCGCCTCAATATTCAAAGACCTATGTGACATACTGGCGGACCTACTTTTCATCAATATTCATTTTCAACTCTATTCCAACAACATAAGATTGAATTTTTAGTGAACATTGATAAAACGAAGCTAAAGCGGTCCGAATTCGAATAGTTCATCAAAAGCGCCGCACACAGTTTTCAATTCAAGAATCGAAATTCGAATACGATCGAAAATCGTTCTTATTGTGATTCGATTAATTGCACTTTCTATCGATGTGTTGTATCGATTCTTTTCGATGTTAAAGTTCAAAGTCGCGTGTGATAGTTCTGCCGAAAATATCTAGGTCCCGAGCCGGTCGGGGCGGTATGTGTGCCGCGGAAGTAGGCTGCCGGGGCGGGGGGCGGACAGGGGGGGGGGGGGGCAGATTATGCAGAAGCTTGTAATGAGATAAGTAAGTCGTCTGGGACATTAATTCATTTGGAGATTCATACAATTATTGTCGGTCACGTTCGCTTAATGAACTTACGGTGGAAAATTGAGGTTGAATCGAAGCTTAAATTGATAAAATATTCGAAAGTGAATCTTCGAGTTGGCGATCAAGAATGCAGTGTATCGTGTAAATTAAATGTTTATAATTACTGTCATAAATTAAAAATATTCATGTTAACTGACTATTCGTCGCTTTAACAGACTTTTAAAATGATAAGTAGTAGAAACAGAGGAGGTATTCAAAATTTGCCTTAAACAGCAGTTCTAATGGAACAGAAGGAATGCGATCCCTGGTCTAGTACTGTTGCTACCGATGCGTAGTCGTGTCAATTTTTAATTGTTGTAAACATTATTTATTATACACAGAAAAACTTTTTTTATTGTTTACAGTGCGTAGAATTTGAAAGTGTAAAAATTTTAATGCTCAAATGACAAAGAATCGTCTTCGCCATTGGCTGAGAATAACCGTTACCATGGCAACCATCCATCTTTGCTGTTATTGGCTTGCAATTTTTATCCCTTTCTCGCATAACACTTTTTCAATTTTCTCACCCCCCTAAGTTTAATGTCGTGAAAATATATAGCCTAAAGCATGCTGTAAGTATAGGGCTTTTTATTACAAAAATAATTGTTCAAAAATATTCTGTGATTGCTACGATCTTGCGTTATAAAGAAATGTGTGTTTGCGCTTTATTATCTTACTAATATTATAAATACGAATGTTGGGCTGTATGCATCTCACTGTAATTAGACAAAGATGTAGAACATACCCTGGACGAACACATAGGCTACTAATTCGGTTTTTTTTTAATACCGCGAGGACGGAGTCGCGGTCACAGCTAGTATTAGTATATATTTCTTGTGTCATCTTGTGAAAAATTACACAAGTATTAGTACAATGCAATTTAAATGAGTATTGTAAATAAGCTTAATATTTAATAGTTCATGACAGATGTACAGACAGATTGGCAGATACAATATACAATTTGAAGTAACGGTTCCTCTCGTGCCGAATATAGTGACGTTAATTTCGGGGTCGTCAGAATAATGACGTCCACCTACATGTGGCAGTGCAGAAGTAGCGAACATTTTACCATACAATTCAACTGCCAACTATTATAAGTTTACATCTACTCCAGAGGTTCTCAAACTGTTTCTCCTCAAAGTTTCCAAAACACTATGATGGTCTCCATGCTATGTTTCCTGCTAGATTCTTTTTTTAAGTTGTCAACCAATATTTCTTTATTTCCAACCTTTTTAAACCCTCGTCGCGTCTTTCATGGGTATCTAGACCACTTTGAGAGTCACTGGTCTACAGTCAATTGAACTTGTCACGTTTTGCAACATCGGGGACAAACCTGTGGGTGTTGTACGCTTGGCCCTTGTAACAATAATTATGTTAGTTTATTAAAAACTAGTTGCAGCAACTTCCATTTATTGTATACAAAAATAGCGCATCCAGTTCCAAACAGTTATTCTTATTTGCATTTAACTCTGAGCATACCTAATTCAAAACTAAAGCAATGTGTAATAATCAAGATCCTAATTTAATAATAAAGTTCAGGTTGCGTGTTATCTTATTGAATCGTTGCAAAAGCTTTATCTGCTTCCAAATTGTGCAGTTCAAACAGTAGCTAACTCGTTGCATTGTACTTGAACTATTGAAAAATACTTAACCGCTGTTGTCACTGAGCTTAATCCGAAGTCTCAAAGTATGGTTACTTCGTCAAACAAAGCTCATAATGTAGTTTACTTCCATTTAAAGACATCTTTATATAATTAATACAGTTTATTCATTAAATAAAAGACAGTAGAGTTAGCTCAAGACGACGAGCTCGAACTAAGCTCACGCCCACGCCTTCCTTTCCCCTGCAACCCCCGCAGTCCCCCCTATCGCCGTGGTAGCGGCCACGTGCCGAGAGAAATGGCCGACCTTGTTTCTTGACCCACTGACGACGTCTCGGCTTAGCACGACGCACACCGCCGCACGATCCCCACCCAGCGATACAGCCTGCATTTTCCGAACGCGAAGCCTTTACAACATGGTAATATACTAGAGAAGCAAATACATTATAAATTTATATATGTAATTTATAACATGGTACAAGTGCGTTGTATAGAAGATTATTAGGCCTAATAATAATTTAAATTTAATAAAAGGATTTTAACACAGCTTTATATCACAAAGGCATAATAAGTATGGAAAAGAAATTTGTGTAAATAAAATGTATATCTAAATATGACATTAGCAAAACAAAGGATTAAGGGACTTTAATCACTTCATCATCATCATCATCATCAGCTCACTATACGTCCCCACCGAGGGGTTCGGAGCCTACCCTAAGTTAAGGGTGATCACTTTAACCACTTATTCAAATATATTTCTCTTATGTTATATTTCGTAGAACAACATAGAATCGTGTTAATTACAGTGATCGTATACCATCACACCTACTAAAATTAAAAACGAAAAATTTCTACGATATCTTTGTGACCTTCTCGTTATAATTTCTCAGTAAAGTATAAATAGCATATTTCCCACATCTGTCACGGCTTTGAGAAATTATATATCTGCCTTCATCTGTTCTGTATTGTTCCAAGTCTATATCGTTGTTATCAATCATTTGTTTTTCAATAAAACAATGCATGAGGATTAAAACAATACCTTTCCGATTTATAATCTTCATCCGAGTTGATAAGAGACGGTGGAATTAGAACTAGGGTTTGGTTGATTAAATCTCTTCGAATAGAGGAGAGAGGACCGATATGAATACTCGAACTCAATCCATGGTCGCAATTTATTTTACCGATCTGAAGATCATTTTAACAATTGTAAAACATATTATATGGAGAGCCACTCGTAAGTAAATATTTAAAATAAATTTCGGATCGATCTCAAGAAACGAATATTTATTCCGTCAGTAAGAAAAGGAACAGAAGTTCTATGTGTCGAATGTGTTTGTGCAATTTGTAGATTTATGTAAAACTAGCTGTGCCCGCGACTCCGTCCGCGTGGAATTAAAAGAAAAATAATTAGTAGTGACTATGTTCAAAATTTTTGCCAAATTTCATCGAGTCCATGCAGCCGTTTTGGAGATACCTTCTGATAAACATCCATACAAACATCCCCATTAATAACATAAGTAAGATGTCCTGAACTTTCTCGAAAACTCGCTATGAAAACTTTATTACTATCGCTAGCTTACTCTGTTGTAAAATATATAGATAATATATGTATTATACTTCAATTTGAATATTGTCCGTCTTTTGACCTCTATCTATGAAGATAAGAGGCCATCGTAATGTATGATAACTATCACGGATGTTGCCATAGCAACGAGATCATCAAACACCCGTCAAAGCTCCGCAAACTAACATTGTTGAGGTAAAGTAATTGCTACGTCATGAGTTGTTAATGATTTGTTTTCTCCAAGATATATATTATTTCAACGTATAAATTAATTGTTAAGTTAGAATGTATTTCAAACTGACATAATTTATATTCCATAAACTTTGAAATACGACTACATTTTTGGTTTAATCATAAGACCGCGTTTTGTCGGTTAATCTTCGGCACGGTTGGACCTATTTTGACGGGAAGGTACCTGATAAACGCGGCCATATTACAAGTTACTTTTTTAATTCTGCGCTGAATAAGTCGGTGGCAATCATTAGAATACGATAAGTTTTTCATTCCTCAATGATAAACTGCACGTATTCGCCCGCCCAAATACAACGTTCTTTTGACTCAACAAGTAACAATTGACGGCTGAAATACAAAGTCTAGGCTAGTCTAGACTAGCACGTGAGTTATATATGTGTGCGTGTGTGTGAACATGCAGTTGTTTGTGTGCGTGAGGAAAGCTGAAGCTTGTTGATATTCGGCCGATGTTTGATCAGTAAATAAAAAGTGCGCACAACGACGCGGGCGTGTCATGTGGATAAAGAGCAAACTCCAGCTTAAATGCTACGTGGTTAGAGTTTATTTGTACGGAGGTACTAATTAATGTCAAGCTAGAATGTTTTCATATCACGTAATTTAGGAATTTCCTATTAGACTTTTAGTCTCAGCCATAAAACAGGTATCCATAAAAGTTATTTTTATGAACAGAATCCCACCTGGTAAACTTACGTTGAATGTCAATAATATGTTCAATGTTGCCATATTCAAGACATAAAAATGTTGAATTTATATCAATCGTACGTAAAGCGTCGGTCAAAAAACCTTTTAAAGCTCCTATTAAGTTATAGACACCAAAATTGCCTCCTACATTCGTAACAAAGGTATCGTTTAGCGGTAACTCTGTTGTCGAAGCACCATGTTAGTGATGCGCGGGACGAAGTTAACGGTTACTCTGCGTCATGAGAACATCATCATCAGTTTAGGAGATCCTTATTGCCAACATGGACAAATGTTTGAATGTTGGCAGTATTTTTCATACTAGGTCTTAATAATTAACACCTTCAAGTAACTCACAGGATAAAAGTCGTACTGCCCTGCCTAATACAGTTTCCTACTAATACAGAGGTTAGTCGAATAATTTGTTATTAAACAAATAAACCAACACATTTGTTTCATATGATTTTTTTAAAATAAATTATGTTAATTTAAGTTATTGTAAAATTGGGCTATAATTGTTTTGTTTTTCGATCATAATTCTTAACACCAACCAGTCCAGAATTCAAACGCAGTTTAAAAATTCCATAATTGTGGTTATTTATGAATGTTCCTTAGTTTAATAATCTTGTAAGATGGTATGTTTGTTGTCTTTCCAATCTCCGCGCAGTGTAACCTGCGATGGTTGGCCACTAGTCACGAGGTACTCGGCGCTGTTTTACGGTGTTTTTACGACGCAAACTAATGAATGATAAACTCGCTGACTGTATATCGGTGCGATGCAATGCATAGTAAAGCAATCTTGAACGCCGTGAATTACCTTTTGATGGTGCACTGAATTCTTGTCTCAAGTTCAAGTGTGATGAAATTTGTGATTTTGTTATGAACTGATACTTTATTAAATTGTAATAATATTACAAACGCGAATGTTTAGATGAATCGGTAGATGTTTGTATGATGGTATCTCCAAAACGACTTAACGGATCTCGATGAAATGGAGAGAGATGGCATACAAATAGAACATAGTCTGGAAGAATACTTAGGCTACTAATTATGTGTTTTTTTAATACCGCGCTGACAGAGTCGCGGGCGATACGATCAAGAATAATAGGAAATATTTAGTTATGTACAGACTTAGACATTATCAGATTATTGATGGAAACATTTTAAGAGCATCATTATTTTAGGTTCTATTGACAATCATTAAGATCAGCTCTGACATTATGATGTAAAATCACCAAAATAAATTAATTAGTACATTCCAAAAATATAATTTACTCAGAAGTCTCATGCGACGTTAAGTCTAAGCGAATACGAAATTCCGCGAAGCAAAGTGTGTCAGCTCGCGAAGTAACTTGTTCCGCGCGAAATAGCCGCCCGTAACTGTGCCAGTGACGCGCAGAGAGCGAATGCGGGTACAGTTACTCTGCCGACGCCATGACTTTTACTTTTCTAACCGTGAGGGGGTCGGGTTCCAGCTCCCCCCACTTACAGTCCCCTCGAGCTTGCGGCCACTGGCGCACTGAAGCGACACCTAACGTTTCAGCTATCGTATTATATGCAGAATAGCAAGCATTTACAGCTAAATAATACGTTATGTTAGCTCATTATATAGCTTAACTAATTTTGCAAAATTAAGGACTTGCTAAACAAGACTAGTTGCAAAGGTTGGTAGATATATATAATGTGTTGTTTTATTGCTTAATCTTTTATGTTTTATGTCAAATATAGATTGGACAAACACTATTGATAAAGATTGTAATATTATAAGGTCGGTAATCTGACTTCTTACTAATATTGTAAGTGCAAATGTTTGGATAGATGTATCTCCAGAACAATTTAAAGGATATCGATGAAATTTGGCATACATATAGAATATAGTTTGGAAGTTATAGGCTAAAATTAAGGTTTTTTTTTTAATTTCGGACGGAGTCACGGGCTACAGCTAGTAACCTAATATTTCTGCTGAAGCTTAAAAGAAGGTTTAAGGCACCATTAGACTACGATTGAATTTACCAGCGCGGCGCAACAACGGGTAAAATTTTTATCTTTGCAGCTATTTTCTCAGTGCTTTCTTCAGGCTTTCGTTTGACTGTTGGCATTTTATCTCACAAGAAACCGAAAGATTTCGTTGCTCCAATTGTCATGTAGGTGACACGGATGACAGTGGAGTTTTTTTCAACTGTTTCGTTTTTTTTGATAACGGTTTTGGATTTCGCGCGTCTCGAAATAAGAGTAGTGTGGTTATTAATATGTTTACTTGACATCATACAGTACTTTCACTTTAAATAAGATTTATTGTTAACTATTGTGCTCAAAGCAGGAAGAAATAATATTTTTATATAAATTATATAGATATATACGTGGTTTTTATACATATTACTAGCTGTTACCCGTGACTCCGTTCACGCGGAATAAAAAAATAAATTTTTAAGTATTGTATATCTTCTTCCAGACTATGTTCTACATCTATGCCACATTTCAGCAAGATCAGTTAAGCCCTTTTGAAGATACCTTCTAACAAACATCCATCTGAGCATTCACATTTATAATATTAGTAAGATAATCGTAAAACACTATATGCAGTGTACAATAGTTCTTTAGTTAGTAGTTATTGGCTTACGCTATGATAAGTATATGCGTAAAGGAGTATTTTCACTGTAGTCAGTTCGTAGGCCAGCTTGTTTGCGGATGTAGTGTGGCGCGGCTGCGGGGCGAGTACGACGCGGCTACGGGGCGGGAGCGGCGCGGGGCGGCGGGCGCTCTGACACACTGACACACTTTCCAAACGCCGCCGCGCCTCGCTCTAGCGCAGCGCGAAAATGTATACTCACATAGTGACCAGAGGTAGCGGAATTAATAATAAAAAAATTAGCGAAGAATTAACTCTTGCGTACGGAGTTTTAAATAATTCCATGAATGAATTTTGTTTATGTGAATAAAAGTACTTCTCTCTGTACTTGAATTCTAACTTTGTGTTGGCTTAGAATGATGTTACTTATAACTAAATGATACTTACTTAATATTTAGCTTTATTATTTTTAGACTAATAATTTTTATTTAAATATTTATATATTCCGATATACGTATTATAACTTTCTTTTTAAAATATGTAAGTGTTGTAGCCCGCTCCCTCTTCCGCTCGTTGCTGTGTCCGCACGCCGCATCTCTCTGCCAAGTTCCCGCTCACGGAACTTCCGTAAGGTCGCCGTCGCCGTCGCCTCGCATGGTCAAGGTTATGGGTTAGTGCACCCAGTTTCGGATGTGTCATTGTTTCGCACTTGTTTTGCATCAACTTGTTGGGGTGAAAGTTTTATGTTGTTTGAAAATATGCTCTGGATTTTTTAAATTTGCAATTGAAATATTAAACAACATAATTTAAATAAAATCGAACTGTATACGAAATAAACTTACGCTGTACGTTTTACACTCATTTAGATTATCGGGCTTATTTAATGTATCGGGAACCTTTGTTGCCTTGTAATTCGGTCGACATAAAAGTTTGGTTACCCTCGTTAGTAAGCTACTATTAAAATCTCTGCTTCAGGGAAATTAAAGGACATTTTCTCTCCATCATTTATATTGATCAGTAGTCTTCATCGCCTGCGGTATCTTACAGTACATGCATTATTAATCTTGCCAACCTAAAATTGTCAAGAACAAAGTGTGGTCTAAGTGATAACAGGTCAGCGTGATAGATTTATAATATTTGGTTTTTATTCCGATGTGATTTAATTGTAAAATGTTCTATTACGTCTGCCTTATGAAATTACTGAAGATGTTGTATTAAATTTGAAGACATTGCAGTTATCTCTAAGTTTCTTTTATCAAACTAATGCGTGTACAAATACACACAAATTACTATATTAAGTTTGTTATGTTAATCCAAACCACCTCTTGGTAAGTACCGTAGTAACGAAATATGTTTAATTTAAAGAAAATCTCAGTAAGTTCATTGCTTGCGCCACACAAGGGTCGGTCGACAAGTTCAAGTATGAAGGGCGTGCGGGGCGACGACATTTCACGCGGCCGCCCTAAAGGTTGCAGTGCGCGGTCATTGAGTTTCGCGATAAACTTGTTCAACTTTTTCTGTTGAATTTATTTAGGTTATTATTTTAATATCACCTGTAGTATTTTGTATACTGTCGATATCAAGAATGAGTTAAAAGCTAATACAGACAATTATTCGACTATCGAAATGTATACAGCTTGTATAAATTTAAGTCTCTAGGACGTGAACGGCCCATGCTTTTGGATTCGGGTTTTAGATTTACATATTACTTCTGTCGACCGCATTTGATAGTGTGGAAATTTTGATGTGCAAGTTTGAGAACTAAAGACAGAAGAACATGATTAAACTGGGATTAAAGTTATGGTATATTCAGGTACGGTACAGTATGGTACGTCAAAGTCTATCAAAATTTTTACTACTTACAGTATCAATGTAGTAATACTTACTCGTAACAATGATTTTTCCTCAGCATTATACGCGTGTTTTGTTCTGGCGCGTGGCAATGGCAATGGCGGAGTGAAATCAAGCCGCTCTATGTAAGTGGGTTGGTGAAAGAATCTCTACGCTCTGCGATGCAGTACCGTGCGCAAAACAATTATTAATCGTGTATAAATTGTGATTTATTTAGTCTTTAAGCAACCTTTGCATCATCTAATATAATGTTGTTGTTACAATAAGAATAGAATAATATATATTTAAATTTATACAAAAAAAAACAATTTCTTTGACAAAGGTGATCGAGAATCCTTACATTGAAAGAGAGTGTATTGATTTTATAACTTAAAAGCTTAACGTCTCATGAACTTATATTACAATTCATAATTTGTTTACTTAACACATGTTAAGTTGTAAAGTAGGTTAGCGTATATTTATTATAATTTAATCATAATTCAGTAATACATATTTCGATATTTACGTATGATTACGTTTAATTACTCAGACAATTGTGAGGATGCGGTGTAAGGTCGGTCAACGTTTGGACTTTGATTGATTGACAGATTAACATATTACTTAAGTCTGAAGGTCCATGGATAGAAGCGGATGTTATAGCTTAGATGCGCAACTTCATAATTATACTGTTTTTGCTAATGCTTACTCTAAAGTAATTTAACTGATCATTTATTCTTTAAATTTTTAAAGCACATAGTTTTTTCAATTTTTTTGCAGTATGATATATATTTAGTGAAGAAATGTGGCACATTTTAAATGTCATTAAAATATTACCAATAATGTATGTCTATTTTCCATGTGTTTATAAAGAAAACAATCGCTAAATACTTTGTAAGGAATGTATTTAGCATTTATTTTTATACTTACAAAGTTATTTTTAAATATTTAATTTGCTGACGCTACTGGTCGCTGCGCGTGTGTGCGTGCGTGTCGCCATTGGCCGAGGCAGGCGCGGTGTGCGCGGGTTTTCTCTCGCGCCCTCCGCGGTACTTGCAAAAAGGCAATTTGTCGTCGTTGTGTGCATTATGACGATTTTCACATCCGACTTTCTTCGCCAGCAGCCGGGGGCGCTGTGTGCTGTGTGCGAACCTCGCTCGCACAGACTCTTTCACATCAGATCGCACCTTTGTTTGCGACGATGTCTAAAGTGACCCACATGTCACGTTTATTTTTAGAAACTATATTGAATTATAAGTTCCATGTACACTTACTTCTTGGTTTATTATTCTGGCTGTTTTAATTACATGTATGTATAACGCTTGAACCATCATAAGTTGTAATAAAGTCTCTTCTAAGAAACAAAACACTGTCAGTGTAGGAACAATGCAATTTTTATCGATTAGGATTAAGATTCTATGAAAAATATATGTTCTGTAAAGGTGTATGTGTCATATAATGATAGAAAAAGAAACAAAAACTACATTAACAAAAAAAATCTCCATTTATTTTTACATTAATTTACAAAATTTACTTAAAATTGGAAAAACCTCTTGAAAAATATAACATTTTTGTCCTTATCAAATAATTAATTACCGCTACATAAGTTACTGTGTCGATAACACAGAAGTACCTTGAAGAGATTTTGATTCTCACATTTTATTTACCCCATTTTATTGCGCGTCAATTTCAGAGAATTTTATTCACATATAATATCCCTAAATCCACTGACAGAGAAACAGCGGGACTGTTTATAATAATTACAAAATTACAGTTATCAATAAATACTTATTATCTAGACGTCTTAAAACTATTAAAAGGTACTTTCTTTAAGGTCTGCAAATGTCGTAGGAAACGCCGCGAGTGAAACACACTGTATATACTTAAAAAAATTACAACATACTGTATCTATTATAAGCAAATAAAATGATTCTCGAAATTTCTAAAATACACTGGTTTTAGGACATAAATAATTATAAATTAAATTAATATTTAAGTTTTTTTTCCACTGAGCGTTTCACAGTCGCGCGTTTATCCCACAGTGTGTAAGCTCCTAAAGTACCTAACACTTAAAAGTTACTTCATTTGCAGATCAGCGCAAAAACGCTTACTCTTATTATCATAGACTTAAAAAAATGAAGAAGAAAACAGAATGGAATGTCATATTATACATAACTTACTTTCAAAATAATTTGTGTTTACGTTTTTGTGCTCAAAGACGGGTTCGATGGATGGTGTTTATCCAATTAAAATTTTGTTTTGTCGTGCTTCGGAATGTATGTACATCATTTTTTTTCAAACATAACAGTAATTCAATTCCAAATATAAATTCATAAAATTTTATAAATGAGACGACGAGAAATAATTTCAATATAATACAGATACTACTAATATTGTTTTCTTAATAAATGAAGTACTGATCAAAATAGAAGCTAACGCGTTTTTTTTACTAATAATGAAAAATAAGTATAATATAGATTTATGTTTAATAAATAATTAGGTTTGGCGGAACAAAATGCATCGTTATATGCGCGGCTGATTCGTTTTTATGTTGTTTTTTTCAAGCCGATAAGGACGGAATAAATCGGCGAATATTACGTATTGCGTAAGAACGGATCGCTGTTATTAGAACATTGGAATCTTTTGGATTTTTTGTCCGTTTCCCGGACGAGAAGTTCCGGCGCTCGCGTGTACGAAGGACTCTGCTTACTCCGAGCAACGCACGCTGCCTACATGTGCAAACTATTTTATTATTTATTTACTAATTATGCCTTCACGTGATAAAGAAAATTGTTATTCTTAACTGGGATAATGCGCATAAATAAGATAAAAACTAATTTATTTGATGAACTGATATCTTTACTAGTGTAGATTAAAAATTCTTATTATGGAGCTCGTGGTATTTTACATGTGATTTGCGATATATTTATTTATTTTGTTTTTTTAATTGTAAATAAGTGAAGTAATTAAAAATGATAGAAATACATTAAACTTAAATTACATGAGTAAAATTATACGATATAATATCGTTATTTTGTATTTAGCCTCGTTTGCTTTGTCTTTATTTCACATTTTACAAACTTAATTTATTACTATTAATTATTATAAACTATTATTTTAATTAAATTTGACTATAAAAGGTAATTGGAGTAAATATTCACAACATTAAATTAATTGTTAATATATATAGAACAACGGAATTTATAAAAGCGTAACCACATATCGAGCACTTTTAATTAGCGTGTGCAGAATATCTTATGCAAGGAGTTTTATTTATAGAGTGATTGAAATGTTTTGCTAAAGTTCATTTATCATTATCCTACAGAGACTTAAACTAACTGGAATGAATAGAAAATATGAGAAACTTATGAAACAACCTTCAGTATGTAACAAATTATAAACAATGTTATCTACAAAATAATAAATCTGAAGATATCTTAAAACTAGTTAACATTGCACTTGCCTTAGGAGGAGTGTTATACTACAGGGATATGAATAATACGTGGACTCGCTCATACTTAAATCCAAAGTTAACTCAAGAGTTGCCATGTACCAAACTATTCTAGACTGAGATTCCGCGAGGGTACACGCACACGCGGCTACGTCCACTCACCACATTCACGCACACAACTAAGACCTATTGAAATGCTTCTGTTTGAGCCTGCAGCCGGCGCTGACGGCAGAGGGCACACTAGTCGCGGCCGATCCGCTTGTGAATCTGCTGGTGCTTGATGAGATGCGCCTTCTGACGGAACGCCTTCGCGCACACGTCGCAGCGGAATGGCTTCTCGCCGGTGTGCGTGCGGAGATGCACCTTGATGTTGGACTTGTTGAGGAAGCCCCTATTGCATATTCCGCAACGATGCACCGGCTTCTCCTTGCCCAGCAAACCACTCAACTCTGCCGCCGTCGCTGACGGAAACCCTAACGAACTTCCGTGAATGTTCCCCGAGTTGTTTGACTGTTTCGCCTTGGCTCTGCTCCTTTTACTTTTGTTCGACGGCGTTACGGTAGTCGTATGCGCGTGAGGGTAGCCCAGAAGTCGGTCCGGACTGCATAGGCCGTCAGACTTGAGGCCGAGGGCGTAGTGAGGAGCGTACCGACCGTTTAGAAGGCCGCCGACACCGTCCGTCGTCGACACAGCGTTCCCGGGCGGTGAGGACGTCGATATCACATCCATACCATAGCTCGTAGAGCTCGGTGCCTCCTGTTTCACCGGCGGACCGTTTTGTAGCCGATTTTGAAGAAGCGGCATGTATCCGTGCGTCAATAACGTCTGTAGAGTGGAACCTGCCTGTCCGAGGTTCTTTTGTAAAAATTCTTGACTCTTTGTAAAGTCGTGACTCGGTTTACAGGGGAAATCAAGCCCGGAGTGATGGCTGGTTTGCGACGGGGGTGGAGAGTTGGGCAGACCAAATTCGTCAAGGTTTTGAGGGACGATTTTGTCCCCGTGCTGGCCGCAAGCGCCGGCTATCCAGGCATCGATGTCCATCCAACTGTCGCGGGAGTCGTTGCGCTCGGGGTCCTCGGGCTGCGAGGGCACTGTGGTGTCGGCGATAGCGGAACCAATTATGGCGGCGATGTCCTCTATGGAGCTGATGTCGTACATGTCCTGCTTGTGACCCTCGTCGAACAGCTTGGCGGGTGGAGAGCACGACTGCGCGCAACTGTCGGGTGCGCCGGGCGCCGAGGATTCCGCGGCGAAGGGCTTGGAATCGGGTGCGTCTAGGGCGTAAGGTTTGACGTCCTCGAGATCGGGCGGCTCGGCGTCGGCGGCGCAGGTGGAGGATGAGACGACGTCGTGGTCGGCGCCGTAACCACTCTGCGTGGGGTAATTGTTGTTCTCCTCGGGCAGGCGCTGCGCAATGGCGTGATAGTGGTGGCCGGAGATGCCGTTGATGGAGAGGTGGCCGGTGTAACCGGTAAAGGGCGGCAGCGGCTTGAGCTCGGCGAGCGGCGGTGGGGCCAGTAGCGAGTCGAGCAGGTCGTGGCAGGCGGGCGGCGGGGAGGGCGCGTCTAGCTTGGGCTCCAGCCAGCAGGCGCCGAGCAGCAGCTCGTCGCCGGCCGCGCCGCCTTGCGAGCACTTCATGCCGCGCACTTCGCGCCGCACGCTCAGCCCCGCGCCCACGGACACCCCGCCGGCGCCATACTTGGACGCCGCCACCCTGCCGCACTATCTGCAAACAAAGCACAACAATATTAGTTCCGATGCAAGGGAAAATTCTAACTCACCACTACGAACACCTTCGTAAGAAATGTGCAAGCAATCTTACTTAATGTAACCAATGAACAACGTATTTTATTGTGTACTTTACACGCATTTTACGATTCTACCACCGGTCATGTGCGCGTACGAGAACGCCACGACAAAGTAACCTGTTCTCTGACCTAAATGATACCCAAAACCCGTTTCGTATCTTATCAATATTAGAATAAAACGGTTTACTTTTTTCAGGTTAAGTAATTTATTTCTTTATTGTTTGCGAGCAATTTATCAGTTTTCTGTGCACAATTTTTTCAGGGTGTTAGTTAATAATGGACTGCCCGCCGAGACAGAATTGTCACCGCGTCCATGAAACGGTTGTGTTGTAATTTAGATGGAGTACGAAATCAAGACAGTGGCTGTGGAATTGAAACAATAATTTGTAGTGCAGCGCGCGGGCGCCGGCCGCCACGCGCCGCCGGACATCGGTGTCGCGCCGATAGCGCGCCGCTCGGATCCGTTCGGAGCTGCCACTTCGATACGATGCCTGCACTATTTTTTTCTTTTCTTGCAAAATCAAACTGTTATATTCAATAATCATATCATATGCTATAGTTTTAGTATTCTTTTATAAATGTTGAACATCTGCAGCAGTATCTATATTAATTTCGTAATAGATATTTATATACGAGGAAAACAATGTCCCACTGATTTCCTTACCATTTTGCAGTGTATTAGTTGCGCTGTTGCACACTTAATTTTTCAGAAGCATATATCTGTACTTACTACAATGTTCGCTAAACATATGTCATAACTAGTCGAAATGTTTTTATAAGTTTCCAACTGGGTTTACTCCTTTTTTTCTCTAGGCTTTATCTGCGATCAGTATTTAGAACTTTAAGCAGATGTGAAGAAAGTTAATTTTACTCCTAACATTATTTATTACAAAGTGGCAATTGCTTTTTCACATGACACGTTGTAACGACACACTTGCTGAAATCTATAAAGTTAACGCGCTCAGTGGCAAATCAATGCGGTCGTGTATTGCATTTGTGTAATGGACATTGATTATTTGTAAATTTTCAATTCGTCAAACGTAGACAAAATATTTCATAGAAATGACAACACGCACGCCGTTAGTCAATATGGTGTCGGCACGCAAGCGATTGCAAGATCTATTTGGTGAAAAAATGGTCACTATTAAGGTATAAAATTGTCTCGGCTACCAAGAGCGCGGCCTTGGTGGTGATTTTTCGCAAAATGTTCGATAAATAAGTATTGCGCAGGTCGTTGACCCGAAACCGATCGCGCAAGCGCCGTGAAAAAATATTACAACGTATTGCCGTCGAACGTGACTTAGAGCGAGCGCTTTCAAATAATAATAAAGAAAAAAACATTTAATTATTGACAACTTAATATTAGACATTTAGGTAAATTATTACGCTTGTTAATTTGTAATTAAAAAAAAATAATAGATATTTTTTTTGGTGCTCTGCGTTGATTGATTTTATTGGAATCGTAAATTGTGCAATATTGGCTGCACAGCATTAAAACGCGGATAATTGCAATGCTTAAAGATTTAAAGTAAAAATTAGTTTTGTTTTTCTATAATGGCCATGTAAGATAGTAGGGGATAGTGGAATGAAAACAATAGTTTTTAATATTAGTTATTTGGTCGCCGATACTACTTACACAATAGTAAATTAGTTCAGTTTAAACCTTTAATTTTTTTTAGTCTCAAACATAGGTCAATGACTTGAGAAAATTCCAAAGATCAACCGTACAAGGAACAATCGATGTATTACTATGTTATTCCCCACTTTCTACAACACCTGTAGCGAATTAAATTATTTCAATTAATAGTGTCTATTTATCGTCGCAATGAATCGGCGGGGGGTTGTTAGGGGTTGACTGCGCGTTTGTATACCGCCGCACCTGTCTATACGTACACTGTTACTATTTATTTTAAACATAGAACTACGCCTCGGTTTAACGAAAAACAACTTTATAGAGCATTTTTTTACATTGGAAACCAAACAAATCGGCGGTCATCTGAATTCACCGAAATAGCGAAGCTATTGCTGCCCATGGACATGCCTACCTTTAATCAACGGATAAGAGAACGAACGGAAAGAAAATATTTGCCCATTCCTATGCCATCCCTGCTGTATCAAATACCCTATTTATCCTCTCCTTATAAGAAAAGGGTGGGAAAGGAAAGGGGACTAAAATTAGGCCTCTAGCACCACACTCGTCACACGAAACGCGGAATTGCTTAGTTTACTTATCAAAAATTTGTGCCAAGAAATCCGTTAAGTTTGTAACTTAAAACCACGTCGAGATACGAGATCTAAGTCAGCTAAGTGGCTCTCGACTTGACATGCGCGCGCGCATCGTAACGTGCACGGCGCATCTCATCATGCATTACAATCAACTTAAGATTTTTTACTTACAAGCTTTAAAAATCTTTAATAGTTTTAATTTTTTTAGTTGATCCATTTATACCAATATAAATATAATCAGAATTTATACCAAAGATAAGATTACTTTAAAGTCCAATAAATCTGGACGTTCGGGATTATGGTTAGAATACTACGGTAAGTTAACGTAAGGAATTAACGAAAGAACTACGCAATATAGAGTGGCACAATCTCATTATTGTAATTATCTTTTTAATTTTACTAAAATTGTTAAACAATAAAATTTAAGATCATGAACGTTTGAACAGAGTTTGTAGCATTATCTCGGCAATGCACATTTGGACTAGACCGGCATGCATACAGTACTCTCGCGCGTTTTCGGAAAGTGTTGATGTAAGTGATTAGGCTTCGATAGCAAAACACTGCCCAGCCTTGAGGTAGGTTATCCGCCGCGCACAGAGCACCGCAGCGGCAGAGGCGGACATCGCTATTGTAGTGAATCACCACCGTGGAAAACGAAAATCCGGTAACGGTCAACCGAATTTACACCTTAAGGCTCTAGGTCAAGGTTGTAATTCCGCCGGCGCGCGCCGTCGCTTACGACTTACCGGCGCCCGAGCTCGGCTTACGCTACTGACACACTTCCGCGCGGGTACCGTTAGCCGGCCCTCTTTCGCCGGCGGCTCCCTCTTTCACTCTCACCGCGGCCGCATGCTCTGTCCCTCTCTCCGGGCGACAAATTTTTCAATGCGGGCGCCGAGTGTGGGCTGGCCTAAAAATTAATTTTGTGATACGATTTTTTTTCTCGTGAATCCGCTTTGGCCGATGCTTCGGGCATGTCGGTCAATGGGTCGCCGCGGTTGGAGCTTGCCGCGCCGGCCATTGCAAGCGGACTCGGCGTGGATCGTAGATTCGTAAAAGATAAACCTTTGAATGAAATTGATCAAACAACAAACGCACAAACATGATTGCATCTTATACAACATCGTTCACTAGTATAAAGTTGATAATGGAACCAGTTACAGCCTTAGTTGTGTCACATCGGTGATAAAATACCTATTTGCATTTACTGGTTAATTGGTAAATGACTTCAGTATTAAAACTTACATTTCATTCAGCTAACAATGTTTCCTTTACAGTTTTTCCAACAACAATACTTTCACGAATGTGTCACCTTTTTCACTTTTCACTGTATACGAAATTAACACTTGTGTTTTCTACGATTACGATTTATCGCCTAGATTTTATCTAAGATACTTTAAAACAAACACAAATATGTAAGCACGATCACCGCAGACTAGTTGTTAGAGTGAGTACATGAGGCAGAGTGCGGTGGTCTACCTAAACCGACCCAAAAACGGTTCATTGGCAATCGTAATTTTCAAAAAGTGTTTTGCATAAAGCGATAGGATAGCAATAAACCTCCAGGTTGTCGGCGAGCCTTGATCCTAATTGCCTAATATAAAGCGTCCGTCCGTCCGTTTGTCAAGGCAGTGAGCCGGTACCGTTACTCCGGCAACGGGTTTTTTTTGGGAGTGTAGTTAGAGTGCGCCCGCGCAGCTCGTGGAAATGGAATCGTGCCTTTTAGACGTTAACTATTAGATCCTTATTGTTCGACGTTGCTATGCTTTGGAATGTTACTGTGAGAAGTATATACAGATATTTTTACATCTATGTATGGATTGATGTATAGATTTATTGAGTTATAATTTCATTGTAAATTAGCAGAGTGTTTACATTGATATATAAAGCCAACAGTGGTACAATGAACTATAGCAGCCCTATTAATTGATACATTTTACCGTTATACCAATCAGTATTTGTTACAACTTCGCCAATGATGGACCGTCGCTGGCCTGACAGGTCAAGTGCTATAGCATCTGCTATATCATCGCGCAATGGACACGTTGATATAATAAAAGTTACATTAAAGAATAAGACACTGATTTCATGTATTCTCTTGTTCAAATCTTTAACATATAGCTGTGTTAAGGCTACTAATAGTTTAAGCTTGTGTTACTTTATTTTCACCTTCAAGCTCGAATGTAAAACAATATGTATTTAGTTGCCATACTATGTATAAACTTTTAAAGTCCTTTATCATACTGGATATTTTTCATAGTCGACATTTTCCATTTGGTAAGTAAACATAGTCTCAAAGTTCTTAATGAAGTTATTCTGTGCGGTGTGAACTTAAAACACAAACATTGAGCGCGCGAGCACTCGGATAATTGTATGATGACGCTGGATTGGAATTAAAACTTTACATCGCTATATTTATAAAGAGTAATTTTAAAATAAACACATTAAAAGGACTTGTCATTATCAAGAAACAAAATCTAACGTTTTTATTAAATACTTTTTAATGTAACTCTAAGATCAAAAACAAATTGTGCTTGTTACCGTATAAAATATAATGCGCAGTTTAGTTTTCTTGCTTTTTTTATCTAAAACAGTATACACGTCTATCATACGCTCAATGCACCGACGGTTTTATAATTCTTAATGATATATTACTGTTACTGTAATTAATCTCATTAATACTGCGCTGCGCTGGTAATTAGTGTTTAAAAAATAACGGCGTTCTATTTTCAAAAAAAATCTAACCTAAAAAAAACATACAAAGCGCGCATTCTTAAAAATAAAAGACATCATAAACATCCTTCGCCCAAAAAAAGGTAATAGAGTCCGTTTCCCGGTCATCGGCCGATGTTTTTTTTACCCCGGGATAGCCCGGGAGTGTACAGTTAGTGGTCCGGGGTCGTAGGCCGGGGCAGCGCCGGGACTGCGCGTCCTTGGCCGCCCCAAACAGAATACCAATGAACAACGCGTGTGGCGATGCGCTTTTGTTATGTATCTCCTCTTCTACTTAACGTATCCGGAATCAGAGATTACACTATTCCTGACTGAACTAATGCTTTTAATCAATAGATTATCTTTATTGTCAATGGGTTGAATGAACATTTGGAACAACTTACTTTAACAATTGAATTGCAAATAAAATTAAATGTTGCAATAATTCAACTCTTTACGTATGTCGTGATAAATTCGATAAATATTTCTGATCCAGATAAAATATTTTTTAACTTTAACAAAGTATTTAAAGAAATTTTTTGTTCATTTTATAACATAAATAGTGGTTTTCATTATCACCTGGTAACATACGACATTGAATAAGGGAGGCCTCGCGGCGAACGCGAATACTCAGCTGAAACCGCACGCGCCGCGCTTGCGGACAATTTATTTCTATATAGATATTTACGATCGACGTGAGTTAATTGAATAATTTAGCATCTGTATTAAGTCATTTTATTCACAAACTGAAATAAATTTTATCAAAGTACACATGTGTGTGTTTAGAATTATTTTTAGTTTTAATATTCCTTATGTAAATATATTCGATTATAACATAATTGGACATTATAATATAAAGGTCACCAGTGTGCTTTCGCAAGCTAAATCTACACTAAGGTGATCACTTAATTACTGTGAGTGCGGTGGTAATTGCTATCAATTTTAATAACACGTTAAAGTTAAATAAAGCTTACAATTAAGAAACAATAACAAGCACGTGGTAGATTGTCTTTTTGCTTTATGTGTGACGCACACGCCTCTCCTGCTAGACGCCGCGTGACACAGTGCCGACCTATTTACAGGGTGTTCAAACTTTTAGTATCATGTTTTCTATTACATAATTAGATTGTTTTTTATAATGCGGCAAATGAACAGAGACCCTGACTATAAAGATCACAGACTCTCAAGGACATTCACAACTACTGAGGAACTTTATGTTCGTTTCTTGAAGCTTCATTAAATAGAGAAGGGATAGGAAGCTTGGTAGCTCAAATCTACAATAAAAAATATGCATACTTAATTATAGCAATCCTCCGTTATTTATTTAAAAAATGTTTTTAAAAGAAATACATATTTGATTGATCAAGCTATAAATTCTATACAAGGCCATTTAGAAGCTGGTTCTTCTTAAACAAACATGTTTAGGTGACATACCAAAATATACAGGTGATAAAAATTGATACCGCTACTCGCTTAAGTAAAGATAATATTTTAGAATTTGAATAAAATCTGCATAGTAGGTGTTAATAAAATCCTACTCAAACAGTTGTTAAACTATCAAAGAGAGTCAGGTCAAATATGTGTGTTCAGTATTAAATATTTTATAAGATTCAGTATTAAGTATTAAGATCATTCTGTACACGTGAGTCGGGTCAAACACCGCTCGTTCATTATTATTAGTTTTCGTTCCATTTCGTATTAAAAAGGCTTGCGTTATTTCGCAGGTGTTGCGAAGCGCTAGACGGTGCGATGGAATAAATTAATTAATAAAAAAACCTATCGAAGAAAGTCAGTACCAAACAAAGAAGCTAGACAACTCTAGGGGAAAATACATAAGGGGACTATTGGATGTAAAGTTTATATGGGCATGTTTGAAGACAGTTGTTACAATGAAGAAAATATATTACTTTATCCAATATACGTAGAAATACTGAGAATTGTGATCAACTGGTCCATTATCAGTTTACTCTATTGAATGTTGAATGTGGCCTTTCTTTGACCTTTAATCAAAGAAAGGTGACATTCATGACGGTTCATCATGTATCATATGTCACGAAATAAGAGATGGTAACCAAATTAATATTATATCTATTTGTCCTTGTTTATATTCCTGTATAGGTGCAATAAGAGTTACATATGTAATAACAGCCTAACACAGCCCAACGACAGGTTGACAAGTTTCTCTGTCAGCAAAGCGTTAAAAACGATGTAAAGAGATCAGCAAGCAAATTTGTTAGAAATGTAACAAAAACTTTTACTTAACAAATAGAAAACATCATATAGCCCTTGAATAGTCAACCTTATTTCTATTACAATAAGGTACAAAATGTATTTTGTTAGATACCACCTGCAGAAGTTGCCGGGCAATTGACAGCTTTTTATTATTGCACGTGGGCGCTAATACGGTTTTCTATTGCTCGCTTTTTGCGCAGTTTTTGTATTCAAATACTATCGCAGAAGCTCATAGATAAGCCAAACTCTGAAAGTTGTAATTTAAAATACGTTTATAATCGAGTTGAAATATCTATTTTATTCGATTAAGCGATCAATTCAATACTGCATTTAAAAAGTTTCATTAATGTTCCTGCCAATTAAAAGTTTAAAATGCTATATGTGATAAACGTGCTTTATATTGCCATTTAAAATAAAAGATAAACAAATTAATTTGTTAATTTCAGCTGCCAACTTAACACGAATACTATGTATGTACAATACTTTTGGACCACAATAAACCTTCCTTATATAAAGTTTAACGTCATATTTGACTGTGGACTTATTATAATCAGACAAGAAATCTGCACTGCTATCTACAGTCTTTGTAAATATTCTGCTGTGAGTTATCTTTTACATTTATTTACTTTTAAAGTAAAATATATCACAATTTTCCTTGTCGATATTATTACACTTGCTTCATATAATATGTATCTTGGTAGAAAAGACATAAACGCGTGTTACACTGTCCGACGAGCGCTGAGATTCTGAAGGGCGCGTAAGTGTGTTCTGTTTAATTAACTAGAGGGAAGTGTATAATCAACAAGTGACAATAATCTTCGAAATATCACGTGATTAGTTCTATAATTTTCAATCGATAACTACAAATGTTAAAATGAAACGTTTAAACTCTGCTCGCCTCCGACAGCAAACGCCGGCTGAGATCCGCTCGACAATCGTAATTATAAGTGCTGCCTGTTGGTGATGCGGCTGCCGATAAGTATCGACATACGCGGTGTTATAACAAACATTTCTATTTTAATGTATTTAGGAATAAATTGTAACGATTGTCTATTTCAGACAATACAGTCACACGACCCTTTTTATCATACAGTTAGCTTACACATATTCTTATAAAGTGTCAGAATTTAACTGATGAACCCCTACTAATGTATTTTATCATCATCATCATCATCAGCTCACTATACGTCCCTACCGAGGGGCTCGGAGCCTGCCCTAAGTTAAGGGTGATTAGGCCATAGACAACCACGCTGGTCAAATGCGGGTTGGTTGACTTCACACATATCTTTGAATTTCTTCTCAGATATGTGCAGGTTGCATCACGATGTTTACCTTCACCGTAAGAACGCCGGATAAATGTACATATGTGAATCGGAAATCGAAAAACACATTGGTATATGGCGGGATTCGAACCCAGGACCTGCAGATTCCAAGTCAAGTGCTTGACCCCTGAGCCACCGACGCTCTGTATGTATTTTATATTATATTTAATTTTAATAAATACCTTTAGCTACGCAAATTAATCTCGATCATTTGATAACTTTAGTGATTTAAAAATAAAATTAAAAATATAAATCAATTCAGTTTGCCTCAATATTTAAGAGACATCATATTTGACATGTTCATTCAGGTCACGACAAATATATTTGGATATTTATTAGCTCAGTGACGGGGACTTTCAATGATAAACGATCGCTCGTTTTCATTAAATTGGTACAATCGATAAGAAAGTAGCATAAAATGAGAAAGGACTGAATTTCATAGTCATTCTGTTTAATAACTTCATACGGGTATGTAAATAAAATATAACGGCAAATCTATTTCGCCGCTTTCTGTTGGAATATGTTGCGTTATTATACATGCGGTACATTTCCATAAAACTTTAATTCGATATGTGTTATATGAGACATTTTATTCTTTATATTAATAAAAAAATTAACCGCATTTTTTTTCGGAATAAAAATATGACAGTAAACTATTAATAAAACCGTTTTTTTACCTTTTTACTATTGTTGAAACAGATTTTGTCCCAACAAAAACATATCCTTAACAATTAATTTATTTTACAATAATTACGAGAAAGATACAAAAATATATAGAAAACAGAAGCGTGAATTGAAAATAATTAAGCAGTGATAAAAAGAATAATGTAACGGTTTCAGAGCAAAATGTCGGCTACTAGTTACTAGGAATCAGGTGGATCATTATAGTGGTCACCGTTATGCAGATGTGGTCGTCTGTGGGCCAGCAAATGCCAGTTCATGGACCCTACGCTAACAATTCGCGAATGCCACGTCACGCACAATTAACACCATTCTTTTGTTAACAAACTATTTTACTGTTATAAGAGGTTAATTACTTTTGTATTAGTCAGTGAAATGAATAAGAACTTTTAAGGAGCTCGGATTGTAATATTCATTGCTTTATAATTTATTTGATATTAGCAGTTGCACGAACTTCGAATCTAGTAATAAATACAGGCAATATCATCCAGGGATAGTGTAGCTACTCAACAATAAAATAATTTTTTAAATCGGTTCATTAGTTTCGGAGCCTATTCAATTCAAACAAGCCAATCTTTATTCTTTATAATATCTATTGCGACTTTTTCCAAGAGTGAGAATCATTTTAATATTATTTGATATATAATATATATATATTTTTATTTACATAACTAAATAAAATGTTATAAAACCTGAGAATTATTTGCTATAAAATATAAAATACAACCGTAAATATAGAGCAATAAAATGCATCTAACTGTAAACATGTTGGATCAAAAATATTATTCAGTAACCAAATCTCCCGCTGAGACAAACAGACAAATTGTATATATAAAAACAACAGGTATTATGACCGTTTGGGCATTTAGCGTTATCTGCAACTTGTATCGTTACCGAGTCATTCATTAGAACAGCAACAAGACGACTGACAGACGTTTTTATGAACCTCTAATTTGAACGTGTAACGGATCCGATATAAATGTAATTGAGACTATTGCTTTGTGAATAAATATTATTATTATGCCGAAAGCATTTGGATAAAAACTTTATTTACATTTATTCCGATTAAAAAGATGCTGGCTTCTATAAAAGCTTTTATTTTATTGAAATTTATATTATAGTGTTACCATAAAAAAAATTATAACGTCAAATTGTCAATTCTCCATGTCTGTATCTTTGCTTTTTCGAGATCACAATAACATGAGTTTTTAATAAAAACAAATAAGAAGTGTGTACGTGATATAATTCGACATAGAATTCTAAAAAATACTTCCCTCAATGTAATTGTCCTGAGAATACAATACGTAAGTGCAAGCAATTTAATTCACTATAAGTATCAACTAGTTACGTCAAATTGTCCGCGGGATCTCTGCGACAGATTAGACCATTTTCAACTCGCGACGACTTCAAGGAATTCCATAAACGTTTGCAACGCTCGTGTGATGATGCACGTATACACAATACTTCTAGAATAACATTTATGTTGACATCATAAGAAACATCTCAATGTTTGTTTACTTATATGTCATATTTTAAATAAGACCTAAGACGAATAAAAAAGGTAGACTGCGCCTAATTTCATCGAAATTAAATGCTAACTAATGAAATTTTAGTTCACATAAGGTTAAAGTTGAATAAAAGTTTTTGTAGCAAAGATTTATGAAAAGAAAAGTAAGTGTATTGATGTCCGTGCAATTTTACATGGTCATAATGTTAGATAACTAAAAGGGAAGTCAATTATGTCTTGCTTTCACACTCAAGAAACAATATCCAGCTATTCATCTGAATTGGTTGACGAATATTAATTAAATTATCACTTCCATAAAGGTTATCCTTTAAAGCTACCTCGAAGTATAAAATGCTTTTAAGAATTATAATGAGTGGAAAATTTAGTGTCAGTGGCATTCAGTTGGTCTACTTTAGGACGCCCCCCATCGCTGCGCGGACACGAGAAGTAGGTTTATGAGAGGCACTTGCGGGTTCCGTGGTGGACGTCACGTGCACAACACGATACACTTTTGTTTTAAACATAAATATTTGTGATGCAAATGTTAAGATGATAGTGTTTTGTTTTCTCATGATTGATTGTATTTTGTTTCAGTTATTTTATAAAACTTGGGCAATGTAACACTTTGCCGTAGAATCAGGTATGTCTACAGCGCGTCTACGTAATGTTTGTCTTTTTGTAGAACTGGCTAGTTTAAACTTTAAACTAAAATTTATCTTTGTTGGCATAATTTGGCAGTGGTGCTAAATATTTTTTTCCATTACAATGGTAACCAAGTGTAAAAAAGCTAACTCTTATTAACGATAACCAATAAATTAATAAGTCGACAGACTGTTAATTTATTCAAGTGATTTAGATGATTAAGCCGAGCTCACAGACACATCCGACATTAGTAAGGGGGTCAATCTTTTGATTATTTTATTTGGCTATTATTGAGATTTTATTTGTGTACAGTCACGCTCAGTCAAAGTAACGGTGTACACAATAGCTTCGTATTTCATTATGCGATATGAACAAATGTAAAGTTTTGATCATGTTCCATTATTTTATTACCGTTACTACTTTCATATCATTGAAATTGTTAAAATAATCAAAGATATTGTCTGTTTAATTCTATGGTGATTACATTTTAGTGTAATTCATTGTTTCACAAAGAAAGTTATACGACTTTAAAGGATAAAGATATTATTTTAGTCCGAAAACCCTCCTCTTCTTACTTAACTTTTTTCCATGTCATTAATTCATACTTAATATAAACCAAATTAACTACAAAATCTACCAATTCTCTTACAATTAATACTAATGTTTGATATAATATCAATTTAATTCAATGATAAACACTTAATTTGCTTAACACTTAAAACTACTTACATCTAAGTTGTTTAGCCAACGTATTCTACCTGAAACCAAACATAAAGTTAATAAATAGATATAAATACATAGTTTATAATGATTCTGAACGAATGGTAGTGTGGTTATAATTTTGGACGTACAAGAACGTAATGCAAATTGAGTGAGCACTTTTAAGAATAGATAACTTTTTAAGCTAATTTTAAAGCTATAAGTTCTTATAATTTAGAAGAGCCACATGTTTCCTATAATGCAATTTAGTATTTCTCAACTGTTAGTCGCAGACAAGTAAATGAAAAAACACATGTGTTTAAAATTTTAACCATAAATGAAATATTAAAGAAGCAAGATAATTGTAGACGCCATCTTCGATGAGGCGGGTCCTGCCGAAATAGCTGGCCGGAACAGGTTTGACTCCCGGGGTAACGGGACCCGACCGCTGACCCCAATCGACTTTTTGGACCCCAAGTGGCCGGCAAGGCATCGCCGCGGACAATTATAATATCTTATACCCATCTCTTTACGCGCAGGACCTAAGTACTTAGAAGATTTTACGTACATTATTAGACCAAAACACGCACGTAAAATAACAGTTCTATTTAAAAGATATTTCTTTAATTTGTTTCATTTGAAGCCTTAATTTATCAACCGATGTCAAGGTAACCAAAATAAAGTTAAGTTTTATCCCAGAAAATATGAATAACAAGTAAAGAGTTAAGTAGGTAATAGTTATAATTATATTAATAATTTAAGGATAGCGATTACCTAATATAAACATGACAGCCGGGTGAGCAGCGGCCGGCGGCCAGAGATGTGGCGGTCAAATCTCTCCTTTTTTACAAAGACGTCGTACTGGAATCGTGTTTACTGGAATTCTTATGCATACGTGTTGCTAAGTGATCGTGCTAATGTTGTTACACGTATATTACCCATGAGATGATTTCAGGGCGACGTTATTATTTTTATTTATTTATAAAGAACTATCCATATAGAGAATCTTGATAGACGCATAGTCAAATAAGTTTGAGTTTTTTCAAGTGATGGCTGAGCTGAGGGTTTATAGAATTATACCAAAGTTTATAATATTCTTTGTAACAAAGCATTACTATATTAATAAAAGAATCTTAATAATTTTATTTCCATTACATTTATCAAGTAGTTTACAGTTACATTCAAGTAAATACAAAATTTTCGTAAAAGAATTGAACATCAATTCTCTTATCTATTGAAAAAAAAATAAAGATCTGAAGGAAACGATTAAAGATCCGTTAAACATAAAGATGACTTCAGACACTCCTTTGTTAAATATTTTAATTACCGTATTCATATGTTCGCATTTATAATAAATTTATTTAACGGCGCGGTATCGAACGGTGCTAAATTACGTATCGACAAATCAATAGAGATTGATTATAATCAATAGAGATTAATCGTCCATCAAAGAGTAAAGCCGACTATAATATTAATGAGATCTTCATTAATTAAGGAACTAGAAAGATATTATAAGAAAGTTAAAGTTGGAAAATAGAAGATGGTTAATTTTTGGTTTTAATTTAGTTAAGAACCGGTTTTTTTTAAACAATTTGTATAAATGTAAATGGTACTGCCAAATTATACTGTAAATTGGAGAAACCAAATGTAAATCAGATTTTAGTTTTGAAATATTTTGAGTTTTAAAATGACTACGACATTTTTAGTTTTTAAAAGTATAATTTTTGAAAATCAGTATTAATTGACATACATAAAATAAATATGTCATTTTAGAGATGTTCACTTTTTTCTAAAACTTTATAGAAAGAAAATATCTTACTATGATGCGCTTAATATGATGAATATTATCGCAGTGACGTACGTAATAAAAATAAAATGAACATAAGTTTCTAGAAGGAGTCCAATATGTCTGAAGTTAATATTTGAAGGGTTTCCCTGTAGAGTGGCGGAGGAGGACGGAATTTGATCGCGACCTCATTTCGACGGCAGCATCCTGTTCGACGCGGATGCGACGCGACTCGTGACGCAACGATGAAAGTAAATCAAGAACAGACTAAATTTTTAGCTATACGATGATATCATGTTTAGGATGATATGATAACGAAAAACATGAATTTTAGTTAATCTCATATTATTTAAAAGTTGAAGATGTAACGATAATGATTAGTGTTACGATAAATAAATAAATTAGTCGCACTGTGGTCTAATAATTAAAAGTAATGAAACCCAACTAATAGACTCTGTAATGGATAAAAAACATTCTATAGAAAAATGATTTAGCAAATAAAATATGAAGTGGGAGATACAATTAAATTTTTCACTAATTCGGTGTTTTTTTTCTAACACACTCCATGGAAGAAGATTAATCGAATGACAATTGACTCGTCAAAATCTGTCCAAACGTGACGCTCGCAATGGAACTTACCAACTTACAAACACATAAACTTAAAAAAAATTACATAGGCGCGAAAAACCATGTCGTCAATCGGGTACTAGATATATTTCTATAACAAATAAAGTTTTTATAGATAAACAGGTAGCTTTGATATTAACAAATTATAAAATAATTATGTCTGTCCAGTGCTCGGGCGTTACTATTCTTTGTTATTACTCGTAGTTGCTAAATTTTAGTATCGCAACACAAACCTTACAACTCATTTCATTTGTCAATCGTTCGACGAGCTTTTGCAATATTTCTTATTGACTTTAATGTTATTTTAAATGCATTTGAACTACGTATATTGTGTTACGTTCACCCTTTTCATTCTTAGTATTAATAAAAAAAGTTGTTGTATTTGTATTGTCCTCAGTTTTCTACACATATATTAGTAAGTTTGCGATGTTTTGATGAGTTTCCATTGTACAGTATATTTGATATTGTAAATTGGGTGAATGCGGATAAAGTTAGCCTAAAAACGTGAGAACGTCGTTTATTTTTGATACGGAGATAAAATTTTATAAAGCTTTTTTGAAAGCCAATTAATTTCACACGTCATAAATCTTGGCAGCCATAGAGTATAGAGGCCATTTCACGGTTTGATATTACTTTTTGTAATAAAATAAATATAAAATTGTAATGAATTTCGGTGTTTGTGACGCAGCGCGGAGGGTAACTAGTTATCTGTGTTAAGTGATGTATAAGCCTGTCCAAACGTTTGTTGGAGTTTGTTCTTGACTTTGAAAGAAGGTTTCGCGGTCACGGGGGCGCGGTGGGGCGGGCGGTGAGGGGGAGTCTCAAAAAGTGAAAAGTCTCTCTAACTGTTTGCGACTGATTCATGCCGACCAGTTGCAACCAGTAACGGATTTGTTTGTGCTTAGCTCTCATCACTGAAGGCTTTTGAGGGATTATAAGTATATTTTTAACAAGTTGCAATATAGCAAACATTTCAGGGTTGTACATTAAGGCATTGTACCGTATTATAAATTCCTTTCTTCTACTTTACTAAGGTAGCATAAAATAATTCAGACAATCTACAACAACTTTCTCCGGAATAAAATGTATAAATTAGAGAAACGAACGACGCAAATTTTTAAACGACATTCCGATTGAATCGATTTGTTTCAATTAGTTATCGACATTTCTGTGATGGTTTCGTGAACTACTATAAGAAAAAGAAAAGGCGCATATAATTACTTTCATAAGTAAACAAATTCTCTACGTACTATAAATAACATTAATAACATTCATGTCTACACAGATACATATTGCACTCACAAATACAAGCTCACACACACATATAAACTCTAGTTATCTTACACCATCAAAATCAATCTATTTTCTTACTCCAATCAAAAAATTTCTTAATTTCACACTACATTAGCTCTAAAACACATTTCCTATTACATTGAACCAGTTTTCGTGATCAATTGTGACATTTTTGCGGCACACTTTAGCAGCGAATGTGTGTTACAAAATGGTCAATGGAGTAGTTTTTACATTTTAATAAGAATTGCGACTATTTTCTCAAAATCAATGTTTAATAGAGCGTAGACAGACGGCTGACGACGACGGGGGCGGCGGGGCGCGGGGAGGGCGGCGTGTGGTCAGAACAATTACGACGAAAGCGCGGCGTTGATTCGACTTGCACACCGTTTCTTTTTTTAAGCCACTTGCTAAACTGTGCTACTAAAAAAGATTTGGTTGAGAATATATTTTAGGCTTAGTTCTACCATTATTATTTTTTTCGTTACAGTCCATTGTAAAAAATGAAGTTAAGTTCATTAACTAAGGAGTTAGACAAAAGTTACATCATCAGTTACCCTTTTAAATGAGTTCTAATTAAGCAGTCAATCAATCGTTAAACTAATCCTAAGCATACACCGCACATTATCAGTCGGCACACGTCCGAGCTGGGCGACCGTAGGCGCGGCCGCGTCGTAGCGGGCGTCAAACGGCCTTGCGAGTGACGTCACCTGGCCCGTACGCTAACTGTATACCACGTGTCCAGCCATGCGTACAACACACAAAGAAACAAATCCACACAAAACACACGCCAAATTATACTATAACATATAGCGCATAGAGCTGCATTTAAATTAACATATTTCCATTGTAGTGTTGTAAATTATTAACTACATATACATTCAAATTTGTACTACAAGACATACGTCACAAAGTTGTATTTTCATTAACAACATCATAGCGTACCGTAGTAATGAACCTTGATTGGAAAGTACAACTTACTATACTAATGATAAGATTAAATATTCTTTTTATAGTCACGAAGTAGTGATAAGCGATTCTAAAAAAGCTTATCTTAATGCTACATGCGTTCGAAACGCTACTGTAAATGTTAACTGTGAAGGTTGCTTTTAGAATAGATTAATGTGCTGTCAATTAATGTTGAAGACAGTTATATCGCATAAAAGGATGGCGTTTTAATTACGTAAGATGCTTTGTATAACTGAATTATAGTCGCATATTTCAGGTGTCAACTTGTAGCGTTGCATTTAAATATGTTAAAGTTATTTATCGCTTGTATATATCGCCAAAGTAGCTCGTATTTCAAAAGTCTGATCCTCGACTTCATTTATAGCACAACAAGGGCAGCTATAAGCTTTTTAGATATAATATATTGTTCCTTTCATTGCTATCTACAAGAGCGTCGGCAGCCGAAGATCTAGGCTGGATCAACCAAAGGAAAGCTTACACTTCTGCCTTCCGCTTGGTGAATATATGTTAGACATTTTAAGCGTTATATTATTAAAATCCTAAGGTGTATTCGACAAGGGTTTAAACAAACAATATTTTAGAAACACGTTTAATCATAGCACTAATATTAATTTTATTAACATAGATTAGCTAATTTGTAAACAAGAATGATTACAATAATGTTTCTAATACGAAAACTTTATGTGAGTTCGTTCATACTATGAGGTGGCCGCTTCGACATCGCCCGGACAAGGACCTCTGAGTAAACATGTTTCCACAATGATGACTTTTTATCTGTTTGACATTTTACAAGAAACATATAATTATAAAAGAAACATAATATTTTGCATAGTAAAAATAGTTTACTAACTTCTGTTCAAATTATTTGTATTTGAACATGTTTAATTTATCAACTGTCACAAACATTTTGTGTCAAGTCTAGAACAAGTTAGAAACTATTACAATGTCTTTACCAAGTAGACAGAAAATTTTTTTAGAGTTCCGTACCTAATGGGAAAAAACGGAACCCTTATAGGATCACTTTGTTGTCCGTCCGTCCGTTTGTCAAGACCCTTTTTCTCAAAAACGCGTGAAGGTATCAAGCTGGAATTTATTAATAATATTGTTAGTTATTTATTTGACCAATAAAGCATCATTTAAGGTCAGTGTGTACGCAGCCTTATCTAAGATTCCCGGCACACTCGCTCTCAATGAAATGTGGGTCAAGTTTATTGACAAACCAGGACGTTGCCCTCGTCCTGTCTCCCTCTACCCTATATCGCTGTCCTATTTCTACAAGCCGAATGTTAAGCCTTAAGAAGAAAGATTAACACCGATGTTTTTATTTATAGTTAATCCGGCTTTGAATATTTTTAAAGCCACTCTTTCAAGCATCCTCGCTCGTAAAAACAATTTAAAACTCCAATAATATTAATAAAAATAATGACCAATCTCATTCACCAAGAAAAAAATCTACCAAATTATTTGTTTATTTGAATCTTTAAAAAAAAATAAGAAAACAAGTTACTTTGTTAAAATGGAAAAATAATTGTTATAAATACACAAAACATTTTAATTCAAATAATAATCAATATAATTTAAAATATTAGCTTAAAGATATCATGATAGAGTAGAAGAAATATATAGGCCATAAATTAAGTGGGTAGACATAAAAAATGAATACAGCAGCCTGTTTGGACTCACATCATTATTTTTTTTCCTTTAACAATGTTAAAGGTAAACAACCCTTTATTTACATCGCCCTAAAATCCGGAAAGGACCGGATATTGTTCATATAAACGGATATGATAACCAGTGGAGTTATTCGACACTTTGCTTCCCTTAGTGGGTTAATGGGTTTCATTGGATTCGGATAAAGTTAATATGATTTTAGAAAAAAAAACGATCTTGACTTTTCCACGGCATGGGAGATTTACTATGCTTCGATTTATTACACAACGTGTTATTATTTAAAGGAATTCTAAAAGATCACTCGAGAGTATGCAACTAAGCATTCCTTCTTAAACATAGAAGCAAAACAAACATCTATCCGTGGGCTTGGGCTAAACCTTAACTAAATCTACGCTATAAAGAAAATCAAAATTGCATAACGAGCTTTTTCTTGCCCATGATACTTTAAATTGCTCCAAAAATATACTATCACATTGACTCTTTATTATTTCTTTAATTGGTTTGTTTTAAATATTACTTTTATGAAAACTACGTTACGTCAACATCACATGTGTGTGCAGACAATACCACACATGGTCCCCAAAAGTCCTGCCTTCGGGAGACTTTCCCATCGCGTGAGGCTTTCTCCTCAGTATAAAAGGCTACGACAGATGTCCCGGCAACCCTTCAATCAGTCAATATTTGAATTCGAATTCGGGACGTCAGGTAGAACATGGAACAAAAAAGGAACATGTGTTCCTGTGGGAACTGCGCGTACAAACCAAGATATGTAATTATTACTTATAACAAATACATTGCCGAATTTTATTTAATACGTTAAATAGATAGTTTTAACCATAACTTACTATCTTAAGAAATAAATGTACACGAATGTATGTATGTATGTACGTAACTTCTTGCTATCTAAATGCTTCTTAGTTGGAAGACTTGATTTGTCGCGACTTGTATTAGACATCAACGAGTTCACCACAATTTTATGCAAAAATAAAACGGGCGGAACAATTAAATACATGTTAAAACACAATTATTCCTGTCGTTCACAAGTTTTAGGCAGCATTAAATTTGTATATTATAATTATATTGAATACTTCACATTATAACGATAGTAAATCAGTGTGAGTACATCTGCGGATTCCGAGAACGCTGTGCTCGCAAAAGTCAGGCTCCGTCGCGGCGGCGGCGGCGGCTTTCTCTCATCGCTGACGTGACGCGCCCGTCCACACATCTACATTGACAACGTCAATTCTAGTTCAATATCAAGTTTATATTCTGTCGCCAAGTAAGTATGTTATTATAGATTGGTTAAGGAAAATGACCAATAGGTCTTAAAAAAAACTCTAACGGAAACTATATGATTAAGGAAGTATATTTTTTGAAAACAGCTTCAGTAGTTTACTCATCAGAAACATTAAAAACATCTTTCATCTTCATAATATTAACTAGATTTTCGTGATATCAATACTACAAATGTAAACACCGAAAAAAAAATAACAATCTTGGTGATAAGAATGCAGTTGACACTAGTATAATATTAGTACTTGGTATTCTTGTACTGTAGCTACCAAACTTAACTGGCCCAGTATACGGTGACAATAAATTTCGCATGCAACGGTCCTTAAATATAAATCAGTGAGGCTAGGCTGCGCGATGTCGCGTACGGAATGGACAACGCGCGGCCATTGCCCAGCGCCGGAGAAAGCGTCGTGCGATCAGCTGACAATTGCACACACGAAGGAAATTTTATGTTGTTTATAGTAAAAAATACTAACAAATATATAGTAAATTGAGTTTATTAAACTTTAGTTATAAAACTAATGTGAGATTTAAATAAATGTAACCTAAATATGGAATCGTCAAACACTTTATATAGTATTTGAAATTTGAGCGCTTTAATAATAAAAAAAAGTTTAATTCTAAATAAAATTTGAATTCAAAATTAAATGGAATGTCTACTACCATGGGGTTAAGAATTTTTACAAAAGTATGGTAAAATGAAAACTTTGCATATGCAAAATTAGTCATCACTGTATCCTAAAGATTATATAAGTAAGTCAAATATGAATGAGTCAGCTGTTTAAAAGAATACGAACGTTATAACGCTACTGTACTTACGCAATTCCCGCGGGGATCCTTGAGCGATTTAAAATTTTTGTTGAAAACTTGGTTTTTACAGAATGCAAAATGATTAACACAGTACCTCGCAATAGGTAAAAATTGATAGCCAATGAAGCCAATGTAAAAAATTTAATTCTACTCGTTAAATCCTCACAGATTAGTGTGTTAAATATGGCCCTACACTATTTATCTGATTAACTATCAAGCAGCTCTTATCGTGGATTTCTAAGATCAAAATCTTTTTAAACATATTGTTATGTCTGTTTTGTCAAAGATAGCGATATGTTTTATACAGAAATTTGAACCTCAGAAACTCATGATTAGTGCAGCAGTGTGACTTTGGTCAAAACATCAATCAGTGTAACATGGTAGTGAAACTGCCACAGTTGCACTTGACATGGAGCGGTGCGGCGGCGCATGGTCATTGCCGCGACGTGCGCGCGCGCATCTCGGCCGCGCGAGTGAAAGTCGAACCCCCTCCCGCTCCGCCCGTACACCGTGCACGCCCCGCAGTATATGTGTCAGTGGCGGACCCGGCTAGGTCTACGTTTCTAGCTCACCTATGTACGTGACATGTCAGTAGCGTGAGTGCCTCCAGTACAAACACTTGGACATCTACTATGCGAACGTATTCATATTATTGTTTGAAAACATAGCTGACAAGCAAAACAGCTATGTTTTTCTTTATTTGAGATGGAAGTAATCTTTTTTATCATAATTATTTTTTATAATCTTGAAAAAAGTTGTAACGGCCAAAAGTTTTTAAAACAAAAGATCATCGAGGAAGAGGAAAAAACTATTTTAATATAGTTAACTTTTTTACAATTAGAAATTTTACTTTGAATGGCTTAATAAATTATTCGTCAATGTTGAAAACTTTTTTAATTTTTAGTCAACACTAAATTTTGAATACATTTTTAAGTTACCTAACGTATCTACACTAAACACATGTATGACTAATCCCAAGTATTTTTTAATATTGCCGCTGTCATCAAGTTAACTGTTAAGAAACACACAGGGTCGTCCAAATCATTGTAAAGCCTAAAAGTAAGGTCGTATGAGGCATCGCCTAGCTCCGTGGTGGCAGGTTTTGACATCTGAGTCACAGCGCAAGCTCGCGATGAAGCAACCTGGTAGGCGGCAGGAAATATGAATCCTAATACTGCTACATGTTTTGATAATCTTACTAAGTAACTAAAGTTATGTCGCCTATGATGACCAAAATAGAAAATTTCAGCTGAACGATTTTTAACTGCCGAATAAACAGCGTGGTTGACTATGGCCTAGTCACCCCAGACTTAGGGTAGCCTCCGATTTCCTCAATGGGAACGTATTGTGAGCTGATGATGATTCAATGTAGTTACAACAGGTTTTAAGTGTAGTGTAGTAAGTGTTTTTTTTTAAATATAATTAGGATATTTTTATTGGAATTTATTATGAAATTTCCATAATTAAATATTTTATTAGTCGTTAGTCCAGCATCATCGTCCTTATCAGCACGAGTTTGTCTCTTGCCAAACGTAGGTCATAGATCATACATATGAACAAATCCACATTATCAATAAAGAATTAATAAAAAAGGAAAAAACAAGGATTACTTGTACTTACCTGTAAAATTGTTATAAGATTTGTAGCGGCAGTGCGGTGTGTGTCAAATCCAAATTAACATTATACACTGTGTCCGTCTGTTTGTGAACACTGGAAGGTTCAGAGAGTACCACTGTGCCACTGCCACGCGACAGTCCGAGTTCGACACCAGGCCGAGAAGTGTGGGGCGGGGAACAGACTAGAAACAAGAGATAGAAATGCTGTAGGAATAGGAGATGCTACCAGTACAACTACACAATACTACGTCACTACTTTACTACACGACTGCTCTATGTACAATGTTAGGCTGATTTAGATCGTAGAAAAAGTTTCTTTTAACTCACCTGCTATGACATGCTTTTATAATTTAGAATATCTGATGTAATTTATTTTTAAGTTACGAAAACAAGACTAAAATTTAAGTTTACGCGCAAGTGAAAACGTGTAAATTTTTGGCAAAATGAAGAAAAATAAAGAAATAAGAAAAAGGGTTACTTTGACTTGTTTGAAATATTTGGGTCGAGTGAAATAAAAAATTATGAAACTGAATCAATAATTATAATCAAAGGAGAGTGCCTTTTAGAGTTAAGATTAACGTAACACTTTTTTTGTGTTTTTTCTTATTTGTATTGTCGATAGAATTGGTGGTATATTATAAAAGCAAATAAACTTTAATGTGTGTCGCCGCGGCGCGAGCGCCGTTAAAACTGTAAAAAAACCTGTCAAATGACCTTCGTATTATCAAGCGAAAACTAAATGCGGATAGAGACGTTCGGAAAAGACGCACTTTTCCGATGACACTTCCCGCGGGCGCGGCGACGAGACGACGCGACGACCTATCTGATCTGTCATGTACACACCATCGATACACAGCCCGCATGCGGTTAGTCAAAAATAAAGCGAGTTACAAGAAAAAGAAAGAAAAAAGGTTGGAAAACATGTGATTGGCATGAATAAAAGGTAATCGATAGTAAAAAAATATTCTCTCGAATATTTACAAAAATAGGATAGAGATAATAGTAGTTAAATAAATAAATAAATATAAAACTGGCGTCCAGAGCGAGTATCCACTGTTTAGACAATCCACGCTTCGCGGCACACGCACGACACTTTATTAATGCCAATTACAAACATTCCCCAAAACACTTCATTTGCTCCGATTATTGGTTGGAAAAAGAAAATTTTGACAAAAAAAAAATGGAACAAAAACTGTGTTTTGTCTTTTTTCTCCCGTCTGTTTTAACGTACACTGTTTTGTATCGGGACGTTTGCGGTAGTCACTTTGTTGCGGTCACGATAGTTCTCACTTCACTACACTTCGCGGTGAGCGCGGGTGTCGGTCGCGGGTGTCGCGCTGTCGGCGGAGGAGGCGGTCGCGGGCCGCGCGGTTGCTGCCTGACTGCGGCGCGGGCGCACCCCACTCACTTCCCACCAAAAATTTTCTTCCACCACTAGCCGACAGGGGCGCCCATCGCGGCCCGCTCGCAGCGCACCTGCCGAGTGTTAGCAACGTCGTCGTCGATAACGACACTCCGATTAGTGTTTATTGACTGATAAGTATTGTAATTAGAATTTTGGCTTTACAACTTCTATACGTGTTAAAAAGAAAATAATATTTTTAATTAACTGTTTTTAAATTTTTATTCAATGCGTACTAACTCACTTTTTGCTCATTCCTACTGAATGCGATGCAATAGTTAATTAGAACCATTGACCCACTTGATGATCTCTTGTTTTTAACTGACACTTATATGTTCCCATATAAAATTTGTATTGGTATTATTAATTTCGTACTTTGGCGTTCAACATTATGTATGTATTTTCGTAATGCTCTTATGACTGTAAAAATCGTTTTCAGAAGTTGAAATTTATAAACAAAATAATTAAATTGAATGCGACGCATTTCTCCGAGCGTTGAGGTGCCCTGGCCCGCGCTATCTCCATTGCGTACACGCACACGGTCGCCGCTCGCACGCACACACCGACGCGCAGGCCTACAGACCTACAAACGGTACTTTCACTCCATAACACTCTTTACCACTTGCTAATAAGTTCCAAAATCGAACATACAAACTGTAACCAGCTCCTGGCCAATCAGCTGGTAAGTAGGACAATCCAATGGTTTTATGGACCCTTCAGGGTCTCGCAAGGTCCTCTCCTTAAGGCCGCTTCGGTCAATAATTTCTTTTGATAGCCTTTAAAGGTTTTTCGAATATTGAATAATTAACACATTCTCATTTTTATTTTCTTCTTTGTATGGAGTGGAAACGGTAACTCGAGCTTTTTATATTATTTTACATAATGATTTGCAAAATTTTTGTCTTATGGAAGTACCCGTAGAAAGTACTTCATCGGGTTAATCACTTTTAAGAGTATGTGAGAAAGTTTCTCTTCTTTATGTCGCAATTATGTTTATAATAGAATGTGCAGCTCCACGATTTCCACAACATAATCAAGTTAAGCTTCGCAAAAGCGGACATAATCACTTTTGGCGACTTTTAATTTAACAGTTTTATTTAAATTGACAGTTTTAATGGACACTAACGTTGATAGCAGCTTACTCAATGATACGACTTAAAGTAAAATCTGAAATTTTATAAAGAAAAAGATTACAGCCTATCTAAACTTCAGTATTTCTGCTCCAAATATCTAGTTCAACTATGTATATCTAAAAAAAAACTTTTAGTACATGTTATAAGCACGCTGAACATATTGTTCGTAAATTATGCACTTGAGCTACGTCAAAAATGCCCTAAAAACCCGATACAATCCTTACTAACATTCGTAAACGCAATTCTTAACCAAACTACATATCAACTCAAAGCAATACAAGCTTTACTGTTTACACAATACGGTCTATGATCGTGTAGACGTGTAGACATATGACAGGATCGCTAGTGTCGCCCATCGTACGGTAATGCGTGGCTGACAGACACGTGAAAAGTACAATTTCGGCGTGATACCACTTAGTACCGTTGCCTACAATGTTCGTAACTCTTAAGATCCAGTTGTTTTTTTACATAATAACATAGTTGTAACTTATAAAGAGAATAGGCACTAACGAAACAAGTTAGTTGCAGGATTATTAGTTTAGTCGTGTTGTTTATTGAATATTATCTTTGATTCCAAAAGATCCGCGTAGACGCATATTGTTGTTGTAACTTTTTCTTGTGAAGATACTGAGAGGCATTACAATATACTTTGTTATGAATGTTCTAGTACGTGTAGACATTTACAACATTTATGTATCATCCGAGTTATATTGCCTTATTTTCAATCGATTAATGTAAAATTATAATAATTAAGCTCTTTTGCAGTTTCTACATAGAATGTGCAACATTTACACTCTGTTTTCTTGTCGTATATCTTGTTTTTGTAGCGCTCCAGTGGAAAGAAGGTTAATGTATGTAACGAGTATTTATGTAGGCATTTCAATGAATTTTTATCTGTACAATTGTTGCTTTTATACTATAACAAAGTCTGTGTTAAATATTTCATAACTAAATAAATTCAATTAATTGATTAAATAAATGTCTTGAAAATCATACTTCATACTAATATTATAAATTCGAATGTTTAGATGGATGGGGGGAGGGATGTTTGTTTTAAGATATCTCCGGAACGGCTTAACGGATCGTGATGAAACATACACAGATGTTAAACATAGTCTGGAAGAACACATAGGTTTTTAAAGGCAGATAGTGTAATATAAAGTTATATATAATAGAATAAATAAAGAAATAATAAAAGCTGTTAAAATTGTTTTATATTCAAAATAAAAACCCTCTTTATGATAAAATTTATTGCTCAAAATCCCTTCGGTCGCAAAATTTGTGTGAGTATTGACAAGGCATTTAATTTAACCTTTTATTAAATATCGAATTTCAACGTAACGTTAATTAAGGTTTCTTGAAGTATCTTTATTAGGGTATAAGACACGAATTGCGGCTTCCAACAGACCAATGCGTTTTTAGTCCATACGTTAACCGCAAGAGGCCGCCGATGCCCGAAAAAGACCTCGAACTGTTCATAAAAATGTATTTACACCGCTTCAGAAACTAGATCGCTAATTTACGGTAAATTCAGCCGTTATCCGTGTTCTGATAGAAGCGGCCAATTTACATTAATTAGATATGTTTTATTTATAATTAGATAGTTTTACTATTCATGATTTATGCATTATTTAAAAATTTATGTTTATTTACATTCAACACTTTTATTTTATCATATCAAAAGAACAATTTCAGCCAAGAGAATTTATTTCTTGGACCAATTATTGCGCATCTTTTTATTTACTACTTTATACAACTTGCCCGAGTTGAGTCTTCGCATTATGTGTACAATCCAAGTATACAAGACTATCACATCTTGTAGAGTCAAGAAAATCTAAATAAAATGGGTAAAATGTATTTCATCGTATAAAGTATGAATGTTGTGTGACATTATCTTGATATAAATTCGCTGAAAAGTCAATTCATCAGCATTTAACCCGAACACCCACGTACACCGTCCATCACAGAGGAGGTACGGCGCATTAAATCGGCACGCATTAATCATTATAATCCACTTCGGAATAAGAGCGAAATTAGCATGAAGCGAGCACACAAAGTGGTGCAATGGGTCGTGTCGACCGTACCGGTAATATTTCGCTCGTAATTACTCGTTATCCAGCACCGTTGTATGGTGCCATACATCAAATGTAACACATTGTGCGGTAGCCCGTCATTATCAAGATGGATGGATGGCTCGCGAATCGTTTTCCTATAGACTACGCTCGCCGGGTTTCGGACACGCGGACGATTAGCGGATTGGAAGAGCACCGCACGTCATGTTCACAGGAAATAAAATAATTCGTGAGGAGTAAATTCAATTCAAAATATTACCACCCTAGAAAATTTATTAAGTTATGTAAAATAAGATTTTTCTAAACAAGTCAAAAAGCCATCGCATTGTTTAGTTATTCATTGTCTAATTTCTATTACTCGCCGATTCTTTTGATTCGAGCCACACAGTTCATAGAGGCTACGAATTCGGCTCCTAGCAGCTAATGCCGGTGACACACTGCCCCACTTCCAGCTGCGCAGTCTGATCCGGTCCTTTGTGTCTCTGCGCTCCTCTTTGTTCTGCACGAGTAATATAATTTGTTATACACGATATCAATGTGTTAGACTTGTTTTATAAGTGTATGCATTTTCATTTAGTATTAGTATAACGGTATTTTCTATGAAGCGATATTTTCAATTAATAGATTTATTCCAGTTAAATAGACATCATCGAATTCCAACTCTTTCTCTGCTGTATCAAGGAATGTTAAATATTAATCCACAAATAAAGATAATGATGATTCTATTTTTCATATTTATCAGTCGGAAATGTACAGCTGAATAGTTTCCAGTCAATGAAGCGTGCGACGCGCGAACACCTACATTGATTTAACACTCAATGGATGTTCTGATAAACGATTACATGAAATCTATGTACTTGTCCACGTGCGAATACGTCATATATAATATGTGAAGAGATTGCACAACATGTCGTCACTCCGCCGCCAGAGGGCGACGTTTGACTCCCAATTCGCAAGCCATCTCCGTTACTCTAAAATTGGGCGCAACAATGTAGGTAACTTTTTTTATAGGTATGATTTCTTAGAACTTGTCGGTCGACTAACTTTATTATTACAATGATAGACTTATTTTGGGTCATTCATGACTACGGAAATTTACGTTTGTTAAAGTCGCCAATTGTGTGGTCATCTGCCTTTTTTATACGTATCACATGTTCCTATTGTAAAGAGAATATTAAAATGACGGATTGAACGTTATAATCAAGAACATTTTTTTAACTATAAAATTACTACATCACAAGTATTCTTTTCTATTAACACATTTAATTACAATTAATTAATAATTACATTAAATTGTTATTGTTATTTAAGATGAAAAGACTATAAAAGCTCGCACAGTGTGAGTTAGTGGGCCCGTGTAAGGTTACAACAGGTGTCTAAGAAAGCGGCAGCTCCTTATAATTAGCGGCCGCTAAACGACTGCCGCAAACCTCTCCATTAAAACATCATCAAACATGTTTAAGCCTGTCCGCATCGAGTAGTCACGTTTTCTATTTAATGTCTTTTATACGTCGTAAAATAATAAAAAAATAAGAATAAAACGCAACTATAAATTATACAGGTAAATAGGTGACAACTCAAAACTTTGAGAAAATCCATAACTTTATTCGCTTAATTTTAATAATTTCGTGTAATTGTGCGAGTAGCGACAAAATTGTAGAGTTTCCACTATCTTCACGTGAAATTGTCATCAGGCGCTTGACAATGTATACTAAAAACAATGTCTTAAATAAATATACATCCATATAATAAAATAAAAAGTACATAAAAAGGCTATTTAACCCTTTTATTGAACATAAAGTATCGACAACACAAGGTAATGTTAAATCTTACACCGAAGTAGTACGTTTGTAATTCGGACAAAGTGCTTGAAGATTTACGTTCGTACTAGATTCGGCCGCTCGCTGAGCTAACGGTGTAAAGCGGGCCACGGCGCTTCGCCAATGCCGAATTATATACGAGTTGGCGAAAAATGCAAAGAATTTTCTACGAATAGACGATGTGGAAGACACGTTTTATTTGTAGATACGTTAAAATAAGCTATACCGTTATTTGTCAGTTCTTACTATAATTTTATACAATGTCATAAATAAAGTTTATTTTACATTATTGTCAAAATACAAAACTGTTTTTATTAAAGTTTTTGTCAGATAGAGTTTGATACATATATCACTGCTACATATAGCACATATTTATAATGCGATGTAATACGTTTCTCAATTGATTTAAATTCTAAACCACAATAAATATAAATTACTTTTAATAAACACATTTGCATTATGAGTTTTATTATAATTAGTGTTAAAAGTTAAATGAAACTCTACCATCGCTACATTCTAGCGATAAGACTTCGTAGCTCTACACACAAAAGACTTCAACGCGTGTGTTGACACAACATAGAGTACACTCCATTCCAAATAAATTATACGGTTTGTTTGTTCAATTTATCTCATAAAGTTAACATTTCGCATCAATAATCGTGATAAACTCGTTAATTATCTAGTTAATTGGATAAAACAGTTATCTATCTATCTTTACGACTTCTTAACTATGTTTTGCGACTCTCTATCTTAATTTTTTTTTTTTAGAATTTAACTTTGTTTCTTTAAATAATATTGTTGTTTTATAGGAAACAAACAGTTTAGTTTCTATTTTTATGTTAACAGTATTATTAAAAATGTGGTCCAAATATGTTGAGCATATGGTAAGTAAAATGTAAGAATTTTATTACTTCAGTGTCCAAATTATCTGTAAAGTAGAGTCTGTTGTACTTTTCATATGTAAAATTTACATTTGTTTAAAAACTACCAGACCTAAAACTTTCAATTACTTTATTATTATTTGTTTAAAGTATAATTTATGTTAACAGAAAAAATCACTCGAGCGGCATCACTTTGGTGGTTCGACAAATTTAAAGTTGCCGTTAAGCCAACCTTGTTACAGTGAGCGGAATACTTGCTTAAATATGAAGAATTAAGTTGGGATAGCATTAGTAACGGTCACTCGTGTATTGACCGTTTAGTCACGGCATCACCGAAATTGCCGCCTTTATAAACAAACATACCTGTTGTAAAGGTTTAAACGAAAACAGTTGCGTTCAAACGTCGATTGGTTTGTTTGAATAAAAATTTATTATTTTATTACTGTAAGTTTGGGTAATGTAATTGAGTCTGTTTACAGTATTGTTGTGAGATGACAGGTAAAGGAAGTTTAAGGCGGTGTCTTTTATGTTATGAAAGCATTATTTTAGCAGTTGCCGACAGTCCTACTACATTTCATATTCAGATTTCTTAACTGTTACGACTTACTTAAGTTATCATAAACAAGTTTTACCTTTGTACTAATTTTTATACCTGTTTTCATAGTTTGGGATTGTATTATTTTTGACCATCTAGATATTAATTTTTCTTAGTTCATCTAAATCATTTTATAGTCGTAACTTATTTTTCATTCTTTCTATTGTTGTTATTTTAACATCTTTATGTAATTTAAAATCACATCATTATTTTTCTTTTTTTATTTCGAAGTAAATCAGTGCGTTATGCTTTTCTAAAATTAAACTGTTCTGCTATTACATCTTAAGCTTCTTATGGAATGTAATGCTGTACATATATTAAAATTATTCAATTGAAGAATAATTATTTATAATCTGTTTCACATATATGTGTCACAGCTCAGTGGATGTGCGGTATGTCCGCCAACTCGGCTGTTTTGTCTCATTACTTCCTCTGTGTGCGACTAAAACATCTCCGTGTAACAAAACTAGATGGCGCTGTTTTATCGTTTTCTCTTCGCGACAAACTGACAGGTTTTATTGCTTTAATCGCTAATACGGAATGTGCGGAGATTTTTCTTTGATATGTAGATCGAAATGTTCAAGAAAAATAAACAGTTTGGTGTATCAACGATCTAAATCTAATGGTTTTATCACTGTTTATATTAATGAGAATATTCCATGTGAAAATATAATATAGAAATATTGAATATTATTGATAGATAAAAACTGCTTTGACAGTTTTGTGTGTCATAAATTCTTATCTTTATAACATTTAAGCCTTTCTTTTACTCAACAGAAACGTTTTTATTATTGTTTTTGGAAACATTATTAGTTCTTTTACCAGTTAAACACGCTTATCTAATTGTCTTTAACGATTTTAAAATGTTTTGCTCTTTTTTTGTTTCACTAAACGAGAACATATGTTGCACAAGCAATAACTTTCTGTGAAACAAAGAATTGTTATAATATTGAGCTTTCTTTCTTTTAATGTACATAATCATTGCGTTTGAACGTATCTTTATACTTTGTTAATATTTTCCTAGTTTCGTTCACGGTTAGACGAGAAACACATGTACGAGAACTTCTAAGTTAAGTATCCATTGTAACTATTTTGTATTTTATTGTGTTTCTAGGTTTGTTTATAACCATAATGATCTGCACGCGTCGTTGCATTTTTGTAAAAAGTTAAGTTTTTATGGACCTTTAAACAATTCATAAAAGAATAATGTTATTTAAGAATTCGCTAGTTCATGTATCATTAGAACACACCTTATTATGACCTCTTAAAATTTATCGATTTATTTTCTAGCCAATGTCCTCTCATTTTGATAACTGTAGTAGTGAAAAAAATCCAATACCAGAACGCATTTCACAGCACCAAAGTATTCACGCTCATAAGATATATTAATGACATGTTTCACATCGCCTCGGGCTGATTGTGATGTGTGTACGAAGAGGTGTTAACATTTCTGCACGTTTACACATCAGGAACCAGATTTTAATTTGGCAAAGTGCACCTACTTCTCGCGCTGGAATAATTGCGCTTGTATTACAATGTTAGTTATCGCCCGCGACTTCGTGTGCGCGAAAGTAATCTAATAACATTTGGAAGTTCACAACACGTATCTGCAGGTTAATTAGTAAAAACCAACAATTAATTAAACTGTACTATTGCTTAAGTAATCTCTAGGCGAAATACGATTCAATACTTTTTACCCCGAAATCAGAGCGAATCGAATCTGCACGATTAAGTACTCTGGGAGAGTTCGCTGACAGAGAGTGAACCAGATTTAACCTTAACCACAGGCTGTGCACAATAATGACAGGCCCAAGTATCGCTCGTACGCGACAGGGGGCGTTCCTGTCGCCCTGCTCACATCCAGATAATTCACAGTCCTGTTAAATATGTCACAGTCTTTACCCTACTTAATAAAGTAGTTTTAAGGTTTGCGTGAATTTTAATAGCCTCAAGGAACTGTCATTCATCGAGTGAATCACGGAATATCTCTTATATTGCTTTTCTTTGACATAAGCATCAATTTTTAGAAGTAAGATATGTAACATTGTTCGTCTTTATTAAACGTTAGATTTTGAATAGTATAATAATTAAATAGTTTATGAGAATTCTAACTAAAAGAATTGTAAAATTTATCATCGGTAAGAATTGTACGTCACTATATTAAAAAAAGTATGAAACAATCTTGTTTCCTATAAAAAAAACCATTATTCACATTGTTTCTACAAGTTACAGTAGCACTTCAATATACAATTGGTTTCCTCTAAATGAATCAAAATAACATAAAAAATCAATTGTGAAAAAATTTTCTTTGCGCAATCGGTAGCCGAAGGTGTACAATGGATACGTGGGCGGCGGACGACACGATACAATGATCCATCCGCCGTGTCATCAAACAATGGAAACTGAAATATCTCCTACCCTGCAATCACGCTACATTAAGGACTACGAATCTTCAGCTTTGATGGAACAGGAACTTGGTAAAGTAACCTATTAGCTAGATGCAATATCAATGCATCTAAATCAATGATGTAATTACGTATGCATGATAGTAACGTGGATATACCACATATCATAATTATAATAACGTGGTAATCAGTTGGTGTTCCAAATCTATCTTACAGTACAACTTATTATTTAGTTATTCTTTTCGTATGTTATTTTTTTAACCAGCACTATCCTAAAGACACCGTCACCTATCATAAAAGCTTACGTGAACCGTCAGTAGCGTAATTACACGCCGCCGACACCATGGGGCGTTTCTTAGAATCAAATTGAAGCAGGTTCCGATGTGCCACCGGGTTTATATTACCTGTCGCATTGTGCAAGCCAATAAATCCGTCACAGCGCCCCCTACAGGTGAGACAATGACACAATAGATGAATAGCTAGTCAGAAATAAATATTTTGGTGGACAATTGTGCCCCCACACTGGCGCAGCGGGAGCTCGCTTCTGGTGTTAATAAGCGAAACGATAACAACTTGTACCTTGACGATTTACAAATATTCTAAGCTTCACGTATGTTTATTGCTTTTCAATAAATTGTACAATGTTCATTTAGAGGAAAAAAGAAATATTGCAGACAGGTCTTCTTCCGTGTAGGCATTTTTTTGCCTACAACCAACAAGAGTTATACATAACTTTATACTTAGGAAAAGGCTTACATAAAAGAGTAACGCCCCTTTTCGTTACTTACTCACAGGAGCTAAAAGGCCAAAGCCCACCACAAAGTAGGCTTTTTCTTTACTCCAAGTAAATGTGTTAATTATTCAAACCTTTCAAAGTTCAATCACATAATAAATTTAGAAATCGCCATAAGGTCACGATTCCTTATCACGCACTACCAAATTATGGAGCATTTAATAATTTGAATTAGTTTTTGAGTAAAACTATTACGTCGCGGATATAAAATAAAGTGACATCTATCGATATCTTTGGTAAACCCGCCAACTATAGCTTTTTTGATTGCCATCGCAGTTTATTAAAATGCCACAAGATGGCGCTGTCTTGAAAAATTACTACTAATTAAGTATTTTTGTACAAAAAATTAGTATAACTTTAATAAAAAATAATACAAAAACCTTTACTTGTAATTATAGTATTTCTGAACACAAAATAAATAAAAAAAAATGGATTTTGGAATAAGCCCCTTAATTTACTTATGTCCAAAAGTTTAGTCTTCCCATAGGCACAGACATTTATGAATTCGTAAATTTTAATAGAGTAATGCTTGAACATAGCCATGCCACAATGATATATGTAGTAACTTTGTGTACCTAGACTGTGTAATCGAATTTACATTGCGCCTGGTAAAAAGTAATAGCAAATACTCATTCATAACACGGGATTTAAAACACAAGATAACTCGATTTATTTTGTTTGATGAATAATTCATGTGTAATGGTTGAGAAAAACAATTTACTTATGTTATACGGCTTATTGCACTGAAATAATAATATTTTTCTCACATGACAACGTGTCAACGGATGACTACAAGCGTAATTCCGTTTGAAACAAACAAGAGTTAAAAATCGCTCTATTTATCTAAACAATTATTAACTGACACATAAACTAATCCGTTTATTTAACATACACGTATAAAATAGCTTTTATTTTAACGGAAAATGGTTGAATTTAAATTAACAACAAAACAATATAATTGATAGAGAGGCGCGATAAAACTCATGTACATGTAATTAACCCGTTAGTTATGTTACGTTAACCTCTAGTCTAGAGTTATCTTTTTTATTTTAGCAGTATTATGTCTATTTATATTTTCATTATAAGGGACAGGATGTAGTCTTTGTTTGCAACGTTTACATTTATAAACAAATCCTTCACAATATTTGTACATTAAAGTTGTTCTTCTTAGTTTATATACATATAAGCGCAGGCGTTATTCAAACTGTTAATTAATGCTCAAGTATTCCTTGTTCCTGAAAAATGGCACATCACCAGCTTTACCCAAGCTCCACATGACAAAATTTGTAAATAATCAATCAGATCGTGTTGTAAATATAAATCTCAGTAGGAATTAGTTCAGGCGGTCAATGACACGGTTCTGCCTTGGCCGGGAATCGAACCGGGCCGTCGTCATGGCACCGCAGCCACAACACCATGCCTGCCACCTCACGACCGAATATCGGGTCATTCACGTTCCGTAATAGGTCAATTTTCTAATGTCTAGTTTTTTTTATAATCGACCCCGTATTAAGTTATTTCCAACTAAAGTTACTTCTCTCTCTCATATTTTTAACCGACTTCAAAAAGTAGAAGGCTATCAATCTGCCGGTATTTTTATGTCATGGATCTTATTGCTATATGATTACACGCTGATTTTAGACATCTCTTAGGTGTCAAAAATCTTAATTTCTTCAAATATTGTCGATGGAATAAGTGGAAACAGTACAACAAACACAAAACTCTAAATCATTTACTAATCACATTTTATTTTACAAGTAAGATCGCAAGACGTCGAAAAATTTACGAAATTCCCAAAAGTTTAAATTACTTTCAACACAATTACGAGAATTCAAATAGTTATACGACAAAATTCAATATCCTTGAAGCCCATTAAAGTCAATTAAAAAGTGACTTTTTCGAAGCAATCAGTAAAAGAATTTCCGCATTGCGAAAAGTTGAAAGTTCACGTGGAAAGTTCAACATCGCACGCACGGAAATCAGAGGACATGATTTATATTTATGATAAGGTACTGTTTTCTGTATGTTTCATTGTAAGTAAACACTTTTCTGTAGAGTCCCGAGAATTATAAAGGGCCAGTTATGCACCGTTCTTCAGGTTTGTGATCACTTCCTTGATGAATATTTTTCTGATAAACCTTCGTTAGTTATTCTCTAGCAGTTAATTTCTTAAGATTCAGAATAAAGAAGTAGTTGTAGTTGTTGTTAAATCTGATTAATTAATTAAGATTAGTCTTACCTGTAAAATGTTATAGATTACGAATGACACGTGATGGAATTACGTGACGCGTGAGATTAAGCAGAGGCCTACGAGGGGCGCGGAGCTGTCTCGGTTCGTAGCGTCGCGTCGACCGAGTCATGTGGTGTTTCGGTTACGGTGAGTCTCCACTAACATAGCAACTATGTCGCTAATTGCCAGAGCTCTCATCATGTTCTAAAATATAGACATAGGAATAGCACTCAATTCACGGATACTAACACATATCTACTTAGCATTATACTCACTTTTCTGCAGTTATTATTAACTATATCTATAGGCACCTACACCTTAGTAATGCTGGTTCGTATTTGTTGACACTTTAATATCGTTTTAAATATCACTTAATTATCTGAGCTTTCAGTGAGTTTATATACAAGGTTCATATTTATTTTGTTTTATATAAAGTTACCTACTAAAATATTGAATCAATGTTAAAATAATTTCATATCTCAGATTTGTTATAATTAAGGAAATTATTCCGGAAGTGTTTTATTAATTTTTACATTGTGATTGAGTGTTATTGGAGAAAATATAAACGATTCCTGATCCTTTCAAAAATCTGTTTATACATAAATAAATCTGAATTCAAAGAATGGGACCAGAAAGGGATTTCTTATAAATTGAAAAGAAATGTTTATACAAAGGTACTTTAGTACTACGATCAATAAGTGTTGAGGTAAAATGCGGCCTTTATGTTCATTGAAATTTCCGAAACAAACAGGAAAAAGGATGTTCAAGGCACTACGGTCGTTGACAAGGATGTCGATGATAAAGTACTTGTTAAAAATGATCAAACCAATTATGTTGCTTTATAATTATTGACATTCGATGGAGGAAGGCAGTGCAGAAACCGGCCGTGACAAGACTCACTGCATGCATCAATAATGGACTGTGTTTAATTTTTGTAATCGATTTAATTAAGGTAAACGAAATACAGAAAAAAAAATCGAAAAGCTTTGTGGGTGTATTTTGTTTTTCTCTGTGTTCTGATGTGTTCAAATCGTGGCAATGGTCCGTCAAGACGAGCACGACCGAACCATCTTTTTCTCAAAGCGACTTAGAAATTTTTGACACCCTTTTAATTTATGTACATATTAGAGATGGCAAAGTGAAAATAAGTTAATTTTCCAGCTTAAATGGCAAAGGAATTGTGCATATCAACAAATCGTATGCTAATTAATAGTCTAACTGAGAATTTTCCAGTGACATCGAGTATTCTAGAATAAAGGCGGACTATCACCGCAAATGTTACGGAACCTAACTGCTTATTTGTAATTATGTTAGGATCATTAAGTTTTATTGCCTTAACCCGATACTGCTGAGGCGTGATCCGAGATTTTCATTACTCCTTTTATTACTAAGCATTATTATGCAAAACCTTTGAGAAAACATTAAACGTGATACTAGTATTCTGATATTAAAAATTTTACCGCAAGTTTCCACTAGAATAATTCTACAGATCTACATATTATGGTCCGTCTTATTCTGTTTTTGTATATGTGCTGTGTGAAAGTCACAGAAAAAGGTTCCAAAACATGATTTTCGCGAAATATTCATTGCGGATTTTTATTTGTATTTAACCAATTATGCTTTATCTTATACCAACTTTGTTTTTACGAAATGCAATTAAATTTGCACTAAAATACGTAATAAGGTGTTCTACTGTTATAATCATAGGTGATTATATGAAACATTTTTTATTATTCATAATTAGAAACAAATGTTTTTTTTTAAATAACACAAATGAAACATCAACGACGTTACATTTACACGTGTGTATGTAATACTTCATAGCTATATTATGCAACTGTATTATGTAACACAAGACTTAGTTAAAATACATTCATTAAACCGAACATTTCAGTTTATAATAATTCATGAGTGTTTTGTTTCATTTCATTATGCAATTTAATAATTAATCTGCGGAACAAATGACTATCACACTTTGCTGACTGCATCGAAATCTAATGCTTGTAACACTAATATAGATTTTATATATTTTATATTATGATACAGCTTTTATCTCGGGTTTCAGGAAGTACGCGATGTTTTAAATATTTCAAATTTCACGTACTTACTTTTCATAATACTTACAATAATATTTCTCGAACCAAATTGTACAATGTGATTCTAGTAGCCACCGATGTATCGAACAGCCTCCGTGTTTACTTACATAATGTATTAAGAGAAAGATAAAAGAAAAAAGGTAGGCAGTCTCTGTTTATTGCAGATTGTTGATACTTATTAATAGTAGTATGTGTAAACAATACATCAGGTGAACAGCTGGCTTTACTTCATGAAAAAAAAAGAAAAAGAAAGATCTAGTTTACATCGATATCACATTCTGTTTATCGTTTACAAGTAGTGTGTTGCGTAGCCATTGACTACGTGAGTTGCTAAACATGTCTTCATAGTGTGATCACATTCTCTACATCGTAGTGAAATAGTTTAGCAAGAAGTTGTATAGACGATGGATAACTGCAACTCTTCGACCTTTACCCAGTTTAGTGCGATCACTTTCTCTCGCTTCCTAGCCACAGGTAACTGCCAACTAGATACGACAAATATTTATTCTTCTTTTATAAGTAAAGTTGGTGCCATAGTTACTTTGATATCGAATTATACACACATTAAGTGATTTTTTTAAGTATTTTAGAAATTAAATTAATTATTTTATATATAGGGTAAAATAAGAGACTGTTTATTATGTCGTTTTCTTAGTTTATTTTCTCCAAAAATTTTCCTCACTACTTACAATTACTTAATGAATGACCCGAGTGCGAGTGATGAAACATGGAATGTACCTAAGTAAACTACGGACCTTCGCGTAAGTTACGACATAGCTTAAGTTATCGTACGGTAAATTACTAAAACAACATAATAAATACGGACGATTGTAAAGACGCGGTCATTCAAAACAAGTTAAAATAAAAATCTCAAATATTTTACATAAATGAAATAAATTTTACATTTCAAAATAACTATATATACAAAAATCTAAATAATATAAACACATCAACTGGATGAAGTACATCGCGTACCCTGTTATTTACACAAATCTCAACTTTATACATAACTGGCGACTAACACGAGACAGTAACTACGATCTTCCTACATTTAATATAACGACTGTACTATGATGTTATTTAAGCGTCTACACCATTATTGTGTTGCCTATAATACTTTCTTTTCCGTTGTCTAAAAATTCTGAGTATCCAGATTCGTCGCTACAAGCGCTGTCGTTGTCGCTTGCGTTTTTGTGCATATTATTATAGACTTCTGTTTCATTGATAGAGTTGAGACTATCCATGTCTGTCAGGTTGTCGAGTAACGATTCAAATTTGCCTTTAAGGTCAGTTATGGCGGAGGGGTCGGCTCGTAGCGGCGGGTATGTTGAGCGTCGTCTGAAACCATTGCGCTCTCCTATGGGCACATGGTTTACTTCTTCGCTGGGAATCGACTCCAAACTCTCTTCTTCGCCATTTATTAATTGAATAGAATTAGTGTAGTCTATGTTGTTATCTCTAAACGAAGCACGTTTAAAAACTTGAACTCTCTCAAATACAGAAGGCCTGTCTTCGTCGCTGTCGATTTCCTTTATTTCATCGTGTGGGAAGTGCGAAGGGAGCGACGTAGGCTCGGCGTCCGAGGAGGTGACCGTGCTCGCGGTCTCGCAGCCCGAAGAAACAGATCCGTCGTCGCTGTCCGTGACGAGGAAGTTACTTTGTGTTTGCAATTTCTTTCGAACGTCGTCGACGCTAATTGTGTTGTCCATATTTTCGTGGGTTTCGGATATCGCCCCCAAAAGTTTTAATGTAGGTTCCGATTTTTCAGTTCCGTTTTGACTAGCTTCATTGCGGTTATTGTCCGCTGCGTTTAATTGGCTCTCCTTTACCAGAAGATCGATCAGCTGATCAGTTGCATGTAATTCATGTAATCCACTGGCCGATTCCTGTTGCATTCTATTCATAAAACCATCCGGACACGACAACTTGCGCGGAGACTTTGATTCCTGTCGTCGCCTGTCCAAAGTCTGGGCGATGCCGAAATCATCGGAAGTCAAGTTACAAGAGTTTTGCTTCGCGTTCATTTCGGCTTCCTCCTCGTCCTCCTCGGACCACAGCTCCTCGATAGCTCCTAACTTCGGGGCGGACTTGGACCTCTCCAGCGGCGGTCGATAATTCGTGGCGCCGACACTCAGTAGTATCTTTCTGCGCGGCATGCTCGGGTTCTCGTATACGCTGTTGGCAAGACTTAGCCTTGCGTTTTGCTTAGAAATTCTGTCCTTTTTGAATTCGACTAGTGCCTGCTTTAACTTAAACTGTAGTTCCTCTGTTATCTTCTTTGATACGGATTCTTTGGTGCAGAGTACGGCGTGACAGCGAAGCTCGTGTTTTAGTTTCTTGCCTTCGTGCCGGTACACCCAGCAGAATAGCTTAGGATAGTGTGGCGGGCTGGCGCAGTAGGTGATGCGATGCGACCAGTACTCGGTGAGGCCATGCTCTTTGGTGAAGCCCTTTAAACCGGAGTTGGTGACGGACAACTTCATAACCACGTCCGGCTTTGTAGACTGCTGGTAGTTTCTCCACAACGTCGCCAGGGGCTTCTCTATGCAGCTTTCTCCTGTAAAGAAAATGAAATTCGTTAATCATAATGTATCATTTATAATGATGTAAATGTTTAAAATATTCTAATATGTTTATTCATAATATCGTGGTACAGATTAAAATTATGTAAGAAAAATCACTTTTATAATACTAAGATTATAAATTAAGCATTAATAAAATACGGTTTACTAAGGAAAACAACTTTTTAATTATTTTTCCATACTAAATTTACTATACATTAGATTTATATCAAGAGGTGCGAATTAAATCCATCAAATGTCAGTTCCTACTCGCTGTAGCATGAGATTTGCTCACAGCCAGTTTAGGAATTAGGAAGTGTGTCAATTGAGCGCAGTCTGTGACAAAAACGTCGCCTTGGCGGCCAACAAAACATCAACGTCTCCTAAAGTTCTAGATTATACCAAAGGCTAACTGCAACTTCATTAATTTTGCGAAAAATAATCTTATTGATTTATACAAATTCAAACATTGATAAAATGTTAAATATTCAGTAAGAATTTTAATAAGAAGAAAGTACATTACAATTTTATCTAGTTTGTCATTATCTCCACAACACGATTTCAGTTTAATTTTAGTTTCTAAAAAAAAATCTTTCGCTTAATGCGTGCGGCGATCATCCGCGCTTGGCTTCCTGCGACTAGTACGGGCACGCGGCTTTGCTCGCACGTCCGTTACGACCTGTACATCGCTTTCACTTTTATCTCGGCCTGAGATTTTGTCCACCACATAGTGGGCAGGTTGTTGACCTCTACGTGTTCGCCGATCGACATTTTTGTGTAGTGTTTTGTAAAATTACGCAACGCATTCGGAGCACGTTTTCACCGATTAGGCTGAGTGGTGGTTATCGCCATGAAGGTGTGTGTTTTTTTCCTTAAGTGATTTAATTAACAAGTTGATTAGAAAAAAAATATACATAATTTTATAACAAGAATCAATTTCACAATGTAGCATACTTTAGAAATAAATAATCGTCTGAAAGAATGAATGCGTCCTGATGACTTTCTTAACAGTTTCTTTTGTCAATAAAGACAGTAATGTAATATCCTTCGATCTAATTATAAATATAGCGAACATTTTTACGATTAACTTCTTCAGAAGAACCTTTCAAAACACATTAGTACGTACGTTGAGTTTTTCCGCAAGGTTATAACTATCAAAATAAATTTCAAATAATGATTAATTAATCAAATGGTTCCATCAATCAAACAAGTTTATTTGCCTTTTTTTGCCAACGATAATGATTATTTCATACATGTTTTTGTATTGAATAAAATTTCCAGCTCGTCAGCAATCATTAATGTAACACATAATGTATCAACAAGTAAAAACATGCGAGACTATGTATTCATATATTCTCTTATGTCAAATCTTAAAACAAGACTTACATATTCATTGGATCAACAGTATCGAGTTAATTATTCTTAAGTAGAATTTGTAGCGTCGAATATATTAATCAAATACTAAAAGAATTAAGCTCGCTGCAATGAAAAGACAATATTAAAACATTATTAAAATTATAGAATAAGTAAATAAAAGTATTACGTATTCATAACTAAATCTACACATAAATCTTACTCTTACTAATATTATAAATGCGAATATTTAGATGGATGGATGTTTGTTTGAAGGTATGTTGAGAACGACTGCGTGGATCTAGCTGAATTTTGGCATATGTGTAGAACACAATACATAGAAGAACACATAAGCTACTAATGGGCGACAGCTAATTAATAAATAAGCAACATTGGAATCTACATCAAACTTCAAAGCCATAGTATATGTCCGTGAAGTAAACATTTAATACACTATAATCTTAGTCTGCAGTTTATAACAGAACAGTCGAAGGGTCTACGCGATCCGACTTACACGAAGCAAGTACCGCGTGGATAGGAGCGACTTTCTCTCGAATCAACGAGTTGTTGACATCCAGTGAAGGAAGATAACTTTCTCGACGGGTAAAATACATCCTTTGCTATTTATATAACGTCTGAATATGTTTTATCCTAACTAGGTACAGTAACATAAAACATATACAAAAGCTACCTAATGGAACTAGGTATATAAAATCTATCAGTCAATATTTTTGTGAAAATAACATAAAACTAGTTGTCGACTGCGACTCTTTACGCGCGGAATTTAAAAAAAATGAGTAGCCTATGTGTTCTTCCAGAATATGTTCTATATCTATGCCAAATTTCAGCAGCATCCGTTCAGTCGTTCTGGAGATATCTTCAAACAAACATCTATCCATTTATATGTTCCGTCCATCTAATCATTCGCATTTATAATTGTAAGTAAGAAATCAGGCACAGTTGACTATGACGTACATAAATAATATATACAGTAGTCAGTGATTCAACGCGTGAAAATATGATTATGTAAATATAATATATTGTTTATATTATTATTTAGAAACATTTGTAATATAATATGTAATTGGAAGTTCTTATAAGTTGCCGCTGAATAAATACTTTTTTGTCGGAATGAAGGTCTCGAGTTAAATGTTTCGCAACATATTTTGTGTTGTGTAATGCTCACAAACATATTAATTATGTTACAGACTTTGTTGCAGATTTCATTGCGTAATTGCGTAAACAATATTTTAATGCGACATAAATAAAATTTAATTCACTATTATTTTTATTAAAATATCCTGTCTAACTCTGTAACCATTTCTTTGGGTTCAACATCTACACCTGATTTGCAGCAAATATAATACAAAAGGATGCTTACGTAACTACACTGGCAATGACCTGCTAAAATCAGTTATACTCCATATGAACGATATATGATTGCCAAATGCCCAAGTAAATAATAATATTTAAATGATTTCATTTTACAATTATGAAATGACTTTATTAAATCAGTAAGTTACATTTTGTTTAGAAAATAAATAAACAACATGTAAAAAATAAGTTCTCGAAAAGGAAGCATACCCCTTAGGCGAAAATAAACAGGAATCTCGCGATCGACAATATTTTTGCCTTTTAAATACCGCTATCAAGCGCTACTAAGTCAATGCAGCATCATTCTTTCAAGCGTGGTTCAATTTCAACATGCTTCCTACACAAATAACGTATTGGTAAATATAGTTTTATTGGCGAAAACTGGTCTATTGGCGTTGCACAAGAGATAGTGCTATTGCAAGAGACCGATCCGTCGTGACGCAACTTGTGTGTCGCACGCAACCGACCGGGAAACGCACAGGTTTCCTGTCTTACTATTTGCTATAGCCGGTGACTGACTGACACACATGTTCATTATTCCATATTGAACATAGGCACGACTTAACCACAAATTATTTTTAAGCTTAGCTAAGAGTGAGTTTGTGAGTCTGCGAAGTTATTCAAGACTTAAATTCATGCTACACCTATCTACTTGCCCTAAGCCCTATCTAGATCAATTACCTCGTTGCTCATTTGTTATCTTCTTCAAAAAACGTAAATACGGTAAGGCTATCTTACGCCGCAAAGGATGAAGGAGGTTCCTGGTTGGACATGTGACGAACACTGATTCCTCGTTTTTATTCCGAAAGTTAGCAACCCTACGTATAAGCCTGAACCATCGGACGTCATCAAATATCTGTATCATCACTGGGCATTGTGCCACCGACGTACGCTTTGATTTGATGCATGTTTGTCCGCGCCTATTGTTCCGGCTGGGGGTCAATGCCCTTACGCCAATGTCACTGCTGGGTGCTGGACAGGTGACTCATACATACAAAAGTCAACTGCTTGCTTTACTTAAATATCAATAAGCTATAAGGTGATAAGGAAATATTTAGTTTACAAGTTACTTTAAATTCCTTGCAAGTAAGAAATAGTATCTTTATGCTAATAAACTATGTTTATACATTGCTTTATTGCTAAGCAAACTGATTTCTACCTGATTTTGATGGTTTTGACAGTGTCTTATTTTTTCTTTCTTTGCTATTTTTTCACACACCTAATAAGATACTTATAATAGTTTTAAACCGAAGATGTGTACAATACAGCAAGGAACAGCTAGATGTGTAAATCTGTGTACTATGAAATGCATGTAAGTACCTTTCGCCATACTTGTACGCTTCATTTGTTGCAGCGTCCTGCCTGTTGCAAAACACGGGTTATCGCCAATTGTTGCGCATGCATGACGCGCTGCGCACACGACGTCATTTGCGATCGCATAACACAATCGGCAATGTAGCTTCCTCAATTAATTCTCATACTACACCCCACAAGACAACATAGCAAGGTGGATAGAATCTCGGAAGGATAAATATCGGTATAGCGTTTTGTTGGTAATCAAATTTTTGATAGAAAATAAACACGTTTGTTTACCTTTTACAGTTATTGTCTAAGCTATAAGAACACGTGTTAATCTAGACTTGTTACTCACTGGCAATAAGTCGTGGATTACTGTCTGGTTTGGTACATACATATGATAAATGTCTTTAGGTTTAATAAAGGTTGAGAGCGATTCCCATCTCTTCAGTGATGAGAAACCAAGTGACAATGTTTGATATAATCTTGATATTACGTGATTGTCAACGGTAACACGTAATCGTCAGCATATAACAGATATTACGTACATGTGACCGCTCGATCATTGTTCAGTAATAACACTTCATAACGTATGCACGAGGAATTGCAAATACATTAGCCGGCCAACGTCAGTGGACACAGTCCATTACGTGTTATGAATGCATTACGCAATGCAAGACACGAACTGAAGCGACAAACTATATTAAAATATGACTAAAATAACAGCTTGCCAGTAGGCTTTACTACTCCGCAACTTTTCTTAATCATTGAATGTAAGTTTATGTGCTTCCTGTGTTGTTATAAAAAGGAAATCTGGATATAACCAGACATATCTTACTAATATTACAGATGCAAATGTTTGGATGGATAGAACATAGTCTGGAAAACACATAGGCTACTTAGTTTTTTTTTAATACCGCGCGGAGGAAGTCGCGGACAATAGGTAGTTTACTACAAAACTTCTACCAAAGTCATGGACGATTACGTCTCTGTCTTTATTTCCAGTAAGTGGTGACGTCATTCAAAAGCGCGCCGTAACGCGAAACGTTTCCACCATTGTTTCTAAAGTTATGTAAAAATTTGTTTTGTAAGCCGATTGAGAGAACTTTGATGTTCCATTATTGAATTGGAAATGCTATTTTCATGCGCATAATTAATTGTTAAGTTTATTTATGATGTGCCACGATTTCTCTTCATATTTTGATTTATTTCATAACATATCTGTATTTTCTACATTTGCATGTGCATTTGATATTGTTAGTTTATTTTTGGATATTTATGTTTTGATTTTTATGCTTTGTTATATTTATGCAATATTAGCTATCGCCGGTGACACCGCCCGAGTGGATTAAAAAAACTAAGTAAGTAGCGTATGTTTCATCGAGCTAAGTTGCATCGAGATCCATTGGCATTGATAAAATCAGTTACATAACATATTTTCAAGTCACATTTTTGATTTTAAATCAAAGTATACGAAGACGATTCTTAAATAAATTCTTTACAGTGAAATGTAATTTAGCGAATGTGGTACATCGATTTTGGCATGACTCTTGTGGTCATGGCGAACTTGCTGCCTCTTTAATTAACTTAATCGATTAACGCCATTAAATTGACATATCTTTTGGACATAACGATGATGCGGCTATGTGATAATTCTCTTAAATTACACTCACATAAATATTTTAACTAAAAACAGTTGAAATGTCGATACGATGTAGTGAGAGGCTAAAGGAAACGTAATGTTTACGAGAAAAAGTTTAAATGGCGAAAAAAATTCTCGAACTATATGTAAGTTCCTCGTGTTTTGAGGTTAATTTGCAGCTGTTTAGTTGTTGACGTGATTTAATAAGCAATCTTTAGTATAATATATGTATTATATAGACTTACACATAGTAGGTAAGTCAATGCATCTATATATTGCTCCAATAGATTAGTTTGTTTTTTCTAAATTTATATTCAGAAAGTACGAAAATAAATCAATATAAAAAGTCGAAAGCAGAATATACATGTCGTTTCCATTTATCGTAACAAACAAGTACTAAGACAACATAAAACTTAATTTCCGTACAGAGTCAGCTCAACTCTCCGATGGCTTACATACTCTGTGCCGTGTAATGAGGGCAATAACCCGTTTCCTCTCACAGTGTCACAGATAAAGTAAATCCAGAGACGACATCCAATGACATCAGATTTACAAATTTAGATGAAGATTGAGTATTATGTAGTCTTTATATACAACTTTTAGACGTATATAAGTAATAATAAAAATGTTCTAGTCTAAATATGTTTGACATTCACTTTATTGCATCACTAATTGTTTCTGTCTATACATTGCGTAATCTGTGTTAAGTTAAAACTAGAAATGTGGTAGCTTGGAAGCTTGTGATTTTATTTGATGAATATAACATACTATTCAATACTGAATCAAATTACAGATTTCATTTAGAACTAAATTAAGACAATATGCTCATGTTTATGTAGTGTGGCACCGCCTTTGTTCGATGTCAATGCGATGTCAACGACTCTCAGCTCGCACCCTGAGGGTGAGTCTGGATAATCAGTGCCACACACCCCCCACCACCTCCGACTTGTGTCAACATTATAACAAACATCTCCTGCTTATTTATACCAACAGTCTAACCAACTATGCACATACATAGTTCTTCGTCTTTCACACGGGCGATCGGTCAACGACTGGATAATATAATTAACACTTGAAATTATTATCTTTTCTTTAAAGTGTAAAATATGAATATGACATTGGAAAATATTATATTTCTTTTGACTCCATCATTGATTGGTGTAATTTATTAATTTCCATTAGCGATAAAATGTTTTCGTGTGTATGTTTTTTTTAACCCGACACTGATTTTTAATGAAAGCTGATTTTAAAAAAATAATTTAACAATCAATCGATCGTGCCAGTAATAAATGATTATTAGTAGTTTTTTCAAAGTATTGTTTTCAATTTCACGCAACCGGTCATTATTAAGTAAAAAAAATATTTTACAAAAAGGCTTCATTTTATTGGAGTTTCAACTTTTTTTCTAACACTTATGTTTATGTTGTATGTCTGTAACTTAGTTTGTAAGTTAAACAAAATTGAAGTAAAGTTTTCCAACTAAAGAACATAGAAATAATAGAGAGTAAAGGTTAACCTAACAGACCTAAAACATTTTTAGAGTTTACAACATAATACTCCATATTTAAATATTTGCTCCATTTATTATCATATTAACTTTGTTACATGTTTTGAAATCGCGAGATATTGTGTATAGTTATTAAATTGTAACAACTATCGTGTTCCAATCTAAAAGTCTCAAAACAAAATTTCGTGGGAACACAGAATAGATTTTATTAATCAGCATGTGGAGAACTTTATTATGTTTACTCTGAGAATTTTGACACAGATACATACGTCAGAGCGTAGGTGGGTCAGTGGTCAAGCACTTGACTTGCAATCTGCAGGTCCTGGGTTCGAATCCAGCCATGTACCAATGTGTTTTTCTATTTCCGATTTACATATGTATATTTATGCGACGTTCTTACGGTGAAGGAAAACATCGTGATGCAGCCTGCACATATCTGAGAAGAAATTCATATATATGTGTGAAGTCAACCAACCCGCACTTGGCTAGCGTGGTTGACTATGGCCTAATCACTCGTAATTTAGGGTAGGCACCGAGCCCTTCAGTGGGGACGTTATAGTAAGCTGATTATGATACGCATACGCAGTTATGTATGTTCAAGCAGAAGCAGTTGTTAACATATTCTTTTGTACCACAAAGCTATCCAAAGTTAAAAATTATATTAATATTAACTTGACATGAAGTGTAGGTCATCATTTAGTAATTACGGTCGACATTCGCGGTTAATTTCCCTCCAGACTTGTGCCGGGATGAACTTTATGAATCGCACGTAACGACCCGTCCCGGGGCGCCGAGCACAGCAAAATTGCGACTTGAATGCGTCGTAAATTATTTGTAAAATGTTGCGAATAGCGCACAAGGATCGTGTTTCTGAACGCATTTTATTGATATTAAACATCTCTTATCTCTTAAGGGAAAAAAGCTCTATTGAATATAAACATATATTTGATTGAAAACAAATCTGTTTTTTTTTTCGCTGTAACCGGCCGCAGTTATCGCGGTTGCTTCAAATAAAATTTAAACTAGTATCGAAACTGTTAAAAAAAGCTATGACCTTTTAACATTTACCTGTGTAACAGCAGAATAATATTTAATAACGAGTTAAACCAGTTCAATAAATAAAATGTTAAAATTTATTGCAATAATTTAAGATCTTTTTATTTTATTAATGTTTGGTTCTGTATAATTGTATCTAGTAATTTTAGCAACTATTCTAATCAAATAAATTATTCTGCAAGTTTTTTGTGACATTTTTCTCTTTCATTAGATAATCTAAGGTCAAATTTACCTTCACCAAATCAAATAAATTGGCGTAACGTAATGTATAAGGAATACATATATCATACTAAAAGCCTGGCTGGATGCCAGTTCCGTTTGTACGGATTCGCTTTAGTGAAATATAGCAACGAGCACTGTTCCTAGATACGACTATAGTGATAATAACAGAGGATTTCTGTTCTCCTAGTCTTAGTCGTATTTAAATACATATATGCTCCATACCCTTAGTCCTAATTAACTGTTAATACTACACTGTGAGAGCATTTTAATCCATGAAATATAAAAGTTGTTAGTAATAATTATATCACGTTCGTATTACTTCAAAAAGCGTAGTTTTGCAACTCTCTCAGCCAGTAAGTCAATAATAAAAGGTATATTCTGAAAAACTTGGCCGCAACTGGCATTGTCCAATTCTGTTTACTTTTATCTATTGTCTCCACTCGATATCAATGTAAAAACAGAATAATGAACAATGTACTATAACAACGTGATTGTTGGCGCAAGCCTTCATCTGACAGTTAAAATAACAAAATTCCTTGTCTAGTTCTAGCCGAGTAAAAGTAGTTCCAGCTGACATAGGAAATGTTTGTAGCAAAAGAGTAAATTATTATACAATGCAGTTAAGTGAAATAAAACGTGTACAAATTAGTAACTAATACTTGATAGAGTCACACGCAAGAAACTCATTAGCAAACACATAAACATGACTTAAGGGATCTTTACTATCTTGTTTTGTGTCCTTTTTAATCCCACTAAGGCAAAAGGCTCATTATTTACATTTATTCTAGTATTTTCTCCAACTATGACAAAACGAGAGAACTCTAAAAACTAGATTTTTTCTCACGAGAATACGAAATAATTTAGTTAACCAGTTGGACCGGTGTTGTGGCTGGCGCTACTTGACCGCACTGTAAACACAGGGCTGGATGTGCCGAGCAAAAACTGGTCCCCGGCGCCCCTTTTGGGATATTGCTGATATACATGAACACTATATGTATGGAGGTTCTAAACCCGAACAACACTAATACCCGGTGTTTGAATGACGCGTCAAAAATCCAGACTACTCGTTTGCATATTAGACATAAAATAAAAGCTTTTTAACGACACCACTATACTCTATTTACTAAGGTGAAATTCATTGAAATAACCGAAAGAACTGTTATGACCTGTAATTTATTTATTACCTATAAATTGTAGTTGCATTGTATTGAACAACTTCGTCTAAATTATGTTATAATATGTATTTGCTACTAGTACATGCTGTATACATAAAATATAGGTAAAAATGTACTAAAATATTTAACACAATAAAAAAAACACGTTAAAAAAATTACTCGTTTCTCATTATATCCGCAAATTTGAAACTTGATTTTATGTTTCTACTCAGACGTTGTTTCGTATTTATTGTATTTTATTGACGTAAAAAATCAATACCAGTTTTTGGTTCGTCAACGTCTTCCGCATTTGTTTGGAAACAAAGCGTTCACACGGTCTTGTGTAACTTTTGCCTGAGACTTTGTCCGCGCGGAATTAAAAATATTCTAGTAACATAGTACAGCTTTCCAATAGTGAAAGAATGATTCAAATCGGTTCATTACCTTCGGAGTCTATTCAATGCAAACAAACAAACAAACAATGAATTCTTTCCTTTTTATAATAGTAGTATCGATGTATTTAAATAAATATTTACATTTTAATTTATAGCTTCCGATATAATTAATCAATATTAAATATTAAACAATTCAAATTAAATATTCGCTATTTTAGCGAAATCAGGACGCCGCTAAGATTTTTTGCACCTAGTATGAAAAAAGGTAATTCTTACTCGTATTTTTTAATTCGTAATTTACCTTTAATTATCTCATTTATCACCGTAAATCTAATTAAATAACTTACTCGTATTTATAGGTCAGACTAGAATCTAATAAAACTTGAGCAATAAAAGACAAAGATCGTAAAATTATATGTGTTCAAGTACGTTTGAAATTAACTTTGATTAGTTCTACTTAATACAAACAAAGATTTACTATAAATAGTGGTAACAGAAAGCGCAGCAGCAGAACAATATTAGTATTCAAGGATAAATGTTGAAATGATTTTACATACATTATAGATATTATTGTTATATCAAAGTGTGCCAAATGAGTTCAATCGAAACTAATAGAGTATACACAATATTGCTTGTTATTGAGAGATTATGACCGCAATTAAAAATATAACAGGAATAACGGATTCGATTAATTTTATCAGCTTTAATAATGCTTATTTGGTATCATAATGAATCTCAACTCAATAACGTGAGACAAATAAAATGGTTAACCATTTTTTTAAATATTTCTCATGCTCTTTGAACAGACATAGTATATTCAACATGTAACTTCAGTGGAATTTGATGTTAATATCGTTCTGGATTTAATTCAATAGTTTATTAAAATGCATACAAACATCACTGAACGTAAGATGATTAAAGAAATAATTCAATGTTAACGTTAGCTTAAGGCAATAGATATACATACATATACATATTGATATACATACGCATAAAGTCATCAACAATACTGAAATGTCATGAATACGACAACAGATTACGTCTTTTTTTATTCTAGTAATTTAACCATAATTAAAAAGTCAAAACACCTTTCCTCCTTTACGTTATGTTGTCATACTTTATTTTACAAAGTTTTATATTTCATTTACATGAAAGTAACGAGCAACTGTTCATGCAAAAAAGTAACATCTGCGCAGTAAAATCGAGCTCCGTCATAAGAATAATCGATAATATTAATATCCTATATACAAAATTAACACAAGAAACGTGTTTTCAATTTACGTTGTAATGTACGAAAATTAAAATATTGCTAGATTTTAAGTAATATTATTTGTATATATGACTAATAACCTTACTCATTCAAATAAAAAAGATGCTAATTTGACTTTATACAGAATGCATTTTTAACCAACAGAATTGACAAAAGGGATATGACGTGTCTGTAAAGTGGCAATTAATGTGACGATGTGTCAAGTGAACTTTACTCCTTATGCGCATGTTCCGCTAATTGCAGGCAAATTGAGTGAGCAGGTCGCATTTACCAATTAAAGGGTCAATCCGAATTAACGGCTGAACGTTATTTCAAATAATACGATATGATTCACTGATGTGGAATTTAAAACGTATTGATGAATTTACATCAAAGTAGCTATCAATTTACATTGATGATCTTTAACAAAACTGAATTATAAAATTTATAAAGCTTATATAATACCAAAGCTCCGTGACGTCACAGCTGCGTTTGTGGAATACTGCATACTTTAACATACATTACATCTCTACATCACTCGTGATGACGCACGCGGAGGCAAGACAAGTGACAAACAATTCACAAAAGTGTCATGTTATTGTATTCGCGTAGTACTGTATTCCCATCCCTCCTATCAACATTAACATTGTGTATGTATATTTATATTCTTAAAAACTAACATAAACATAGACGGGGAAAAGTTTCCAGCGAGTCTCTTCTGATTATATAAACACGGCAGACGCTTCCCACCACATCATATCTCGGATGTAATAATAAAATTCTATTTATTTTGGCTTAAAAACTGCTTGGAAACAACAGAAATATAAAATTGGAATGTAATTAAAATTCCTCTAACTTTTGCTGTACTAAAAAAATATAATACAATGTATTAGTTGAAAATTATTTTATTCATTAGAATTTTAATTCAATTCAGTGTTGTTTTCGTTAAATAAATAGTAAAAACCGGAACTAACTAATCGGCAAACAAAGCGCATATTAGAACCACATTAGAACAGAGAGATGCGGACTTGTATACGTGCAGCAAATATTAAATGATGCATTAAAATAAAAAAGCATTTGAATTTGGAATAGAACCGGTTTGTAAAGGAATCGCCTGCACTTTCCCATTGTTCGGGACTCGGCCGCATCTCTACAGCGCCATCTGCAAACCAAATGTTTACTTTCTCCAAGGACCATGTCGCATCGCATGCCTACTGAATGCAAAATTCCTTACATACGTAGTCGCAAACTTTCAATAGAAATCACATGTTTTTGTACTTTTCGTCAAGACGATGAGCGCTACCAATTGTTTGTCTTAACTTTGATTAATTTGTCTTAACGAAATTGAACGAAGGAACATAAGCGAACTGGTAGGTGTGTGGTACAGAACATGTTAAATATGATCAATGAAAGGATACGTCTCCATCATTATGAAGCAGATACAAGAGATATTCAACAATAAAAATATTCAATACCAATCAGAGTTTGTTATTGTCGCGTGCGGCGTGCGGTGTGCGGCGTGCGGCGACCGCGTGGCCGCGATATCAACTTTCTACCCGCGGCCGACTTATCGTACTATACCTGTTATGAAACAATCCTTCACGCACCGACAACCTGACCTTTACCACTTTTGGTTGGCTTACAAATTAAATGTCATCTGACCATCTTCACTGACCCACTGTTTATTGTAAAGTCACTGTTCTCCAAATTGTCACGAATACCACTGCCATTTTTTTACGTAATTTTGTAAAAATCCAATTTAATTCTGACGTAGAATTCGAAGTTAAAACCAAATTCGTTTGAGAATCAATTCGACTCTATCATTTCTGTTGATCGAATGCTTTATTTAGCGCCGCAATTTCTTTCGTCCAATAATACAAATTAAGTTACGCAATGTTAGGGACATAAATTAAGATTGATATAAACACTGTAGCATCACAAAAACTAGATTATTTCGTTTTTACAAATATAAGACATTGACTCCAATTAATTATTAATTTTAGAATGTATCTAACCATGTTTGACGTATTGTACCAAATACGTCCATTCACACATACACTATAAGTGGCGCAAACAGTATAGGGAAGTGAATTACATAATTTACCATATTCGATATGTGCCAAATTAGTCTGTTTATTCACAAGTACCGTATGCAGCGAATGTAATATAGGGAAGTAAATTGCATAATTTGAGGTAAATGTCAGAGCGTTTATGTTTATTAACGGCACCGTACAAGGCATCTTCAATTGTGGTTGGTATTTGTGACAGAGACACGAGAGCTTCCGGAAGTCACGCGCCGGTCAAAAGATGTCGCCACGAACTTCCGGCCCGATGCGTGAGCGCCACTTTGCTTTGATAGTCATGGTGTAAATGTAGCATTGTTTACAAACTACTGGACTAATGTATGCATTTTAATTTGTGTTCAATGAACAGCGGAGAAATTCTGAAAAATACGGGCTCCTGTAATTTATAAATTGGTAAATAATGTAATCTTAAAATTATGTACGTATTCCGACCAAAAGTTAATACCAACATAACCTATTTTATTTCACGAATAAAACGATTAAGTAAAGTAAAGTATTGTAAAGTTATTTCATAATTTAGATTAAAAAAATCTATTTATATCGCTATGAAATTAAAATTCATGAATGAAATAACTTAAAACGAATTTAATCCAATAACAAAGAACAAGAATCACAAAAGACTACAAAACGAATTCATTCAGTCAACATAATTTGTTCTGCGGGAATTTTCTCGAAACTCTTCAACTTTATGTTGGAGCAAACATTGTACGAGCAACTTCATTAATAGAATAATGATGTCAGCCTTTTTATTTACTGTTTTAATGTTTATATAATTCGAATTATACTTGGGTTTTGCCATAAAAATAAGATGACTTTTGATTTTGATATAAAGATACCGGGTGACATCAAGAGAGTTGAAAATATGTAGAACTATAAAATAAAATGTTACTTGTTAAAATAAGCTTTCTCTTAAGAAAAAGATTGTACAAAAGTTATTTGCCTGCGATGTTATGTATTTAAAAGAACGCTACATCGAGACCTAAAGTCTAAGATGCAAGATAAAACTTTTTACTTCGAAACTGGTCTTCGCCATAGTTCAATAAGCAAACAAAAACTACATCTTCTACATGATCATAGATAACATGACTTATAATTTATTACCATAAATACTGGTAGTGTTTTTAATCGTGTTAAGTAGACGAAGTATAATTTGGATAGATATAAAAAATATTTAGTAAAACATTTTAGTATTTTTGAGAGGGAGTCGATGACCTCGTGAGGAGAGCAAAAAAATCGATGGATATGGTGTACGGAGGATCGCATACTGAGGCATTAGGAATGCTTATTACCTGCAGGAACTGGATACAGATAATAAATGATTTTTTCTTTCATACCTTCTTATTCGTTTGGAAATGGTACCAGATATGTGTAATAAGATTAATTCTTGTTGTATTTAAAATTAAATTCATCGATCGAATTTTGGAATGTAGTTAACTTTTTCTTTGAAATAGTACCGTTTACAAACACGACGTGGAAATGTAAACATCGTAAAATATGAGAATTCGTTTCAACAACGTGTAAGAAGAGGCTGCCAGTGGGCGCCAGATGGTTCTGTGTTTTGGCAGAGTTTCAATTCGCAGATACATTGGCAGATGTATAAAGTTCAAACCTAATGTATTAGGGAATATTCCACAGACAATTTAATCTAACACGAGCTCAGCTTAGCATGTACCATTTATACTATAAATAAATTTCAATATTATAAATTCTAAAGCAATATGAACACTATAAACTTTGTAGTGTATAACTATATTCAAATATCTTAGTGGTCTAAATTCATCGGCGCTCTGCACAGTGCCCACCCCCCGCAACCTTAACCGCGACTACACCTAAAATTGTGTTTTTGAGTCGCCAAGATATCAGAAATACAATATACTTGTATGTAGCCGACTTTAAAATATCTAAACAAATTCCAAACTAAAACAAGATGGTGAAATCTCAAAATACATGCAAAAAAGTTGCCACGTAAAGGAGTCAGTAACCTTGTGGACACAGCAATCATCGGCCGCTATATGTTAAACGTATCTTTATATCCAACATTTTTAAAACACGTTACCGTATATTTGACGATACTATTAATCAATCATCATATATTTTATAAGCAGTGGGTTTAAATGCGACTTATAGTACAGTGAAATAATATTACGTACTAAGAGCCCATAATAAAATAGGAATTACGTGACGTCATACACACACTCACATCTTTGATTTGACATCCAGTGACAAGGAGATTTGCCATTGTGAGTGTTTGTATTTCGTAGTGACGTCATCAAAATAAGATGTTATGTTATTGCACATGTATAGTGGTATAAACATTATTATGCTCAGAATGATTATGAATGTATTGAATAATATTATAAATATTAAAAAACTTAACGTATTCAAACTAAAACATAAAAACAGATTGCCTTTGAACGAAAGTCGTTTGATATCAAAGCTTTAACTTCGATTTTCCAATATCTTTGTGAGATTTTTGGACGAAAAACCGTTCATACATTCTGCATTTTAGTGCAAAAAAGGTTTCCGCTTTCCAGAATTACTTTGAGAAGAAATTAGGTCAACGGAATAACATAAATTTCTTTACACGAACATTCAACTGCATATGTAGTTTGACTAACGCACTAAGGCTGAAATAAGACGTACTTGGGCAAGACCAATAAATCTCAATGAAGAGTTTTTCATATCTTGTTACCTTGAACTTCCATATAAATTAACAATTACTAAAGCCCATCTGTGATACATAATCTATGATATAGACGTCACTCTATGTCGGCTAATAATTATATATACTTTAAAGAAATTGCCACGACCTTTAATATTATAAACGTGTCTCGGTAAGTTTTTACAAGCGCTTGATGACTGCGTCCTTCAGTATCCCACTTTTTATGAAGTATTATAACTGAGTTAGTCCGAGAGAATACAAGGAAAATTTAAATATAAATATATATTTTTATTTATATTTTAAATAATTTTCATTTCAAATTCACACATTTCATCATTGTATGCAGATTTTAAATATTATTATATTTTAATCTGGGCTTCTAATTTCTAGCTAATTTTCAACCCGTCTCGTTTGTTTCTTGGGTAAAAATACATACCTAACTTTTAAATATCATAATTGTTCATATCGCTTTATTTTTAATAAATCAATGTTGAATAAACATTATAAGATATAAAATATATGACATTCATTAGAATTGTATTAGAATCAGAATAGGACTGGTATATTATTGTGACACAAACATAGGCAGTTACTGCGGATGTGACTATACAATTTTTATACAAGTACGTAAATTATCAAATGTTACATAACTAGTTATATAATAAAAGTAAAGAACTATATAAATAGCACACGGTTATGTCCACCAATTAAGGAGCCAAATTCAGTACTGATAAAGGGGGCCTAATTGAGAGAATATATATTTTATGTAAAAACATTTTGAACAACAAGAAAGCTTTACCTATAGCAGACTTACAAATATGTATATAGATATCGTCTTCAAATTATCATTCAAAAATTTAGCGATCATCCTGTATATATTTGTAATATGCTAGACAAATAGACAACAGTGTATTGTTAAGTCGCCGAGTTAATTCCGCATTGCAACATGAAATGGGATTCACAAATAGAATAGGCCCGTATAGCGATTGAACTTTAATGTACTATTTGGACCTATAAATACTTAGAAGACATGCTCCGAGCTCTGTGTAGGAACTCTAAGGAATTCTATCCCGTTACCCTAACGGAGGACGGCGCAAACCATTAACTACTTAATCACCAGGCTTTACATTAGCGTGCCGCCTCGCGATTCAATCTAACAGAGCTTTGATTATATGTTGGGCATCTTTAGTGTGTTTGAGGTATGCGGTGCTTTTAGAACTTCGCTATTGAATTACATAACGAATGGAGGTAATAATTTAATCTGTGGCAAACTCTTTGCCTGTACATAAGGCAGATCATCACACAAATCACATCAAAAAAGTTTTTCGACTGCTATTGCTTTCATTGCACCGGTAAATTTTTAATTTCAGATTTAAAAATGTTAAAAAGTGGATATGCAAAAATGTTTCCAGATCGATTATTGATTTCGGCCGTTAATAATTGCCGGTAGTATTAATAATTTAGCATCGCACCCGTACATTAGGGCTTCAGCAGGACGTGAGTGCGCATCCCGGACCAACGCAACGCACCGCATTATTTGCACAACGTCCGCAACGCACTCTGCGGTCGCTACATTGTTTGCGGACGTGCTCGGGTTTGATTCTGTTGCAAGCTTGAATTATATCAGATACGTGATTGAACTGTGTGTTTACATAAATTTATAGACGGACCAGGTTACGGGTTATCTAACAATGAGTACAGGCTGCCGAAATATTGATATGAAATATACAAACAACATAAAAATATAAATTAAGATATCAAGCCACATTTAAGTAAGATATATTTAGTTCGTAAAGTGTAGTAGTAGTAGAGTGCATTCATATGTCGGAATGCAGTTCACTCAAGATCATCAACTTTCGCTCGCACAAGACGGCCATCGGGCGGTCTTCTTTTTGAATTCAATGAACATCTCGATTGCTTTACAATATTGATGTAAACGACTAAAATACGTGTGTGGTTTCTATGGGTACATGTTTTATACGCTCCATGCCCTACAAGTTTTATGTATAGGGTATTCAGGACAGTAGCATTAAATTTAGGTTATATTTTGTAAAATGATCTACTCACTGATTGTTATAATCATGATGTTGACGCTTACCTGAAAAATTAAAAACAAAAATTATGTTAATTACAGAATCATGCAAACGTGAGACTATTACAAAAGGATCAATTAACAATAACAACAGGTCAGACAAAAGTTATTACAATAATGTAAATCTCAACTTAGTCGGATACTAAGAAAAATATATTTTTTTTATATTTTAACCGTCAAAGTACTCGGAGAGGTCAATCACCTTTGTCTTTGTTCTTTTTTCAAAAAAATCTAAAGAACTCGATTTGGTTAATAAATGCTCTAAGGAAATTTTCCTTGAAAACAAAGTCCGCAAATATAGGGTGTTCTCAACAAAGTTAAGCTTATTCTTTCTCACACGAGAAGTACTAACTCCGCGAGGAGTTGCGACTTTTATAACAAGTTAGTAGTGGAACAAGAAAAGTTTTTAGAGCGGTATTGATCACAAAAGTTTGCTTATAGCGAAGTAGTTATGTGTGATTCCTATATAAATATAACTGGTACATAATATTTTAGTCGAAAAATAATTACTAGTTTTATAAAAAAAAACAAAGTATATTCTTACTTTTCAGTATGAGTCAACAAAAATAATTGAATATATCATACAACTTGTATTGTTGCATACATTGTTCTATAAAAATGTTGACCTAAATTCCTTGTTGTACAGCAAACGAGAAAACACAACACATCTAACAATGATAGTTTTCTGTTCATATCAAATACAACTCAATTAGTCAACTCCTGGACTATTCCTAATTAGTGTGTCAATTGGCACCCGATGACATAATGCGTGATACACACATCGTGACCGTGCTCACGTAAATCTAATAAATATTACCACCGCATGATGTATAGTCGAAGAAAAATATTTCCTTTCCACCCTGTATTGAATATCGTATAGCGAACTCTCATAATTTAAAACTATGGCATTTTTTTGCATCACAGAAGTCAAATGACATTCCACTGAAATTAATGTCCTTGACTGTAACACAAAACAAAGCCTCGTAATGTAATCTTGGTATTCGCTAAACTATTTAACAAGATTTTATAACATATGGCATAACCATAATGAGATATCCAGGTTATGAATGAAACAATGACGTGTATGGATCTGTTGCGTGCTAAAGGTCCACCCACATGACGCCGGCGCCGAGCGGTTGCGGTGCGTCGACCGTCGCAAGGATGCCTAAAACATAAACTCACGAAAGCGAAGGACTTGCTAAAAAATTCAAAGTTTTGTAGTTAGTCCTTCTAATAAAGTTGCTCGTTAACAATAATGCGATTTTCGCCAAGCATATGTATTGAGAAAAAATTATTTCTAGAGACATATCTTGTAAGAGAAAATATAAATTTCATCATGTCCTGTTAATCTATATCAAAATAACTTCTGCTATTTACAGACTGACAAAGCCAATAGTTTAATATTTGCGCAAGTCCACATTTGTCGCGGTTATCGCACAATGAATCCGATTTGGTATGCATTCCGAACTCGATTAGCTAACTTGGTACAATGTGAGTGGCGCTCAACATCGCCTAACAAAAACTGGTCGGTCGTGGCCTCAGAGCTTAGCGCTCAGGTGCGCGACCAAGCATCTATATGACCATCTTTGTATGCTAAATACAGTGCAGTGGAATTGAAATAAAGAGTAATAAATGTTCAGACATGACGAATTGAATAAGCTTATAATAGACATAGGAATAACTGGATTAATAAATCAACGCCACGTCAGAATCGCTTCAGACAAATATGCTAATAAGAACATACAGTTCCGTTAACGCACTGATGCATCTCTAACTATGAAAATGCGTAAACAAAGAAAAAGTCAAGCCGCAGTTAAAGTTCAGAAGCTCAGCGTTGAGATGCGCCTCGCTAACAATCAACTTTTTGTTGAAACAAACATCGACATTTGAACAAAGTAATGAGAGACATCTCTCCTAAGCAGTGACTTGTGACGAAAGATCAAGAAACAATGGGAGTTGTGTCTTTCTTTCAACTTCCCTGTATTTTTTTGAACTTTTTAAATAAGTTTTGTTGTCTCAGTTTTCTCGAGATTGACAATTATTTAGGAAACGAAAGAAAGTCAACGTACAAATTTAAATCTACGTTTGCAGTCAGTGTTATTAATGTTAAGTTCTTCTAGTTTTAATATTTATGTCTACCTACATATTTTTAGGTTCATTACCTTACATCATAACATCACTTGTCATCATCATCCTTGTTTTCCCATTCATAAAAAACAACATTTGTAATTCAGTATAATGAACATTGTTTTTTGTTATAAATACATGTTTGTAGCGGAATAAAAACTCTTCAAGCAATCAATAGAGGTGTTGTGAGTAGTGCATTATTTTCGCGTACTATGAGTCGTACAATCCGTCGGGTAATTGAATAGTTTTGTAAACATGAGCACTATGCTAGTGGCAGGCGAGTGTTATTATTTTTCATTCAGTCATAAAAATATTGATTACAACTATTGTTATTCATTGAATGAGATTGATGAACGCGATTGTCTTTTTTTTCCTTAGATTTTATTTAAACTAAAGTGACAAGTGATGAAATAATAATAAAATATTCTTTGCCGATTCGATAGAATTGAAACGATCACGCAGCTAGAGATTTGACCTTCTCCAAAACGAAATGGTCCGAAGGCGTCGACTTGCAACCGGTTTGGGCAAACGTCTCACAAATAGCAGACAAACGGCCAAATCTTGGCGTTAGATTGCAGCCGTATGTGTTGTCAAAGAAAGAAGTTGCCACATTTTTGAGTGTTCCTTATTTAAAAATATTTGTTTACCAATATGTCAAGTTTGGACAAACAAGGTTTTCCATGGCGAATTTTACATTCATAATATTATCATGGCAACATTACGTTCAAAAATCTTGTCCTTTTGAATAAAGAACTCAGGACGTATTTTTTTAATTAAAAGAAAAACAAAAATTAAATAGGTTATACCGACTGTTATATACCAAATATAACTTTATCCGCTTGAAGTGAACCGTAACTCCGCTGCAGTTTATTTGAACGCTTGACAAGAGTCAGTCGCAGGTCGCCGTTCGCCGTCGCGGGTACAAAGAGCGGAAGTCACTAATGAGGTTATATATAATAAAATTGAAAAAACAATAATAATAACAGTGGTTCAATATCATAACGAGTAATAACTAAATATTACCTACTATACTATAGTTCACCTACCAAATGATTTTATGGTATTGGGTAAAAGCTGATTAAAAGAAATTGTTCTTTTTATTTTATTAATAGAATACAACACTTTATTATTAAATTGAAGAAAAGTGTCAGAAATAAAAACTAGCTTCTGCCGCATACTATATGTATATTTTTTTGTAGAGACTCTTTTTGCATAATTCGTCCATTATCGGCCACCTTATGAAAACCTCGGCCGGACAAAGGTCTTCGTACGAATTTAAAAACGTAACGTGTAATGGAATTCCAAAGAAAAAAAGTAATTTGATATTCACACAAACAATACATTCAAATTGTTTTCAACAACTAGTGAATGTCTTTACATCGACGTGATAAATTTTATATAATTTAATATTTCAGCGTTTTATGCAAAAAAATCAACAAAAGACATTTAACGAATCCTTGATAATCCTTGTAGAGGTAACGATTAATGGATATCCGTAAGAAAAATTTACATCTCTGCTTATAAAATACGCCTTGACCCACATCCTCGTACCCCACGATGTAAGAAATATATAAATGTTAATGTTATGTAAAAGGACATCTGTTTACCGCATCGTATGTACTTATGTATATTGTAAAAACTTCCGATACCAATAAATATGTACATGTCTTTACAGTTTTTTCATTCCTTAGATTTATACTGTTTTTATATAATTTTATCGATAAGACTAACAAAAGGTAAAACAAAATTATACGACCTTTCTTATACTATATACTATATTCAGTTTTGTCTTAGTCATATTTAAACCTCAACATTTCCTTTGATTTATCATCTATTTACTTAAACCCTACCACTTGTTACATGACATACAAATGTCGACGCGTACGCAAATAAATTATCCTTAAGTTTTATGTACATAACTGTAAGGAGACGAGTAAATAAACATATACACATGTAAAATGAATTGGTGCCGCGGACTCCAAACTGTTAGCGTCGAGTATTCAATTTCGTCTACAGCGAAATATATTTGAATACAATGGACGTTACGTTCAAGTCATGTGAGTATACTTCTGTGCTTCTAACCAACTGCATTGGTTTAAACGATTTAAAACACATTCACGTCTTCTTTAGAGCACTGTGGGTGTAGCAAGAATGTTGTCGACGATCGCCTTCGTATCGTCATCGTCAATTATGTCCGAAATTAGTATGAGATTTTTGGTTTACTTCACGCCTGATAGAAGCGATATGATGGAGAATGTCACGAATATTATAGCCTACCGATAACGACAGAAATTTAACTTGTAGGTACTATGAAATAAGTGCATCGCTAATCATCATGTATGTAGTCAATGTTATATTTTAAGTAGTAGTATTATATCGAGTTATTTAAAATTCCAGATAATAATGTGTATCTTGCAATCAGTGACGCACGCGCAGTGCAAACGAGGCTTAATCCACGTAATACCGATGATGTCTCAATCCACAAGGATTACTATCGCATACCCCGAATGAGGACAAAACTTTTTTTTATCGAAAAAACAATAGAGTTCTAAATGAATGTTTGTTCCTTAAAAATAGTGTAACAATATGATTTTGTCTTTAAGACATGACAACTGAGTGACATAAAAAAACCTTAGAATGTATAAGATATTCCAATTTTATAGATATTTATTCAAGTGTGAAATATAAACATACAATAATACATTTGTGTATACAAACAGTACAACTTTAAAACCGCGATACGATGAAAAAAAAGATTCACACTTTTATTACAATCCTTCTCTAATAGTCGTTTAGAAATGACAATAAACATTTGTCGTAACAGACCTACAGTGTGTCAAGGCTCTTATATGACATAAGGCTAACTGCTTGGGGTCCTCAACTGGCTGCCATAACATTACAGCAAACACGACGCAAGCTTCGGACGTTTTTTCTAGAATCATCTCTGAGCTTTCAAAAAAACAATTAAACATTCTACTACTACAGACTACATAGATCTCGCTAATATTTGGCATAAATATAGAATATAATTTGGAAGAACATAGGCTACTCATTATTTTTTTCTCAGCGCGGGTGGAGTCGCGCAAAATGGCCAGTATCAATTTTTTTTAAATCCTGTCAGATTCAATGACTTCAAAATATCAAATATCGAATTAACACTCAGACTTAAACTGTTGTATTGTACAATTTGTTCTTATTTCTCACTTGAAGTGTCTACGTAATATTATTAATATCATATTATTAAGTCAATTTTCTCGATCAAAGCAGCAAATATTCCGATGACATTTGACCTCCCCCAGCCTCATCGCGTCGTGCGCCTCCTGCATAACATAGCGTGATAAGTAACAACTATATCCAACTTGTCAATGTTCATTCATTTTGCTTGACGCTGTATCGAAGTTTATCCTTTATTTTAAAGAGAAAGAAGTAATAATTAGGCTCTAATCTATCCTAGCACCCTTCTATTATAAATTAATATATCTCTCGGAAATATTTTATCTTAAAAACATCTTTGTGTCTCACGGTCAATAGGTAGTTGACCTTATAAGGTTTCCTTCCTTTTGTATCAAAATCTTTTACATGTGTTTTTATCGCAATTTAAGATAACTATACGGTTGCAAACTTCAAAAATATTTGTATGAACGTAAATCGATGCTTCTATTTGCGTGACCATAGTCGAGATATTTCTGTTTCTAACTGTAACTACAATAACTTGACAAGGGATGACATATTTATCAATCACAATCTCAATCTAGGACGCTTCGTTCTATCAAAATTATATATAATATTTCATTCAAATTGTTCAACCAAAATTCTATTGAACGCAATTAGTATTGTGAAACATTAATACATGAATAAATACGTCCATTAGAGCTCAATCAGAACGCACCGGCACGATCGGCTGCTTAATTCCTAGCTCGCTATAAAGACCCTTATAGCGTAGGTCATAAAGACCATAATCCATCATCTACAACGATATCATAAATAATGCATAAAGTACAATCACACGTTTTAAATGCGTACAAACCTCTATACAATTACGATTCTAAATAGAAAATTATGCACGCAATTGACGTCGCTATTTCGTTAACTGTAATCGCTAAATTTGCATGGATTTGCAAACTGTGACGTAATTAACTTGGCCACCGCACGTAAATAACGCTGACCTGGTTGTTAGATAAAAAAATTGGTATTGTTAGAAACTATTTGTATATATGGATTTAGAAGTATCGATGGAATTTATTACAAAATATTAATAAAATGATTTGCAACGATTGCGTCTCACGGAACCATCACACAGATCTATGTATCAATTTCAACCATTCCAAAAAATAAAACCTTTGGTGTGATATAGTTCACCAATGTCAAAATAGAATCATGATCCAATAACGTTGACGATTTAATTATGTGAAAATAGCTTGTTAATTGACTAAATATAATATACCAAAAGTAGTCAACACAACATCTAGTTCCATAAACGAAAACTATATTTCAGAAAGAAACCTCGAAAAAAATTAGAGCTTTTGTTATCTTAATAAAAAATTAATGACTACAAAATGTACTAACGGCGTACTAGTTAAACTATTCAAGGTTTAATTCCTTTTGTCTATTCGCTCTAACTTGTTCCAGAATTAGGTTTCACTGCAGGTTCGATGACACCGCCTCTGCATTCGTATAACCCACTGCACGCAACTCACCTTCACGCCAAAATCAACTCTATGCAACTTAAGAATTAGGTACCATTTTGCTACTGTCGTAACGAGAATCTAACACCAATTATTACTTGAATACAATCTCTATTGAACTTTATTGTATTGTATTAGAATATATTTTGGAACAAATGTTGGTATCATTGTTTAGCTTATCAAACGGATACGTTTAAGGAGCGGACTCGCGTAAGGAGAGACTGCGATTCACAATTGTTATTGTTTGCCGGCATTCAATTGCTACGGGGAACTATAAAATATTGCTCCGGGACACCCGCCATGGACGAGCTTATACCGCATAGCATAACCTCGGCTAAGTTAAATAGAAATTTAATGAAATTTTACTTGAAAACACTAACTTAAGAATAACTTATATTAAAAGTAAACACTTTCAGCTTTTGGCAAAGCTTGTTTAATCAAATATAACATGTAAAGAGGCAAATCATAAATTTTGTAAAACCTTTACAAAGAAGACATATTATTCGTGGCACAAAATGCTAAGAGATGTACTGAGTAAAGCTCTTAAGATAATCGTACAAAGTGAGCAACAGTGTTAAGTAAACTGTAGTTATGAAGCATGCCCTAGTTACTGCGTCACTTTAACCTACACAGTAACTGTTACTGTCAGGTTATTAACCTAAGTGCATCTATTGCAGGTGCATCTGATTCTGAGGATTTTCTCTCACAATAATTGCAATTAAATAAGTATATTTTAAAAACATAAAAATATTTAGACTTAAAAATAGATAACTCCCTAAATAGTATTTATTATCACAATAATGAGTTAATATAAACTGCAACAAAGCTAGATAGTTTTTAGGTTAGAATGTAACAATTAAAATAGTTATTTCATTCCTGCTTTTAATGAAACATGTCAAGTTTCAAATGAGTTAAAATAATCTCGGTGAACTCGTAAAATAATTTCGAAATACATTACAAAACATGGACTAAATCTTGACAAAATAATATCTTGAAATCGGACATGCATAAGAATTTGTTTAATATTAATCTTATCATCAGAAGACCACAGTAAACACGGGTATACATTTGCTATAAGCTTGTTTATAAATATAAAAAAGAAAATCAACAATGTCGGACAATTCATCTGTCTGTCCGTGCGTCCTCGCTAGCTCATTGCGGTTTTTTGCCAAACCTTTGCAGCGGATTTCACTTTCGAAGCGTCTGTTTGGATACGTGTTCGGATTTATCAAACGCTTTCGCTTGGAACACTTTTATCTTTAAGAAACAAGAGATAATATTCTGACCAACTCGAGCTAAGAATGTTATTTTATGAAAGGTTAAAGTTATTATTATTTTACAATAATTTATAAATCGTGTCGATGAAATTCAAGTATATTTTTAAAGATTAAATCTGTATAAAGTTGATTATAAAATAAACTGAGGTAAGCAAATAATTATATACGTAATTGATAGGAATGGGACCTGATAAATAAAAAAATGTTGTAGTTTCATTATTTATAAATGAAACCAATCACAAACATAATACATTATTGTATTGTTTCTACTATTATTGAAACTTGTTTATTAATGATAAAAAAAATGTAAAATATTTCCACTGTTTGCTTCCTATAACAAAAATAACTAGTAATTCTTCGTACAATACCGGAAGAAAAGATTCTTTACGCTCACAATGACAATAACGAAACGTCTTGTTTCTTTGTATTGCTAATTGTACTCGGTAAAGCAATAAACTATTCTTGGTACAAATCAAGATTTCCATAAGTTTGTTAAAGGTGAATTTATTATAAAACTAGGTATTGCTCTACGCTTACACCAAATTACAAAGAGATCTTAGAGAGATACTTTCGAAAAAACATCCATCCATCTAAACATACACATTTATAATATTAGTAGAATAAAAAACAAAAGCAATACCAACATAATGTAAGAACTACATCCATGGTTTTATTACAAAGATTAAAATATTTATTAAAAGATAACTCGTCCAGCAATCGCTTGCCTCTGGCAAATATTTACGTTATTGAAATATCTTCTAAAGGTTTAACATTTTAATTTAATATGAAAAATGTTTAATAAAAGCTATGTTAAAATGAAGAAATATGTCTACGTTAATATTAATCTTGTATTTTGTAACGCAATTCGTATGAATTATGTATACTTAATTATTTTATAAAGTTCACACGATTAAAAGCGAAACGACAAAATAGAGAAAAAAAAATCATTGTCAGAACAGAAGAGAACTGAAATATTATTGTCAGACTTTTTTGTTCGAAAATAAACTGTCTGTAACCAGATTTGTAGGATAAATTATACTCAGTTGAAAAATCAAATTAGATTCGTTTCTCAATACTTTTTTTTCCTAAAATTGGTTATAATAAGGGAAATTACTATACGTCGTAGTGTGAAGATACTTTTCTTGCGTTGAATATTTACTAAAGCCGAACACAATAATTGCTTATTACATCGGTTCTGGTGAAGTCAAATGTTGTTTTAAATAAGTTTAGAGACTTACGCATAGACACCAAATATCTATTTATGATAACATGGAATATTATTTCATGTTACTAAACTTCATCACAAATCAAATGGCGCGAAAATCACCATAAAATAGTATTCGAAAAAAAGCCAGTAAAAACTGATTAGGGAATTAAGCAAATTCCAACTCTAACCTGTAGTGATTAAGATCGTAAATGATATAAGGCACAGGTGTGGATGCTACGGAGCGTGTCTGTGGGAGCGGGCGCCGCAGCGACAGGAATGCGAAGCGACGCGCCCGCGCACTTAGGGCTGACAACATGACGTGTTCTATATGATTTTTATAAATATTTTTTGTTCTTTTTAATTAAAATGTAAACATTTTGATATAATTTTTTTTCCTAATAATTAAATGAAAGTTTTTTTATATTTACAAATAATTAAATTTACATTTTTCCGGTGCGAATAAAAACTTCAGAATGTAATCCAGGCATTCATGACACTTGATAGACAATAGAGAATTTAATTTTTTCGCAAAAATAATATGGTATTATTAGGATTGCTATAATAACAAAAATACCTTGAAAAGGCATAAGAAAAATTATTACTAAAATGTTTTGTTCAACCCTACGTGCGAGCGAGAGCTCTATGTGGGAGCGAGAGTGCAGTGCTCAGCGAGCGCGCTTCCGCCACACAAAGGGGGGTACTGGTCGCGGTCTCCGATCGCCGGCCGCAGTTGCCTCAGGACTGTAGCTTGGAACCCAAAATATCGTATAACCTAACCGACAATTCTGTACAAAAAATAAGAAGATGTAACTCATAATGATAGATGTCAAAGTTTTGGCGAGATTAGTATGCCAAAAAACATTCAAACAAATGATGAATTTTTAATTTATACATACAAAACGTTTATTTAGGTAGGCGCCAGACAATACGTATTGTAACGGTCACAGTAGTGGTGAGGTTTTTGGGTTTCCGAAAAAACTACATTACAAGGAAACATCAAACATTTTTCTTGTATACAGTCAATACATAGTGATAATTTATTTTTAAACGCATTTTGTTGTAAATTTTTACAAAAACCCGATAAGAAAAAAAACTTATTTGATATCTTTAAGCAATTCTCGACCCTTCTGATTTTTGTTACACATTCAAAAAATGTTAATCAAACTGAGGGGATGTCCATTTTCTATAAGTTTTTGTTTAATGAAATACGTAGATATATAGATTTTTAATATTTTACAAAAAAAATCTTGTATATCCTTCAATTTAATATTTAGGCGTATGCTAGGAATTTACCACAAAATAGTGGAATTGTGGGTATCGAACTCACGACCACAAGGTCGGATATCCATACCCTTAACCATTAAGCTATCGGCGCTTCTAGTATTTACGAATGACATATCACACACGTGCGCGATATCAAATACATTAAGTAAATATTGTCTTTATCCGGAACAAACAAATGTGTCAAACAAACAATCATGATTTCATTTCTTGATAGTTTATCTTCGTTCGGTATCAAAGATGAAATACAACGAGATTTTGTTAATTTTCATGTTCTAGTACTACTGTGTATTAGTCCTGGCTTTTAAACAAATATATTTAATTTTTACACGATAATAACATCAGGGACATTAAAACATCTTCGTATATTTTACCAGAAGATAAGCTTCTATATAAATATATTTTCGTACCAGCACTACTATGCAAGAAACTCACTGCAACTGGACGCCAAGTTTGACGGTCAAGTAATACATTAGAATTACCAAATTACCTGACGTCAATTAACGATGAAGTCATTGTAACATAGCTTAGCGTAAGAATCCTCTTTAATCTTTAGTATCTACAACATAGCTGTGAGAAAACTGTCCGAATACTGTAAGTGAAGTTACTTAAACTTACGTTAAAATATAGTAATTTTACCTTTTTCATTTTTAAAATAAGACACGCCCAGACCAGAGTAAAAAAAGCTTCGACTAGCCGCCATAACCACTTGTAATAAAAATGCACACAACAAAGTTTTCATAAGTCTCTCAATTTTTACAAACATATTCATAAAAATTTTATCAACGTCATAAATAGTATCGTAAGAGAAAGTTGAACGAACAGCGTACGTTTGATAAAGGGTGTGCTTCACGTCACTCGAGAAGACATCCAACCCTAATGTGATTGAACTCGTCTACAGAACCGACTCGAGATTGACAATCTACCGATCACACAAATACGATAAAATGTAAAAGAAAACGAATAAAAATTAATTTTACGCAAAGTTAGCCACATTTATGTTAGTATTACTTATTCACACTCCGAGTACATTAACTGCCCTTTCTGCTATCGAATTTATACTTAAGGCTCTCACTTAGTGATCTCTAAGTGGTAATTAGTATATAATTAAGGGTAAACAAATATAAAGTTGATAAGTATTATGTTGACGATAATATGGTTCACCAATTTAGATATATAAACAAAAAGTTATCGCATTTTTTTGTACGGAAATTAAAATGTTACGAGATAATACATTTTAATACAGAGTTCATAAAAGCTTTTCCGCGTCTTATTAAATAATGAACTTTAACCTTAATCATAGACAGGAAAAAATATAATTTATCTAATAAGTCCGCACTCAATCAGAATGTGTCGTAACAAATTATAAGTAAAAACACTGTCATAAAAAGAATAACAAAAACAGTATCATCACGAGCTTATTACTTTAACAAAAAACACCTAAATATTGTTATCAACAAAATGACGCGTAATAATACAAACATATCTACTAAAATTGGCTAAAATTCCGCAAACAGTGCGATGCCGTGATGCCGTGATGCTGTAATCTGCCGCAAATCCTTGATCTTCACACGAAGTGATTACTCAGCTTTTTATCTTGTGCCTTGACGCGCGATAACCAAGCAATTAAACTTAGTGTAGAGACACACAGGCCGCGATACAAACCAGATAACATTACAATAGTTGCTACTCCTGTCTTGCCATTGATCAGCAAGATTCAAGTGTGATAAGTCAACTGGGACTTGAAAATAATAAGTATTGTTCATTCACTCAATGAATTTTTACGCTTTGTTTTTTTGTCCGATAAATTAACAAATGGCAGACCATGTAGAGTAACCACAATAACTCAAAAGTATGTTAATGTTGTTAGCATTTATTCATTAAAACACTGTTTTGAATCACATACTTCAAATCCAATAACCTCCTTCTTTTTATATGAAACTATTAAAATGCGTTATTTTCGTTAAAGTAATCTTGTCAGAAATTACTAACGTTTTAACATCACAAATTTTAGTACCCACTGAAAGTATAATTTTAGTAATTACCGAAAGAATAATTAACCTATGAGTCAGTTTGTATTTGACCTGCACGTCAGAGATCTCGTAAATTATACATATACATACTATCGTCTTATCTATTTACAGTCTAATCGTCTTTTGATACTGATAACCTTTGTACAGGAGTAAAGCCGATATGTGCCATTGGAGATATATGTATGTAAATGTAAACAAAACTCCGTAAATTTTCCTTTTGACTCATGACAAAGTAAGACTTGTTTATAATTTAAATTATTATTGAAAACCGCGTTTTATTAATTGATAATCCGAATGAACTGTAATAAAAAGCGATTTTTAAATTAAATATCCCCACCTTCCTCTTTTATGCCTATGTGTTCTGTGTTGATTTCATAGTTCCCTTACTATCTCACGAGTAGCTTACTATTTTGTCACACAGGTAAAACTAATTAAAAACTACCTAGTGGGGGCCTCTAGTTGACTCATCACTTTGGTTAAAAAAACCGATTTCATTGTTTCCCATTTACGAATAATACCTCGTTACCGCAGGTGTGTCAACACACTAACATTGTAAAATATTATGACATTCGTGATTTATTATGGCCGGATTTAACTTTTTTTTTTAATTTTTCGCAAATCTATGTTAATGCGTACATTTAACGTGTCATATTGTCAGAAATGTTAAACACTAATTCCAAAAATATTATTTAGTGGTCTTCGAACAGCATGATCGAACTGGAAACTACTATTAATTATTAGACTAACAGTGGGTTTATGAGACCAAAATCTCTGTATAAAACATATAATCATCCTTTTCCATTATCTTGGACAAAACCGAGATAACCATGTTTTAAACGGTATGGTATCCACCAGATGTAAGTCCTAGGTATTTATACAAGAATGTTATATAATAATACAAGACTTTGAATTAAAATCGAAATCTGTCATCATTTCAGCATTTTATTGTTGTTATAACTAAAACCAGTTTGTTCTACAATTACCACTTGCTACATAATATGATAACACACATGTATATTACAGTAAATCATTTATTTATTGCTAAACTAACAGCATATAATATTATGCTAAAAGCGTTGTGGCACGCGCTACTGGATACAGCTTTTCATTTGTGGAATACGAATAGCGCGTTAGCGCATAACACCATCATTGACTTCCAATAATACTTGTACATACAAATCTTACTGAAAATGAAAAATGAAAAAGATTTATTGCGTAAACAAAAATGGTACATACTAACATTTGTGCCGGGACTTCCATTCCATCCATAACGGGCTTGTGATTGGAAGTCCCGCTCTTCCGTGTCACATAAACAATATCAATGGTACCTTCTTAATCTATATATTATATAAAGACAATTATACTTTAACAAACAAAACAAAATACAAAGAGTTTATTAAAAAGTAAAAATGAACAATAAACTAATTATTGATTTCTAAATTAAAAAGTAAAAATGAGCAGAAATGATAGAAAATAACAGAAAAACACATTTGTGTAATTTAATGTGTGTGCAATACAGGTCTATTGATTGTATGAATGTGTGTGTGTGTGTGTGTATGTTTGAGTTTGTGTGTGTATGTATGTATGAGCGTGTATGTACATGAGTGCATGTGTGTAAGTACAGTTGAATTTATATAATAATCTTTCATATACGTGGTATAGTTTGAATTAATGTTTCAGTCTCATCATAAGTTTTAGTCATCAACCAGTCAGTTACAGTCTTTTTGCATTTAAATAATTTAATAGGGTAGATATTAATTTCTTTGTTTATTAAATTGTATAAGTTAGAGGAATGCCGAGGATATACAAATCTTACTACCTTACTAATATTATAAATGCGAGTGTTTGGATAGATGTTTGTTTAAAAATTTCACCTAAACGCCCATATGGATCTCACTGCAGTTTACATAGATGTAGAGTACAGTCTGGAAGGCCACAAAGGCCACTAATTAAGTTCCTTTTTAACACCACGCGGATGTAGTCGTGTGCGACAGATAGTAATAATAAAAGCTCGAACTCACAATATTTTTTGCTACATTATTTTTTAAATATGTAACAAACAAGTTATTTGTAGACATTAATTCTTAACTAGAACAAGACCAGATTTTAAAATGATAATTCCGGAAACAAATAAATAATTAAAATTTATCGTATATTCAGGTTTTATTTTTATATCAAATCAAAGCTTATGTATAAAATGTTACCAGTCCTATTATGTTTATTAATAAACAATTACACAATGAATAGTTTATACTAAATAGTTAGCGCCCGCGATTCCGTCCGCGAGGAATTTAATTATTTCTGACTATGTTCTACATCTGTGTCAATTTCATCTATTTCCGTTCATCAGTTCTGGAGATAACATTTAACAAGCATCCATCCATCCATACATCTAACCATTCGAATTTATAGTATAAGTAAGATTAAAGATCATAAATTTAAAACCATTAAGCAGTAAACAAAGCTTAAATAACATCGCAAATCAACACCAGTTGGAGCCAACATTGACAAACATTCGACAAGTCAAAACGACCAATAAATCCCCGCTAATAGTATGATATTCTATGTAGTTATTTCCACTTAGCGTTTAATACATTAGTACAGCGCTAGTGGAAACTGAATCTAAAGTATGTTCACACGATCGATCCACAAGAGACGTTCTTTATCAGATTTCTCAAACATTTGGATTTGGATAACTGCGAGTAATCCGTGCGAATGTAGATAGTGGCCCAAATACTCGCAAAGTTTACAAGATTTTTTATCTAGTGTTGTTAACTTTTATAGACCGCTGTTATCTAAATGACACGTTTATTTATGTCACCACAATTAGAATTGCAACTAAAATACACATCGGGAATATCAACAGAATAAAACGAATAAAAAAAAATGGAAAGAACATAACTAAAAAAATATGCTACGATAACGTTGTACATACATATGTAAGTATACAAAAAAGTATTGTAATAAAACTAATTACCAAAACACATGAATACGAAATCAAATTTAACGAAGTATAAAATTGCATCGTCTATTTTTTAGTTGTTATTTCATTTCTTGATGAAATTTTGCATCAACACAAAAGAGTAAATTACTGCAAGACGTTGCTGTAATAGGTTATTATTAGTCTCGCACGGTAAAATTTTATATTTTTTATTTAGACCAACTAGGTCTGTCTATATCATTCGTCAGCTTAACATATCTAAGATTTTCATTTCGGAAATTAAGAAAATTACCAAAACATTCCTCGATATTTGACCAAAAGCTGAATATCGTTAGGAAGGAAATCCGACACTGTGCCGTTGTATCGGCGCAACACCTTATTAAAATATTAACGTGTATGTCCCCTTACTAATCGAACAGACACTTGACTTGGTAACGAAAGCGCGCCATTCGCTCCAAAGGATTCTAACTAATAATGTCTAAAAATATATTAATTTCAAGCTTGGATTGTACTAAATATTTTGTGTTATAGATTAATCTTAAATGCCATACTAATAAACATAGCCACGCAAATAATAATATATTAATGGTTGATGAAATGAAGACAAAAATACAATGTTAATCTAGAAGTTGAAGTAGGTAGTTTAGTTTTGTCGACTACAGTAAAACATGTCAGTTATTCTAATGAGGATTGGTCAATGAACAGTGGGCAATAAGCAGTGGACAATGAACAGTCGGCAATGTGCAGTGGGCAATGAGCAGTGGGATCGGAAGCGCACGACACAACACGAAATGAAAGCCCAGCGCTGCGTTGTGTTGATTACTTTTCGCTCTATATATTTCATTAAGAAACAACTGTATCAAATGGCCATCTTGCAATTGCAGAACGTAGCCGATTCTGTATCATATACCTACTCATATAATAATGTTCAAATACTCTTACTTTTCACTTATATGCGTACAAGTTTAATTGATTATTAAAATGCTCTTTTCGAAATCTATAATTATAACAGTATTTAGAAACAGTATATCAGAAATTGTTCAAATGTGAGTAACAGCGAAGAAAATACAGAAAATACAACTAACGCAATTAAGAATTAGAGTTAGGTAGTTTGGGGATACTTTTATGTAAGACACATAAACTCATTACAGTGATTATCCAAGCTAATACCTAATAATATAGGCCAAGTTTACATTCAAAACATTTAATATATTGATAGTATGAGAAATGGTTATCAACAAACAAAAAACCTTCGATCTTCGTCTCTTTTTTCCAACATTAAAAACACGAATCGCTCAAGGCCTACGTTTTACGCATTTTTGTTTGTAAATTTTAGCTTGTATTTGAAGAGAGCAAACCTATTTTTTTAGTTACGTTTGTAAACACCTTGAACTACTTCCAACTTAACCTCCGCTTCAGATTATGGAATTATGATTATTTATTTCGGTAGCGGTTTTGAACGAACGTTTCTATGTTTGCTGCACGAAGCCTAATTAAATATTTAACAATATCACTTTTGTGATACTATTTTTGTAATCAAGGCCTGTGCCCTGTGGTATATTGCCGTAATGAATCATTACGGCGAGATGCCATAGCATTTACGTACGTACGGGCATTGTCAGCACATTTGTGGTTCAATTGCAAATATCCCAATATATAATATTATATATTTATCATTTTGCAATTAACACAGCCCTGTTACGTCGTCAAGCACACAAAGGCAGACGGGGGAATAAAATGCTACTACTGAAGTGACAATGCATGCAAAAAGTAAGATTTAAGGTATGCTCACCTCTAGCCCAGCCGGTGAGTACGTTGCCGAGGTAGGCCACCTTGTAGATGGGGTCAGGTTCGCTGATCTTGACGCTGTTGGAGCGGCGCAGCAGCCGGCCCAGGCCTCGTGATAGCCGCCCGAGTGCCCGCGCCGTGAAGTCCTTGCCTGCCGCGCCTGCTCCTTCCGCCAGGCACGCCTCCCCTGGCAGGCTCGACCTGCCGTGCTCCGCGCGTGCGCCCTCCCGGTGCCCGATCAGCTTGGGGATGCCCAGAGGTATAGACTTCTTACGCTCCGCCGTCAAAGTCTTGGCCTGGTTGACACTGTATACGTTACAGTTCTTCTTAAAGCTCTGGCTCGATTCTTTGGTATCGTCCGCGCTCTCACTCTTTTCTGATTCGGTCACGATTGTAATCTTACCGTTGAGGTTTTCACTGAGCGAATTGTTGTTGAGGCTATCGGTGTGACCGTCGCTGAAGCGGCGCTCGGCGGCGGTGCGGCGCTTGGCCAACGAGGGGTTCCTTAGCAGAATGCTTGTTTCGCTCGAGCTTCTGTTCTTTAGAATGTGTATCTTCTTGACGCGGGTGACGGCGCAGTCGACCTCGTCGGCGCTCACAGTGCGCTCGGTCTTGCCCTCCTCGTCGAGGAAGCGCACCCGCAGGCCGCCGGGTTTGTCGTGCGCCCTGTCCGCTTCCTGCGGCCCCTGCGGTTGAGTCTTCGCGCTCGAGTCCAAACAGTGGCGCTCGTTTTCACTTAGAGATCCGCGAGCCATTTTTGTTTCGGCAAAAATCTTATGTTAGATCGACTATGACATTCTGCTCGCGATCGTTCGCAGAGCTTTCGCGTCTACCCGCGCCGCACACGCAGCGACATTTAAACCGGTCACTTCCCAGCTAAATATTAAAGCACACACATAGTACACACTTCGTCCATTAAAGAACGACACCGGTTTGGAATGTAGCCTTCTCTGCACTAAAAGCACTAGTTCGGAAGCTGCATTCACTTTGAAACTGGGCGTTTGTTTGTAATAGATGTATGTAGATTACGAGATGAATGCGCGTTGCAAGTGTTTTGAGGTTACGACACTATCAAGTCACTGTCCGAGAGTAAACAAGGTAGGAGCGACCGCAACACGTTCGCTCCGGTCGACGTGCGGCGGCGGAATGGCGGTGGCGGCGCGGCAGCGCGGCGGCGCGGGCGGCGACTGTCGTTGCAGTGATCCAGCGCAGACCTCACCAGGCCCTGCAACAAATGAAAACAAGTCATTTAAGGTCCATTCAACCAATGTTGCAGCGATCCAGATGATAAATTGATTTGTTTACGGCCATATTAAAAAAAAAATAGATATTTCAAGGTTAAGCACCTTTGTCAAGGACAAGTTTTTTACCTGTGAAATGTTTTTGTTAGGACTTTAATTATTGGAGATTGAAATAATAAAAAATGTATATTTTATGTAGTCATACATATTTATTTCCAAAGCATAACATTATGCGGGTTTACTTTTTTTAGTTGGTTAAAAAGCTTTTGTTTTTAAAGCCACATAATATGTACCAAACTTTAAAGATAGCTTACAAAATAAATATAATTGATCTAGCACATAAAAAAGGATCTCATTGTGTTAAATTTGCGTCAGACAAATAAATCAGTTCATCTGTCACATTATGATAGTAAAATATAAGATATTGTGTCCGCTCTCATTGTCATGTCTTACAGCATCACCTATTCGTATATGACATCACATGACATTGAAGATTTCACATATGGAAACTTTGTAAGGAAAATATTTGTACGTATAGTACCCTATCATATTCATCTTGTCTTGTACTACTTACATTTCCATACAACTCTATCAGTCATCATATCTCAGTCTCTCCCTTCTTGATCATATCATCTACAACTCTCCAGCCAAAGGAATACACATATCTAATAGTGAAACTTAAGTACAGTCTGCGAATTGATTGTATAGAATAGAAAGCTTAATAATAAGTGCCCAACAATTATATCCGTTTAATCAAACTTAATGATTTATATTCATCTTTAACTTTAGATACATCAGGATTGCGTTTTGTAAATATTTTTGTACCATGTATTCCATCATAGAACGACAACTCAAACATTACGCGTGTGTCAACAACTCCTAATTATTAACATAAAAATGCAAATCATGATTCATCACGGGAGATGTCAAACACTACTCGGCTATAAACTGTCAAAACAATATTAAATGTTCATCTCGTTAATATTTACTTGCCTTCAGATAAGAAGAAGGGTTTTTAGTGACAATTTCAAAATACTTTATTTTTAATAACCATCATCACGTAAGGACCATCTAACAGAAACCACACGTTTTGTGTGGTTTTCACAAGATGGCTGTTAGATATTGCATATTGTGTTTTCAACCGCGTAATTTACCTTTATGCGCCATTAGACTATCACCAGAAAATCATCTTAAGTGTATTTAACAATTTTGTTTTATTTTTATTCTTATATAATTTTAAATATCATCAACATTTTTTGAAACTTCATCAATCATGTTACGTTGTTCTATTTTATTGCAATTTTTGTTATTAAAGCAAATGCGACTTGCATGCACAAATTTGCATTATTACACAATATTTATTTGGATTATTAGGTTGCGTACTTTAGCAGTTGACGCAGTGTGCGACATAAGCACATTGTGTCCCAAACTAGCTGTCACCCGCGACTCCATGAGCGCCGAGTTAAAAAAAAAAACTTTATTAGCCTATGTGTTCTTCCATAGAGATCCGCTGAGCCGTTCTAGATATACCTTCTAACAAGCATACATCCGTCCATCGAAAATTTCGCATTTATAATGATAAGATGAGATATATATTTGTGGTTTAAAAGTTTATTGCATTGAATTAATACTTCGATTAAAAAGTATATACTTATATAAAGAAAATAAATCACGATCAGTCGACATAAATCTTGATTATTTGTCAACATGCTGTATATCATAGAAGTGAGACGCGATTCAATATTAACCAATTGTATATCCGACTCCCTAGACGCTACATCAACTGTTAGTACATTCTACAAAACAGATCACACTACTGATATCCAGCTGTACATATGAAATTAAACTTTATGACTTATGTTTATACGATCGACAGTTGTGTGATTGGTTCTGACATGTTTCAATAACTTGTGGGATGTCCTTTACAATGCCACGACACCTTGTGCTGCTCGTGACTACAATATTAAATTCTCAGTCCACGTATACAGACGAGAACATTTATTTCCTACCCGTCTTCTTGTTGAAATATCATGTTATGCTCACTATGCAATCAAGTTTAAAGTTTTCATAGCAACATAACTAAATTATAGCAGTTGCTAACATTTTGTTGTACGATATTAGCCTCTAAGTGGGAAACGAATTAAATTCTTTGACTGTATATACATGCCGAAATAGTACGGCGTTTTATTCGGCCATAGTAATATATAAGAATGGGCTCGGCGTAACAAATTTACTTACTATTTTGCAACTCAGTGTAAAGAATAGTGATTTGCTAAATGTATTTCCCCACATAAACGAAATAATAATATCATCGTACATTGATGTGACAACCCGAAAAAAAAATTAAATACAGTGACCAGAGTTATCTTTCGTCATAGAATTTGTTTAGGCAATTTAAATATTCATCATAATAAAAAAATAAGAAAGCTTTACCATTTAGTGGCGAAAATTTCTCATTTATGTAATTTTCTATCTTACTAATATTATAAATGTGAATGTTTGGATGTTTGTTAGAAATTATCTGCAGAAAATCTGCACGGATAATAGTCAAAGTACAACATAGTCTGTAAGTACCTATTGGCTACTAATTAATATTTTTTTTATTTCCCTAGGGCAATATAAAGGGACAATTCCTATTGTACACATTAATCTTACCTATGAGTTTATATTTAACTGTAGGTAAACAACCTTGTAATGGCGGAACCGGGCGTCAAAGGATAGTGTCGAAGTCAATGGTAGTTCAGCTATAAAGTTTGAAGGTGAATTAACTACGCGCACTCGAGACCTGCATCTACAATTATCGATAAACTACGTGTTAACTATCAATGTTCTTCTTAAAGTAAATTAAATTTCAGAAGTAAATTACGAAATTATTATTAACAAGCTGTAACACGATATTCCATACGCGCGGAATTAAAAAAAAAACTTAATAAGTACCCTATGTGTTCTTCCAGGCTAACTTCTACATCTATGCTAAATTTCAGTGGGATCCATGCAGCCGTTCTGAAAATACATTCTAACAAACATCCATTCATCCAATATATTACAGTCCATTGATGTGTTTGAAAAAAGTTGTAATTATTTCCTAAAAATATAATACTAGTAGAGTAGGAATGATATGAAAAGTAAGTTTCTTGTACAATTAGAAAATTTTCAAAGTTATAACTTAAAACGTGACGACCGATGTACCGGGGTGAAGGAAAAATGTCTGTCTGACATTGTATCGGAAGTCGATGAACCTAAATCAAAGTCCATCAATGCGATCGACAGAGGAAGGAAACGTTGCGAATTTTTTCCGAACAATGAAAAAAAAAACATCGCTTATTCTTATCATATGACAGGAAGCGAGTTTCGTGATTGCAATTCGACACCTGCTCGTGTAACCTTCGCGCGCATGTCTGGACTGCTCTATGACAAAGGCTCGGGTTTTATTGTTTGTCATATGTATGCTACCGTCATATATATGTATACTATATGTAAGATATATATTTGTAAAACCTGTAATGCCACAAGTCTCACACTTACAGCTAACTTAAGTGTTTACAATTTTATTGTATATAAGCAACCTACTCAAAGATAGTGTTTACTTACTAGGCCACATTTTGATACATTCGGATCGCTGCTCGCCGCATGCGATATCACTACAAATTCTAAAGCAAATAATTGGACAATCAACACGCGCATCACGATGACGTATTAAAACTAATTGTTCGTTAAAAATGATTCATTTGTCACCATGAAGCTGCGAAATGTTAGTACTCACACAAAGTTATACCATGAAATATCGCTCAGCTATTCTAGTAAATTCTAACTAGATTTTGTGAACTTTGACTGTGGTTTGAATAAATATTTATACTAATTTTTAAAACGTGTACAGATATCGATGAAATTAAATATGTCATTGAATTTATTTATTTATGAAATTTACAATTCTAAATAAATTACTTAAAATTTACAAATTATTATCTTTTCAAATAACAACTTGTTTTATAGTATTTCTACTCCAAGTTGTCGTCACCTATGAGTTACGTTCGTAGCTCCATGTCCGTTGCAAAAAGTAATGCGCAATGAATAACCTATGGTCGGTCAGTGGGACCCACTTCACATACTATGACCGGAAGTACACAAACTACGCACTAACATATGACTACAAGGGCATACAGTACACCGCTTGGTGGCCGTTTTAATCAAAGACAAAATATTAAAACTATTGTAAATCGCTAATAAGTCAAAATAAACTTGTTATTTTATGAAATGATTTTAATATGCAAATAATGATAAGTAACTTCGTAATTTTATCATCTGTGAAAAATTGCAAATAGGTTCTATACGTTTTATATTTAGGTAACTAGTTTTTGATTCAGTGGTATTCTTGTTTAAATAAAATTGCTGCATTTTATAGTTAATGTAGCTGCAGTATTCAGACATATTTTTTGATCAAATATTCCTGCAAACGCGGGCAGCTGCAATCTGCGCCTGATTGGACCTAAAGTAATTAGCGCGCGAAACTCACTTGTAATCATTGTTGTACGATAGTGACGTTCCGCAGGCGAGCCTTGTTATATCGATATAGGTAGAAATACTTTCAATTGTTTAAAAATTACTTAGATTTGAAGATTATCATTAAAGACCAATTTAAACAAAACAATTAACAACAACTTAGTTCCAAACATTTTTTTCTACAACGAAAAAAAAATTGCATTGTTAATGAACAACAAACAGAAAACAAATTATATTTTATCAAATCCCCCAATGACATGCAGAATATTTATGTAAACAGGAACGGATCGCTTGCAGGTGCCAATATTTAAATATCAAAGCTACTAACGGAATTTTAAATGCATGCAATCGATATTCAACATTGGAACTATTTATATTCGACCAGGTAAATGAATTAATTACAACAAAATACGGAATTGAGTAAAGTTCGAAATTTTCCTGGTACAATCGACAAAGGTAACTTAAAAAAAATCCCATCTACAGATCCTTGTAACCGAATAGATTGTTAAGTCTACTAAAGAAGTTATTTACATCGATATATTTAAACGTACCTAATATTAATATGATATAAGAAAATCATTAAATCATAATAAAAGAGTAATAAATAAAATAAAAGAGTCGATATCGATATTTACATAATTAATATTTTCGCAGCCCTAATGTGTTCTATGGCATGTAGCATTTTGGACTAATTATTTCAAGCGATGTTTGTCACTAAAAGCATTATATTGGTAATGAGACGCCCTCGCCAACTAATTAATTTGTCGAGGTCGTCATTAAGCCCGGCTTCGTACCGAGGTGACGAGGACTTAACGTTCAATGAAAAGATAGACTAAAATCCTACTGACTTTTACATTCAAGGGATGTTTGTTTTAGCATTTTATTTAATATCAACTTCCTTTTTTAGACAAATATACTAGCTGTCGCCCACGACTCCATCCGTAATTAAAAAAATAAATGACATGAACTTTTTATACAAGAAATATAAATACCTTAAGTAAAATTCAAAAAAAACATTCACGTCATTTTGTACTTACTATACACAATGTGTAGATGTAAATATCACTGAATATAACATCTCACTACGACTCTGAAATACACTAATATGTCACGGTCTGAACTTCACTCCAACGATACATAAATATCTATTGTAGTCATTAACATCACATATCATTTGAATAGGGATATACTTCAATGTACGCTTCCTAGTACATTAGCACCTTGCTAGTTAACTGGGCTACGAGGTCATCTAAAATAGGGAATACATCAAATAAACAACACAGCACTTCATTTGAGACAAACATTCCCCGCCACTACCGCGAAGTAATAAAATTTTATGTGTATATTGATTTTCCTCAAAGCCGACGAATGAATTTGAATAAACACGCTATAAGCGAACCTCTTTGCTCGCTTAACGTCCATTTAATATCAGGAAAAGTAGACTAAATTTAACAATTTAATATAAACAACTCAATTTTACCGTGTACATGACCTACTACTCTCTAGCTACGTGTATCTTCTAACGCGAAATGTTTAAATTGAAGCAGAGTCAATGAACTTTTCATTTGTTTTCAGTGAAGATTTATCATACGATATATATTATAAACAAATCTCTAAACATGTAGCGTTGCTAAGAATCTAAAAATAATTTTTTAACGATTCTCTAAATATTGTAATAGGTACAAAAACTTATTCTTAGAAGTATAAAACTTCCAATAAAAATGTCCAATCTCGTTGCTACATCGCAACTGTCAGCAAAGCTCTCAGCAAAAGTTCATTCTCAACTTGAAAGCTTCAACAAAAGGAACAACAAGCAATAAGCAGCAAGCTAAGTGGAGGCTGGACAGTTGCCAGCTTTGGTCGACTGACACACTACATCTGGAGAACTATTGACCTGTTTCAACATGTCTGAGGTTATCAGTACCACCTGATCCGCACTCATTAAATGTTACCGTTATTTAATATTGTCATTGATCATATCGACAAAAAGATTTCGTTTTGTACAAATTATATTATAATAATTTTTAAAAGTGACAGCCCTAAAAAAACTAATCAATTTAAAACTTGAAAGCAATAATTAACAATAACAAATAATAAAGTAATAAGAAAATAGCTACACTTAAGTTAAGTAAGTATATTAGTCGGATGTCGGCATCGACTAGTTTAATTTAGACGTTAAAAGAATGGTTAGCAAAAGTTAAAATAAATCAAAATATTTTTATGGTCTGAACTTTACCTGTATATTAGGGTATAGTTTTATAATGTTACGGGGTTAATATTTTATAACTAGGTGTCGATGTCGAGGAGGTCAGTAGGTTAGTGAACCAATCGATCGCTATATGTAGCTGATTAAATGTCAGTTTACGTGACTGATGAGTGGATCAGTGATGTCACATACTGCATCATAAATAACACCTCCATTGAAAAATGCATTAGTTTAATTTAAACTGTGGATTCAGTTGATACATGCGTATGAATTTTCAAGTTGTTAAATATAAATATTTATAATTTAGTTACTTTTTCTGTTTTATATTATTTCTACTTAATTTTTTTTTATAACAGAAGGGGGCAAACGAGCAGCGGGAACACCGAGGTGTTCAACGACGCCCATGGACATCAGCAATACCAGAGGAACCGCAGATGCGTTGCCGGCAATTTGAGAATGTTTAGTGAAAATTAAATGAAAAAGGTAGTTTTGACTAGACCAAACCAGAAAGTTTAAGAGCACACAAGAAGGTTTTTAAAACACGTCAATAGCATACAATTTGTAAAATGTCTTATAAAAGTTAACGCGCTTTCGTTCACTCCTCGTCCATCTTGCACCGCTCTGTCACCGGTTGAGAATCAGGGCGGTGCGATGTTGGATAGTCCAGAAGTATACGAATGCGCGTCAACCTTAAACCTATTTATAGTAACTAGGGTAGTAATAATATGCCGGGAAATGTCTGGTGAACAATAGAGCAGACAGCAACGTCCGATTCAGCACAATGGATAACGCGGCCCTGACACACTGCCATCTATCGGTGACGGTCCGATACCAAATCAAAATTGTTTTAAATTAATCAAGCCTTAACTCATAAAGTTTATATGGCTAGATATATTGAAATAGGAAGTATCAAGGAAAAATGGAGGTTGATTGTCCTTGTCAAACATCCTTCTGTACAGACGCCCGCGTAGCACAAATTTGATTAAACATTTTTTAGTTTGTTAATGAAAAATAAATATAGTATGCAGTAGAATAGCACAATATTACAGTCATCTAGTGGTATTTATAAGATATTTAAAATTTTAAGCGCTATCTATTTGATATTCACAGCGTAGTCTGCAACGCAACGCTACGTAATGCCATTGCCACGGGTCTGCGTCGTACATACATAGCACAAGCCTCGCCGGCCCCAGCGGCCCCAACTATCGATTCAACGAAATGTAAAAAAAACACTCGTCATTTGAAACTTTGATTGGAATTACTTATTTCCTTTTCCTATACTATTACCTGTAACTACGCAAGTAAACAGGGCGTCTTCGGGAGAATTGGTACTACGTGTCTATTACGATTCCTAGTTTCTACATATTACTACAAATAAATAAAGAAACCAGATAGAAGTAAACCGTTTTAATATTTCTAAGTTAGTTTACAACAAATAAGAATTCTGAAAGAAAAAATTAATGCATTTTTAATTAAAGTATTTGTTCACGCTTGAGAAACGTGTTAGTAAAAGACTTAAATGTTTTACTGAAAGCAAAAACATTGCCGAAGCAAAAACTCACTAAAACATTTTGCAAAAACGATTCGTTTTATTCACAAAACACTAAGCCCGTAATAGATTATACTGCTGACCCGGATGACCTACCTTTGTTTTCATTTTTTTTTAATTTAAAAATATTATGCACTTTTATAATAAATACGTTGCATGGAAATAAATCATAAATATGGTATAATTTTATTTATGTAAAATTTGTTAAACAATAATTAAAAATAATCTTTGAATCTTATTATTGCAATATCATTTTAAAGGCTCAGATTTTCTTTATTAAATTATCGTGTTGTTTTGAATCTGTATCTTGTTGTGACAATCTCACAGAATATTGTTCTAAATTAGGGGAGAGAATCATTTTTTTTCTTATAACAGACATTCCTAACCACGCTTATTATGTTTCAGAAGAAATTTCATTAAAGTGGATGAGGCTAACATTTGTTGAACGAATAGATTACATGACGTCACCGGTATACCTAGATAGTTCGTGGTGGTGACAGTTTCACACGAGGGTAGCACAATGAGACAGACCAATATGTACATACTGTTCTACCACGGCTTGTGGGTTGTAACACCAGTAGTACTGTAATGTCTCTGATTTCTTCTGTCTTCGTGTGAAATTAGTATAAGCGCTAATCATTCTAAAGTCTTTATTACAGGCGAGCCCGAGTGGTCTGTGTATAATTGGCTGTCCTTCTCAATTATGATGGCAATTCGTTTGATTACAGACGAGTAGCTAATTACAAAAAACAATATAGATTATTGCTATTCAGGACCGTGTAATATTGCTTGCTTTATAATTAAAATTTATAAATATAATTGGCTAATTGTATTTAAAGTTTTACTCATCTATCTTCGGTCACGATATTTTTTTAACAAACACGTGATAGACGTGTATATTCGAAAACGATGACGTATATTATGTTTTATAGGAACAGCCTTTATAAAAATTGCCGTCAGAAATTGAAGCTTCGTACAAAGGGTATGGCTTCAGAGGAAATGCGATCCAATCCAAGAGAGGGGAGAGTAAGACTTCCGACTAACTCAGAACTTTTAAAAATTTTACAAATACGGTAGAAATATAGTAACGAAATTTTTATATCATGAAAGAAACTAATATTAATCTTGGAATTAAACTAAGAGCCAGGAAAAGGTGTACCATAAAATTATTTACAAAATTTTTATAAAAATATATCTTACTTTTGCACTACAGAAGTAAGTATGAGATATGAAATTTAGAACCCCAAGTATAGTGTGATATCATGTCGTATTCTTACCACAAAAATAAACAGATTATAAGATGTTTTGTTTATTTTTTACAATCACTTACATTGTATTATAAAAAACAATGTCCACTTTGAATAATGTGTTCATCACAATAACTGACGGAAAAATACCTGAACACGTAAATAACTCTCTTATCTACTAATTCATAGTCGAGCGGAAAGAAATCATTTAGTTGCGGCAAACATTTACATGAACAATCAAATTTTATTGTTCTTGTGAAACACGACATTTATATTGTTATAATAAGCATCCAGTATTTCTAGAATTTAATATGCATATTAGGATTATTTTTCTCTGATTACTTTAATATGACAACTTTACTGCTTTAACATTCTGCCGTGTCTTACTAAGGGATGTTCAATGGTGTTTAAAATGGTTCCTCAGTGTAGAATTAATATGAGAAACTTCACTAAGAGGCCGATTAAGTCCTTCTGCTATAGAGAATAGAAAACAAAGTGAATTTTCGAAATTAATGAATTCGTAGTCAGAATAATGTTAATGTCTATAGCAAATTGGCGGGTTGATTACAAATGCGCAATCAATCTGTCTCTATTTAATAGAAGTAAGATTAAAAGGAATTTTTCGCATAGTAAAATATGAAAACTCTACTATAAACACATAAAAAAAGAAGCTGCACAAATGTTTCTAATATTATAAATTCGAGAGTATAGATGGATGGATGTTAGCATAGATGTAAGACACGTTCTGGAAGAGCACAGAGAGCAGCACAGGCTATAGCATAGCGCATAGGAGTCGCGGGCGACAGGTAGTAGCTAATAAAATAGAAAAACAGCTGTATATTTCGCTTCTGTGTCTAGGCGTGTCTCGCCTGCTACAATGTGCATCGCGAGCTATAACTTATGCTCTGTGCGATTTCCATTTAATTTTCCTCCGCCCCTGCCGCCCGCTGCCGTTACCCTCTCCACCGCCCGCTCCGCTGATACCATTTTACAAGGGCACTGATATGAAAAGTCACGCTTTCGCTTTAAAACTATCCGCACCAATGATTACCAACACATATTGTTTCATTTCGTTCATTTATTCAACGTATACGTGTGTGAACTTGTTATACGGTTATTAACGGAGCAATAACATAGGTTCATTAGTATATTTTATGAAAAAGATAATAAAACGCTGCGTAAAAATAGACTGAATCACATAAAAGGGTTTGATTCCATTAGGTGCATTCTCGTCAATAATGCGATAGCTCGGCGCCGCAGACAAGGACTGATTTTTTCAGCTACAGATTTAATATAGTGACTTTTTAAGTAGTAATACTTTTGGTATGTAACAGTATAAACTACGCAGTTATAAAACTGAAAAATTAACATTTCTTCCAGGATATTTATTCCTTTTTTAGGCAAAAAGTGTTAAATTTAAAAAAAAATACTTGCACGAGTACTAAGTTATCTTAATTAACCGATGACATCAAATTGACTAAATAACACCATGTGTCAATCTTTACTTAACACAAATGCATAACCATTTTTTTTTTATTTATTATATCAATAATATCATAGAGCTTTATTATATGTAACATGTTTATGTAAATTGAACTAATGTACCGTGTTGTGCGAATTAATACTAACGTTCCAAAATCATATACCTCATTTGTAGACTAAATATTTTTCACCACGACAAACAGGACCTGGATTATTTTCCTACAAAAAAAAATTTAATTTAACAAAATGAATATCGTTTTTCGTACATTTTCATTCAAGGTATGATCGTAAGCTCTGTAGCCTCCGTCACGCAATAGTGAAGGCTATCCAACCTATAAAGCTGGATTAATGTTTACAGAAATAAACAAAACAAATACTCCTCTCGGCTAATTTAGATAGAAACTAATGATTCTCTCCCAAAATAGTAAATCTAAATAAAAGCACTTTATTAAGTTACTCTAAACTATTTATCTATGCATCAAATAAATTACATTATTATAGTAAAAGTATTCGTTTCCCTACAATGTAAGTATTTTTTTTTTGTAATTAGTATAATATCAAAATGGTACTCAAGTATAATACTTGAGTACCAGCTCAGCTCTATCACAACGACAACAGTTCGCACACTTTTTTTTTATAAAGTCCGTTATCCAGCCGGGATCCAGATATCGTCCAAAGATGTTAAGTAATGTCGCAGTTTCCCATGTCGTGACGCACGCGCTGCGCACAGATGCTGTTTACCGAGCAAACGTCGACTCAATATTGTGTAGACTCTTAATAATTGTTTACACATTTAAGCTCTCACATTCTATGACGTAAATGACAATAGATTATCTTTTTGGCTTTCATTTAATCTAAGATAATATGGCTTATACGAAAATTTCTGCAAAAAAATGTTAAGTCGCTGACACACAATATATTTAAAAAACAGACATATTCGCGTGTAACAGCTAGTCGGGTATATGTAGAAATGTGTTGTTAGAATATGTAATTTACCTCAACTATTATATTATGTTCAAGAGTCACGTAGGCTCTATCATATAACGAGCAACAAACTACATACGAGCGCACATAACGTTAGATAGATTTTAAGATATTTAATTCATTATGTTATTCGTAGTTACGAAAGATTAAGGGTACGTACATAATGTGTCAGTTGTTAGAAAATGAAAATACTTCGTGTTAGCGTCCATATAAAAATCAATAGATATCATTACGATTCAAACCACACAGCGTTTAATATTTCTAACGCCGACATCTTAACATCGACTCTAATTTCCTCTCGTTTAGCTCCACGAGGTTTTATTTTTATCCAGTGAGAAATTTTAGTTACGTAATTGAAAAAGGTATCGGAGATGTCCTGCATATCAATTTTTATATGTTTCTGTTGTTATATAAAAACCCTAAAATCTAATAAATCAATCAATCAATAGCGTTTGTAATTAATTCAAGAAACTTCCAATAAGTTTAAAATAAAACAACTAATGTCATAGAATATACAAGCCAGTTAAAGCCACGTGCAGTATGTTGACATGTTAATTTAAGTAGTTTCAATATGGGAGGGTAAACAAAAGGGATTTATCGAGTAACTCAATCACCGTCAGCGTCAGGGCGATGTATCAACAAGCGCTGTATCAATCAGGCTGAGAGTGAATTATGCGAACGAACGCTTCCAGAAAACTCGTGGATGCGAATTAACGCCGCGCTTCGTTGCAGTTCATGCTACTGGCAATAATAACGTATAATAGCTATCATAGGGTTGTCAATTATTACAAATATTATTAACTGTCTAAAAATTTGTACTTTAGACCAAAAAAGATAAACTGCAAACTAAGAGATGCAAACATAAAGCATTCGTAAACATTAGTAGAATTTATAGAGTGTTAGTAAAAGTTATTTAATTCGTTCACAGGATAAACGGCAAAAAAACGATACTTAGAACTTCTACTTCATCCTCGTCTACTAATTTCTGTTGTTGTCTCTCGCATATTTAATAAGACTGGTCAGTTCATCTCAAATATGAAGCGTTACATTAAATGTATGTACTTTTGTTAATTCTTCAAAATGTCAGCAGCCCTGTAGGGTGGGGCGTGTTGGCCTTGCGTCGAGGTCGCGGGCGCATCCTGTTGTCGCTGCAATTTGCATCGCGACAGCCCTAACTTCGGCTGCACTCACATGCACTGAAGTATACTATATTGTTTCAGTTGATCTAAAATTTTCACAGCATATTTGTTATTGTTAATCATGGGTTATAGATCGACTAAAAACTATTTCTTTTTCTTTAAATGCGACAAATGTACACGTAATTTACCAGAGTTTGTAGTTTAGAGTTGTCCCTAGCCGAAAGAAGCCGCGCGGACGGAGTTACGGGGGACAACTAGTATGATTATAAAACATTTTCTATATGGCAAAATTTTCCCTCATTCTTGGGTCTTGTTTTTAACAAGAACATCCACAATATGTATAAGCCCTAATGCCAATACAACATAAACAATAGTAGAGAACGCACGAGTGCACCACGTCGCCACACACCGCGCACCGCGCACCGCGCACCGCTTGCAACTTTTGTTACATTATTAGCAACAGATTTGCATCACAAACAGCACATTCAGCTGCCGTCACTCTTTATTAAACAACAATTGTGTTAACTGTCCTCAGGCTTGATCCAAAACAGATTTTAGTTTTGTTTTAATTATAATCTCAAGCTAGGTTAAATATTTTTTAAAATTTAATGTGATATAAATAATTTCTCTAGCTGTTTTATTAAGATAGCCATGCCAGTAAATAAGTGTAACAAGAAATTCAATAGCTCATGTAATCCGAAAACATCAATAAAACTTGTAACGACTTTTTTAAGTTCTATTTCACTCACGTTTTGTATCTGTCATTCGTCTTGAATAGGTGTTGTACAAAATAACTCATGACTTACTTAAAACGTAACTGAAACAAAGTAGATCATAACAAAAATTTAAAAAAACATAGCTGTTGATTGAACAGTTTTGTTTTTCAATCGTCTTGGATCTTAGTACGTTAGTTAAGTACTTTGTCGATCCAGCATCATATTTTGGAATCAAATATTTACAGCTTACAAACACAGCATAGTAATCAATCGCACAACAATAAGCGACATAAAAATCACGTTCCACGTTGAGCTATAAAAATGAAACGACGACCGCAGGATGTTTACTGCAACTTTACTTTGTTATAAAATAACAAAATAAAACTCCATATTATGGACTTCACTTATTTGCAACTAACATTGAAAACAGTTAGAGGAAAAGATTAGCTTAAATTTCCTTCTTCTATATTTATCATTAGAAAGTTATCAAATAAATTTGCGTCGTATTTATTATAATTACGAGTACATCATAGAAATAAAAATTAGAAGCATAAATACATAAGCTTATACATATCAAAAGAAAATATGATTGTCAATATTATTAGGGAAATATATTGATGGATTGAAATAATTGTAGGCCACAAGTTATCCGGCTAATGGGCTAACATTATACACAGATTGGGAATAATTTTAGAAATAACGATCGAAGGTCAGGTGGAATTCGGAGACTGTTATAGCTACGGAAAATAATATGACGTAGCACAACTTTATTATTCAAAAAGTTTTAAGACGGTAAAGTTTTAAGATCATTTTAATACTGTTTTTTTATGTAATCATAAGAGTTGAGTAAATATAAAACGAGACTTTTGAACTTAGCCGATTTTTTAAAAAGCAAAATAAATTGTAGAAAATTGTTATCTGTATCATTATCTTCGGTACTGTTGTGGTAAAAACTTTGATTTATTATAAAAGCTTTTACGATTCTAGAGTAAAAGGATTGAATGACTTTCGGATACAAACGGGGCCTGGTTATTGGCCAACCTCACGCGACCTGCAGTCTGATGTTGGACAGTACCGGGGAAGCCCAGAGGAAAAATATTTGGAAAATAATTTTTAGAATTAAAGTGTGGCATCCTTAAAGATACTTGTGGCACGAATGATGGACATAAATCGATAAAAATGTCTAATTTTATATCTATGATATAAAGGATCTAATCCTTTGAAGTTGAACCATCCATAATCATGAATACACATTTAGCTAAAGTTCTTTAATATTTATAAATATAAAATATTTTTTGATGCTAGAATATTCTACGACGTAGCCAACTTTTTATATTTACAAAACTATTAGTATCTACTAGTTTATTTTAAATTATCATTTCATTAAATTCATTTAGCACTATTTTTTGGAATAACGATACGCTACGTTCTAGTTAACAGATGATAAGTGCTATGTCTCGTTGGACACAGATTTTAGACGTTTATTTTGTACTAAAACGTAGAGTACTCAACATTTTCAAAATGCTAAATTTTTTAAAGTTTTATTCTCAAACTACGGTGAGAATATTATTACTTGGCTGATATGATTACTAAACTGGTTGAGTGACAGTTTTCGACAGTCACGTACTCAAAAATCTTTCATACAACATTTACCTGAAACTCACAGGATAAAATTCATACAAAATACAAAGCGTGAAAGCAATTTGGGAAATTGCTAGTCACAATATAAAGCAGTACCTTCCTTATAAAACAACATAAATATGTGATTATAATAAATAGTAAATAGCCATAAAACTAAAAGCATTCAGTTCGCTGGTATGATGTCATGAGAAGGCTGTTGGTGCTCACCTCCACCCCCTTCCGCCCCTCGGACCCCGCCCACCCGCTTGTCTCTTCACCGCTAAATGTATCACTACAGGACCTATATTCTCTCTAGTCGTAAAATAATATTGCAGTGTTAAATTAGCTTCTATTATTATTCTTATAATATATTAGGAGTGAAATCATTTTCCAAACATTGAAATCGATTGAAAAACTATTTTAATTGAAGATATAAATTGGTGTATGATAATAAATACTTTTGCGTATTTGACGGACAAGATTATGTGCATTATTCCTTTACGTGAACTTATAGAATTGTCCAAATAACACGTGTGAGGTGCCGACGCTGTCGCCATCTAGCGTCAACCAGCGATTTTTACAGTCCAATGATTTACTGCTCATTTACCGTAAGAACAAATTATATTAATCTTTATTACTTTGAACGAATGCACACAGATCAGTGAGTTCATACTAGAATAATTACAATTTTACAAAAAATATACCAAATTATCCTATGCATGTCACCAATAGATATGGAACACTGTCCGTTTATAATTTGCAAAAACGCATCGTAGAGCAAATTGCACCACAAGATGTATAACTTAGTTTTATAGTTTATGTATGAATCTGTATTTTCTTTAATGCATACTTATATGACTACATAATTTTCACATATATTTATCATTTATTCATAAGTGTTGCATTATGTAACATTCAAATGTACAGACGGACACACGTCGCCGTGAGCCGGGGCAACAATGTGATTCACTTACATATGTAAAACTTGAAATAATATCGCAAGTGTTAATATTCACTTTAAGGTAAATGTAAAGGTAATTTGTTGCGAGCGTCACAACGTCGCTTTAACATAGAGACGAGTAAAGCTATTATAAATTCATTATTCATTTACGAACTTACTTTGGCACTTTACCTTTAACCATATGACTTTTAGCTCTCCATCAATGTCAATGCAATTAAGAATTTACATTATTATCAACCGCTCTTACAGTGGTTCCCTTAGTATGGTTTTAGTATAAGAAGTTTTCACTAATAGGTTGTTTTATTTCTTTATAAAAATCTCTATATTTAACCTTGACTACAGCTTCAATGCCGCTTTATGTCCAAAGTTTTCATCTTAGAAAAGGTAAATAAAATTTCTCGAAACTTGTTTAATAGAACTTTGGTTATACTTAAAGCTATAAATATCTTTTATTATTTATGTTGCCTACTAAAATATTAGATTTGCTTGCTAATTACTATATTTCTCTGTTCTAGATAAAATAAAAAAAAAACGTTGGCTAAATTAAGCTGAATATTAATGACGTTCCTGCCTCTTATTTTACTGTATTCATAAAACATTGCAGAATATTTAACTCCCTATTTAAAAATTATAAGTTACCCTAAAAATTAACCCTAACGCCGACTTCGGAGTCACCCCACTTGTGGGTTTTACACTATGAGTAATCGTATACAAAGCCTTTTCAAAAGTGTTTCTAAGCCTTAATTGTACTAATGATTGTAGAATAATAAAATATTATATTTAAAGTTAATACTTGAAGTAAATAACTTACTATTCAATATTTGATTAACATAAGGTTTTTTTAGACAATAACACACGCACATAATGTATGTCAATTCAATCATGTTATATCCATCTGCTTACTAGTGTGGATGTAGACTTTCAATATTTGTACTTACCTAATATATTAGTTGTTAGTTATTTCGTTACGATGTCAAGGAGCGGAGGCTGTATACGTGAGAAGCGAGCGCTCCGCACGACGGCTCGCGGCGACTGAAGCTTACACGAAAGTTCGCGCTTTCTGCGTAAGTTCGCATTTTCAGCGTAAGCTACGGACTTTCAATGAATCTGATGCACGACGGAATTTTCCCTGCATGTAAACTTAACGTTCATTATGAAGCTATTCATTCATAAGTTAAATAAATGAATATTATATGAAGCTAAAGATCACTCTCCTTGCTATCGAAAGGTCAAATAGTATTTTAAGAACATTGCGTAGGTTATATTTACGCGAAATATGAACCATAAATTATCTTTTATGTTTGTTGATAGAAGATTAATATGTAATTCTTTTGTTTTACATTTTATGTTTTGTCTACGTTTTGTGTTTAATTTATTTAAAGTGGACTGAAAGTAATCGTTCGTATTTAATGCGATGACGCTTGACTTGATTGATTGTAGAGAATGAAAATTTAGTCTCATTATGTTTATATGATTCCCCTGAATGTTACACTATAATATTATAACTACGTGGTTACTGTCATTTTTAGTTATTAAATTATTTTACATAATTTGCACAACAGTACTTATCTTTTAAAAAACTAAGAAAATGTAGTCAGATAATGGCTACAAGCTAGTTGTATTGAAAACGACTTACATTCGCATTTTATGTATACTCCATTAGCGTCGTCCTGTCCGCCATTCATCGGCCAAATGAACACGCCTACGTCTCTATACGACACGCAATCCGACACCGGGCTTTATTCTATTCAACTTTTATACTTTCTTTTACCACATCGTACCTGTGTTAACCTGTACATTTCTTTCTTTTCTGAAAAAGTACGTATTATCGATTAAATTCAATAAATAGATGTTAATTTCGTTCAAGAATATTGGTCTTCATTTATTTATTCATAACATAAAACTCCTTGAGGTGCAAAAGAGAATGTAAAAGTAAACGACCTCTTGACAGTGAGTTGTCATCTGAGGAGTGAACTCTTCGTTAGCCTGTCTCCGCTGACGCAGTACTTCTCGCGCCTCCCGCCCTAGAGTTTGACAAAATTACGTCGAGCATAGACATTAATTTCTATTTAACAACCCTTTAATATTCTACTAAATAATAATCTATAAATTGTAAATCATTGATAATAAATAATAAATAATAATTACAGAAAAAAGGAGAATTAGAATTAGAGAAGATTCGAATCAGTTTAACAATTTTATACTTAGTAAACAAGAACCATTTTTTTTTGAAAAGAAACACGAAATACATTGAAATGAAAGATTATATTGACCTTTACCCAATTTAGTTAATTATAATAATAGGTGGTTTCGTGTCTTCAATTTGGACTAAATAAAGTAGTTCAAGAGCACTAGGTCATTTACGAAACTGAACTTTGTGTCAGAAAGTTTGACGCCTCTGGGCTTTTGAGGCTACGTGTTTGTATTTTATTAGAATAGTCTAGAACTTTTAGATTATTCATGTCCGAAATAATGAATATGGAGAAGAGTTACGTAATACATATCAAGCAATAAACGCGCGCGACAGAATATTAAAATATTCCTTCACGTATGTATTCATGTATAATATAGATATAGGTACTAAGTCTGTTGTGTGTAGAACTGTACTTTCCTATAAACTCTTTGAGCCTCGTCTTAAAGCCGGATTACATTCACATATTTTATACATAAAATAGGTTCGATATGACAACAATATTATTTCAGTATTCTGTGACCAGCTAACCACAGAGTAGCTGTCACTTTATAAGAAAATTTTGTACAACTACGTTAGTTATTTGTTCATTAAAGTAGTTCAAAATAATAAACTAGACTATCTTACAGACAATACCTTGAAGTGACCCAATCGTTGTTATTAAAATGACGCTACAGAACAGTAATGCAACATTGAACGACTTTCTATCAACAACATTGAATTCAGAAGTCAGTCCTGCACCTGCCTTAGTATTTCAAAGATCAGTGTTTTACTGGAATTGGCGAGATGGTATATACATTTTAAAGTTAATTTATACATACAAATCTCTACTTCAATATAAAAGATAACATATGTATTTCCCCACACCTTTGACTCTATAAATAGCCACGATATACTTTCGCATGCCCCTGCTGCCGACAGGAGCACAGCACGTGAGGATGTCACGTGACTTGCGCGCAGTTTTTTAACCGACAACGAATATAGACAAAGTATATAGTCCCGTATGTTGATAGGAACACGTGTCTCATCTCCAGCTCACGTGTCGTCAAACGTCAGAAAATAATTACACTGACGACTTCTATTAATAATAAACGGAGATTAGCCTCACAATTTGAGAAGTAAAGAGTTATGATGGCACAAGATGTAATCTCTCATATAATTGTGTAATAAAGTTAACATTTGTAAAATTCTTGACTACGCAAATACAATAAAACTATAAAAGAGATATGAGGGGGCGGGCGACGGGTGACGGGCGCCGACTGGTCCACTCTAAAATGTAATCGATGGCTTTTTATAACAATCGTAAAGTTTGCAACGCTCCAGCGGTAATGCGCTTTACGACTCATGTACAGCGAGATTTATTTGATACAAATAGATAAATGGATAAAGGCAATAACCACTCACGCGATCACAGAAGAAATAGATTTTTAGATTTCAGTATTGAACTCTCCTATTGCTTCTACAAACTTCTACTAATTTATCATAACTTTGACAACTAGAAACTAGTGTTACCTTCGGAAGCCTAATAATATGTATGCGTCTAATAAGCTCTATGACTCGTAAGTAATAAATGACCTTACGTGTGTCACACACTTGTCCTATTCACAGTGGATATCTTAATTCATCTGAATGTCGCGCGATGCCATGATGTTTCCCCCTCGTTATGTCGGTACTTATCCGTCAATCAAATATTTATACAAATTGCCGGCAATTTTATGGTTTCTGTTTAACAGATTATTGTTGCTAATGTTATTTCCCGGTACTTGTGGTTTATTTTCGTAGAGTTATCAAATAAATATTAGTATAATAGTACTTTTTTATCAGATCAGTAAAAGTAACAAAGCAAAGTCGTAATAAAACGTGATACATTCAAGTTTCTAGTGTTCCTACAGCATAGTCTAACGGACTCTCATTTTGTGTAAAATATGTACTGTCATTATGTATATTTCCTGGTACAAAAACATCCCAGTAACAGTTGTATCCATCATGTCGCAGTTTATGCATGCGTCATCCTGAAACAACTGAATAGTTTCCGGCGCCGGGTGCAGGCGCGGACGGTAGCAGGCCGCGGCGACTCTCGTGTGAACACATTACGCAAATGACACCGTGGCGATGCTTCCGCGACGTGTGTGGCCAACATGCCCGCACATCTATAATGTGGATTATAAAGATAATTCGAAGGAAAAACATGGCCATAGACAAACTTGCGTCTATTTAATAGAAGTCAAAACCTACCACATTCGCAAACATGACAAGGTCTTATACGATTGCAACGTCTTTATTAACTATTCTATTTTTGCATTGAGAGGTCGTGACAATTTACTAATCAAAGAGTACTGCGTCCATAACCTGCCGCAACAATCTTATAAATAAACTGTTTGATGTTCATACGCACAAATAACGCAGTAATCTTAGTCATCCTGCCATCTATTCAATAATGTTTCAAACTATGTGTAAGTAAAATGGAACATTAAAATATTGTCCTAAAACATTTCAGGATAATTTGATTTCTTATCACGACGGTCCGCTACACTTATGATATCAAATAACAAATGTAACGACATAAGTTTCATTGGTCCGTCGACCGTCGACCCGGGGACGTCGTCCTCTCCGCTGTCGTTAACCTGATATTTTAATCTTTGCTTTTACTTATATCTCATTCTATACAATTTATAAACTTGTGTCAGGTATATATTCATTCAGAATCTATTTATTAAATCTTAAGATTTAAAATTGATTAATTGTAATATACATTTTGCCTATTATTAAATTAACAATAACATTAAAGTACCGGCTCGATTGTTTCCTATGTAATGTTGGGAAATCGCACAAACAATTTGTACACGTGATACAACAAAAAATGTGGTCACTTTAACTATTCTCTAAATGCAATTAATTTGATGACGTGAGTCTTGTTTTGCAAATCGTCAGTTCACGAACGTTTACCTCAAAATACAATAAAAAAGCTCCCGTGTAAATTATAAACACACGGACCCACACGTGACTAGGTTTTGTATAAACGCATTCATAATATAAAATTTTAATACATTTATATCACGTGTAATAAGCGTGACCTTATCACCGTACGTCTAACAATTATACACAAACAAAATTCCTGTCGCACATAATACCTTTTATTGTAGATAATCAATCGGCAATCGGAGTTATGAGCTTCTAGTACCTAAAGTAGTTCAAAAACTACGTAGTTACCTCACATATCAACTCCGCTATAATTCAGAGTAAATAAAGAGGCAATCTGAGATCACTATCTCCGTTACGGAACTAATTCATTTTTATATATGTAGGAGCAAACAGGAGGCAGGCCTCCGCGCCGTAGCAAAGTCTGCACACATATTGCATTGTGCCGAGGTAAGCTCTGTGCTAACTAAATAAATATATGATTAGCTCCTCGTGTTAATAATTACGTGCTATTAAATGACCAAAACTTTGATGTCACGAATCATAGATCCACGAGAATATATGTGACTTTATTCTTTATTTTTAACTAGTCTATTATGCTTGTTTAAATTATTATCGCGCGTGCATCAGATACTGCCTTCTGTATGTTTAATTTAGTAATTTATTTTTTTACTTATTTTAATTAACATATAATTATATTTATTGTATTATGTTAATTTGAGCGCAATGTAAATAAAACTAAAATCATTAAGAAATTGACTTATAAGTTTTGGAGATCCTTTTACATTGTTGAACATATATTGTAAAATGTTTAGTAGTTATAAATTAACCATTCATAGTTCATAGACACGAAGCGGAAACGTTGACGGAAGGAAGTGCTTGTGCACGTAATTACCAATTAGTTATGATAATCATCCGGCATCCGTATTCATAGCTCACCTTATGTCATCTGTAATCGTTATCTCTTGTTGATTTACATGTTCTGCTGAGATGTCTGATAAGACATAATAAACACTTTGTTGAATCATACTGTATACTGTCGATGATGATATTATATAATATTATAATCCATTATTAAGATCCATTACTAAACATCCATATTCGAGTAGCGTTTCACTTTATTTCTATTTATTACTCTTGGGTCACTCATCTAAAATTGATGACCTGCAGATCAGATTAAGGTTCACATGTATGAAGCAGATCAATGTACAGGTTCGCATCTCAACTCTATTTGTACCTGTACCGTTATGATTTGCGTTTTGAGCAGCGAACTGCTACTGAACGAGGAGCTCGCGACTCGTCGGCTGTAACAGTTATAATACAACGCGATGAGCCGTACGCTGCCAAATTAGTTGTGCCGTAGCTCAACAATTCAAGTCTACATGACCTGAACTATTGAATCGGTTCAGAGCTGTTTTACATAAGTAATGTAAGTAATTCATGTATTTTACATGAACACAAATTTTGACACGAATGTATAGATTTCACTCAGCATAGATATCACGCATCAGAGAAGAGAGAATGTCTGTCGTCAGACATAATATAGTGCTTTTTAGATTTTCAAAAAGTTCGGAACCACATTAATACAAGTTATGAACGAAGAATAGCAAAAGTTATGTGTTAAAAAAATAATCTAGATAAAGCTAAAAGCGAGGCAGCTCGATAGGCAATACTTTGTGGTCAGCTCGTGTTACTGAAATGAAGTACAAGCTATACTTGGAATCATTGCTTCTATAAATAAAAAATATATTTATTTACATATATTTAGAAAAGTATAATCAGTTTCATAATAAACTGATTCGTGTAAACTATATGAGTTTTCTTAGTTCAATTTGGACTTCCTCTTCAGTAACAATTCTAAAAAAAATGGTTTTTAAAATAGCATGTACTAGGTGTCACCCGCGACTCCGTCCGCACGGAATTAAAAAAATCTTAATTAGCTACCATGTTTACCTTCCAGACTATGTCCTATATGTATGCCAAATTTCATCGAGATCCATTTAGCCGTTCTGCAAATATCTTTAAAGAAACATCCATCCATCTAAATATTCGCATTTATAATATTAGTACAATTAGACAGATCATAATTTGTGTTTTAGTTGTATTACAATATCATTTTAACCATAATTTTTTACCTTTCCTTATTTTCCATTCAAAGGTTTGTAGCCGAGATTTTGAATCAATTTAAACATTTTAGTGAATATTTTCAGATGTTTTCAAGTACGTTAATAATAAGGAATAAGTAAAAGAAAACATTGTATTTTTTTTGTGTATTTTATTTTAAGGCTTAATAATAAATGGGTGATCTTAGATTCTTGAAGGATACAACATCTGAAACAAGACAAAAACTCTGTTAAACATTGTATCAAAAAACATGACAGTTATTTAATTGCATCATTGAATCAGTCAATTTGTGATCCACATAAATGAATTCAGGTTTCAAATGTCTTGCCATCATTTCAAAATATCTCTAAATATAATTTAAAACATAGAAAAAGAAACAGGTATTTACAAGTAATAAGCAAACATTTTAACTATAACAAAAAAATTGTTGTAACAATTACACTATTTCATATTCTATATCTGAGATTTTTCTTTTTAAAAATAAGAAAGATCACAAGCCCCATTAATGTACAAAATCTGGATGACCAAGCTTTGCTCGGTATTTTTTTTTTAAATTGTGTTTTTTGGAAATTATATTTAAGTACGTATTAATAAAATGATGAAATATGAATAATATTTTTCCACCTTACCGATAGAAAAAGTTAAGTTTATGTTTAAGCTGATTATCGATAAAACATGAATAAAATAACATTTTCAAAATGATTCCTAGCTAGATCGATTCATTGCCCCTGAAACCCCCTATATACTAAATTTTATGAAGATCGTTGAAGAATAGAGAAGATAAGATTATTACCAATTACATGACCACCTTTGAGGAAGGTGATCCTTGAAAGATTCTAAGTGGTAATGTTGTTAAATAATATAACAGATATCAGAGATGTACTGACCACACGTATCCTGTGTCCCATGGCGTGCGCGGGCAGGTTGGACTTGAAGCGGGCGCGTACACCGCCAGAGTTACCATGCGGCCTCGTCACCTTGCCCCAGATGGCGCGCAGTTTCGTCTTCTTACCGCGGGGACCGCCAGCGATGGGGGTCCTCTTCTTAGCCCTGCATTTTTTACAAAAGTTTTTTTAATGAAGTTATGGTTTAAATACAAATGCCTTGTCTGAAGTTTGCAAGAATTTATATAATTTGTCATCAGTGCCGCTCCACTCACAACACTTCAATGACAATGACCAACAAATCATATGTTAAAAGATGAATGAAGAAAAGTGTTAAAACTCAACAAGACACTTGAATGATGATTTGATATACAATTTACCCAGGCAAAACTAATATTTAGAATAAAATGGTGCAATTTATTCCATACACTTATAGTTTTTACTTGTCGCTTTAAAATTATTAAAAGTGTCATCACCACTTGTACAACTGCTAAAACACTACAGATACAGGTGGTATTGTATTGATAAAATATTATAAGTCAAACTCACCTGTATACAAAAACACACTTTTTGCCGGCATAGAAGATGGCATCATCTCTGCTGCGAGAACCTTCCACCTGGAATTGAGACAATAACTGTGTAATAAACTAACTATTATTGTTGACTTAACATCTGATGATTGATAAGTCAGTTGTAAAGTTGACCACATTGTTGTTTCAGGTTTCAAATGTCTTAGGCATCATATGAATTAGTATAGATAAAAGCATTTAGACAAAATATTCATTCATAATATGTATGTTCTATTTATTCTATAGTTATAATATAGGATTATGTATTTACTATTATTATCTTATTCCACTTAACATATTTTAACAAAAATGTTGATTGTTAAACATTTAAACAACTAAACAATTTCACATTTGTTTTAAGACAAACATATGGCTGACTTGCTGGAAAAGGCTTTACAAATGTATTTACTACCCGGACCCTAAAAACACAAACTTTAAAACTATCCTATACTAACCTTCAAAAGAGCTGTGTTTTCATGTTGGTTACGCAGACCACGTTTGTATCCTGTGAAGACAGCCTTAGCATAAAGTCTGCCATGACGAGGTTTGGAGTTCACTTTGCGGATCACCTTGGCGGGCTCGGCCGGTGCCGCAGGAGCAGCCTTAGCGGCCTTCTCCTTAGGAGCCTTTGTTTTAGGCGTTTTCGCCTTAGGCGCTGTCGACGGTGCGTCAGCCATTCCTAAAACACCGTAAAGTTAACCTCTAAGCAAGGAACACCTAGGTTATGTTGACATCTGAAGACTATGTTAATCTGAAATAATCGGCTTCAAAACGATCTATCCAACATAATTTTATATGCCATGGGATTTATTAATAGCAGCACTTTATCTATTGGTGTTTATTTTTGTAAATATTTTATAAATAATTGCAATAATATCACAATTTAAAACACTAACCCGACACTTTTTTATTTGTTGAAGTGAAAGAAAGGCGGTGTTGCCATTTTCAATAAACTACAACTCTACCAAAATTTTAAACTGTCAAAATAATTGCCACTTAAAATTAAAAAAAAACACCAATTCTTTTAAAAAATATCTAAATCTTAAATACTTGACATTGTACAGAAACCATTATTAAATGTAAATGGATAAACCTAATGCCCAAGAATATTACCAGCCGTGGCTCTGATAGTTTTTATTTTATATACTCTTCGGTTTTTATTTTTTCTTATAAATATTAACTAAAAACTGAAATTGTAAAATAATCTGTATCAAAAATCCAAAGTTTAAAAAAAACAACAAAATTTGACGTTAAGATTTTAAAGTAATAGAAATAAATTTTAATAAATATTCTTCATGAAAATCACATTCATGATTTATGAAATTGACATCCTATTAATAATTTTTAAACGTATCTGTCTTTGGAATACCAAAATATTCTGATTTGGACCAATCAGAACAGACCACGAAAAGAGACGAAGGAAAGATGGATTGTAGCTCTGTCAAATAATTAGTTTATTAGTTTATATTGTAACTGATTTGCTTTAATTTGTGATAAGCAGTGCTCTAATTAAATTATAATGGACTACTTATTAAATGTAAACTGGAACAAAATCACCCCTTGCCTTGTTTTATTAGTGCTAGAAGTAGTTTTAGATTGTAAGTTTGGTTTTATTTTTATGATGAAGATAAGTTATTTTGAAATGTGTGGGACGTGTCTTGAAATGTTTTTGTGGTGAAGTTTCAGAATGCGCTTCGCAAGCTGAGGTCAATAAGCACCTGGAGCTGGGTAGAGATTTCTTGGCTCGTGGTCAGCTCTCAGACGCTCTGACACACTATCATGCGGCTGTCGGTCAGTATGTCACCTTACTAATACCATCCTTCTCAATTCTCAATATAATATCCATTGTACTACTTGTTATAATTCAATAATTCAAGGTTAGATCTGAAAGTATACATAAAAAATAAACCAACAATATCAGGTTTTCTCAGTCGTTTTAAAGTAATTCGTTCTTACAAACTTTTAGTAACTCACTGGAAATAAAAATTTTGTGTATTTGAATATTATGTTCCATCTAAAAATTTCAAATTTTATTTTGCACATTAAATATAATGTATAGTCATATATATGTATTTTTATATATTCTGGCTATATGTGTAACATTTTTTGTTGTAGTTTCATTGTTATCTTATCAAAGTATTATTGAGTGCAAAGAGTGGGAGATATGATGCAATGCATATATTTAACAATTTAAATGTTATTATATTACAGAGGGGGAACCAAACAACTACCTCACATATTTTAAAAGAGGCACAGTTTATTATGCATTGGGAAAAGCTAAATTTGCTCTTCAAGACTTTACTAAGGTATGTCAAAAATTTCTGATTTCATGATGATTATTTCTTTCTCTGGTGTTGTCGGTCATTTTAATAAATCTCTGAAACATGAATAACTTTTTAATGGACTCATTCTTTTTAAAGGAATACATCATGTTTTTTTTATTGGTTTTATATGATTACTGGATTTAAATGTTCCAGGTTTTGGAGCTGAAACCAGATTTCACGGCAGCTCGGTTGCACAGAGCCAATGTATATGTTAAGTTAGCAAAGTACTATGACGCTAAGGAGGATTATTTACAAGTTGTAAGTGTTTCTAATAGATTTTGTTTATTTTTTAAGTGTTGTGTATTTTTGTAATCATTATATTGTTCTTTCTATAAATTGCATCATTTTATGCATCAAAGTAAAATTGCAATGTGTAAAATTAAGACAAAAGATATTTGTGAGTGTTGTCAAGAGATTTTGTTATTGATGTATATAATTATTAATGTATATATTTATGTGTTAATTGATTTAGATATTACAGAACAGGCCATAATGAAAAGATAATTTGCATTACTTATTATGCAATATATTTTAATATTATTATACAGTTACAGCAAATGTTGGATGGATGGAATTTGGCATAGATGTAGAACATAGCCTGAAAGAACATATAGGCTTTTTTTAATAAGTTTTTTTTATTTCTGTGCTAACGGAGTCGTGAACCAGAGCTAGTATTATTACACAATATGTAACTATGTTATGCAAGAAATACTAAATATGGTCTTTATCTTTTCAACTTCTCCACTTCCAAATTACCTCCTACCTTAGGCTTAATGATATAGTAATGAATAAATATGTGATATCAGACATATAGTGAGCCATACAATGAAGAAGCAGTGAGCCAGTACCACGCCATGGATGGTCTGGCGGAGGAGCTGCGGCTGGCGGAGGCGTACTACCGCGGCGGTGACATGCGCGCGGCCGCCGATCTCGCCACCAGGCTGCTGGAGATCTCCCCCTGGGCGGCACAGCTGAGGCAGCTCCGGGCTGAGTGCTATATCTCAATGGTGAGTACAATATGTGCTTATACTGTGTTTTAAATCTGATATAAATGAATTGTATGTAACATTGAAGTTAATATAAATTGGAAAATAATTCCCCAAAGCAAGCTTATTGAGTTTCGGATCTGGCTATGAATGTATTAAATATGTATGTTATTAGTTCAGTACAAGTTATATTTGTGTGTTTGCAGAACGACCTGTTTTCAGCGGTGTCAGACATCAGGTCGGTGAACCGTCTGCAGCAAGACAGCACGGACGGCTACTACCGCCTCGCCACGCTGCTCTACCAGCTGGGACATGTTAACGATGCGCTCAAGGTAACATTAGTTTTTATTAAAGAAGTATTCGTAGAATGAGCATCGTTGTGGGTGTTCCTGAGGTGTAGAAGATTTCAATATTTTGTAATTATAATACAAGTGCACGATTGCAGGAGATCCGTGAGTGTCTTAAGCTGGACCCGGAGCACAAGAAGTGTTTCCCGTTGTACAAGAAGGTAAAGCAAGTGGACAAGCTGGTGTCGGGATGCGAGGAGGCGAGCGAGGCGCGCCAGTTCACTCGCTGCATCGACAGCGCCAACAAACTGCTCAAAATTGAACAAGAGGTGACGCTCGTCGTCTTCGAGGCCAACCGGTGGCTCTGCAGCTGCTACTCCAAGGTATTCTAACGACATTCCAACTTTATATCCACTTCTGGTCAGCTGCTAGAGCATAGTGCGTCTCATATTGTGCACAACTTTAATATTTGTATCAAATGTTGTAGTTGTTTTGTTAGTTTAGTGTATGTATGTATGTATGTATGTATGTGACAGGAGGAGCAGTACACGGAGGCGGTGAGCGCGTGCGGGGCGGCGCTGGCGCTGCAGAAGGACGCGCGCGTGCTGTGTGACCGCGCTGACGCTCTGCTCGGACTCGAGATGTATGATGATGGTGAGCATTGCACTGTTTCCACATCCACGCTGATTATATCAATTGTCTAAGCGTTTCTATTAAACAAATATTATTTTTTTGAGGAAAATGTTAAATGTGTGTGTATTGCAGCGATCCAGTCGTACAAGCAGGCGCTGGAGCTGGAGGAGGGTCTGCAGCGCGCCAAGGACGGTCTCAGCCGCGCACAGAAGCTGCAGAAGCAGTCCGAGCAGCGGGACTACTACAAGATACTGGGGGTCAAGAGGTACACACACCGTCAATACTTTATAGGACATAAATATATCTCGTAGTACTCCGTGTCATGTGTATGTATGTATGTTCCCGGCAGGTCTGCGAGCAAGCAGGAGATTATAAAGGCGTATCGCAAGGCGGCGCAGAAGTGGCATCCCGACAACTACCACGGCGACGACAAGAAGATCGCAGAGAAGAAGTTCATTGACGTCGCCGCCGCCAAGGAAGTTAGTATTCCTACGTTACATTGTATAATAGATTATGTTTAACACTAGTAATATATTATTTAAGTAATCACTAAAAAACTAAGCGAGGTTTTTAGTGAGATATAATAAGATTGGCGCAGTTTTAATATAGTATTATATATATTTGTGTGCAGGTGCTGACGGACCCGGAGAAGCGCGCGCAGTTCGACGCAGGCTCCGACCCGCTGGACCCCGAGGCGCAGCGTCAGCAGAACTTCCACCACGGCAGCCCCTTCCACCACTTCCAGCACGGCAGCCCCTTCCAGTTCAAGTTCCACTTCAACTGAACACCTCGCACTTCTCACCTACATCTACATCTAGACTGACTTTCCAGATCCACAGCAAAGTAGTTCAGTTCGAGTCGAGATAAATTCTTGTGAACATTTGTTTATTTATGAATCAGTTTAGTTACAAAATGGTGCATACAAATGTTAACAGAACATTGTATGCAAGTCCTGCAGCTCGCAGCTCGCAGCTCGCAGCAGCATGCAGCATGCAGTGCGCCGCGTGCCTTCTCATACATTATAATAACTGCGCATCTTGTATATACATTGATATCGTTTCTTATAAGTGTTGCTAATTCTTTTGGAAGTAAAGTTTATTTTATATAATGTACACATCGCATCGCGACTGTTGTATTATAATTTGTTAAAATCTAGATAACTATTTAATATCTTAGTACAGTACATCATACATCGCGTCATGTTGAGAACATTGCAGCAACATATGAAATTCGTTAAAAATTAATTATTTACTAATTAAAATGCATTGAATTCCTTGTTTTGTGATATTTTATCTCGATCAGTGTGAATTAGTAACATCAACTTAATAATTTATTTATATATATGCGGTAAATGTATCTCTCTGAATGAGTTCTTGTTAGTAATGTGTATCACTGACCTGTTGTAGGAAAGCTAGAATAACTTCAATCTGTTATTTTATAAACTGACGCAATTATAGTAATACAATAATAATGTTGTTGCACATCTCACTCGCTGATTATATTTTTCATGTATTTTATTTCAATTATTTATGATTCAGTTTGTTGATGTTAAAAAATATGTTCTCTTTGTTTACATTTAGTACAAAATATACGGCATTTTATTTCGTTCAAATTCTAGTTTGCAACAAAAATATATTTAATTATGAAATAATTTGAAATAATTTTGTTTGTATGTTTTGTTGTGTATTTGTGTGAACATTTAATTAATTGTTATTTTGGATTTGGCTTGAACATGTTAACTAAAACTAAACAAAACTAAACTAAAATACAATACACAGCTGCTAATTATTTATTTATTATAAAATATAACATCGATGTAATATGACCTAGTCTCAGAAAGTATCGAGTTGTTTGTGTGTTTGTGTGTTTGTGTGACAGGAGTTTGTGTACATTTTGTATATTGTAGCGTGAATAGAATGCGGCCGATGTGCTTTTTTATTTAATTATCCGTCTCAAATGAATCTTAACGAGGTAAAAATCGCCTCGACCGCATTCTTGATGGGGTTCACTTTCATACTTAACTTGTTTCTTGTCATACGATGAAAGATGGAACTCTCGCAAAGTAACTCGCGACTGAGTAGTATCCGGAGTTTGAGTTGGCACGTTGGACTTGAAAGAACTCTCGTTCCCGACGTGCCAACTTAAAGGCTAGATGCTTTATGTACTTTTCATATAGAGAGGTTAGTTTGTGAGAGTCCACGTGGTGTGTGTCTGGCGGCCACAGCAACAACACTCGCTTTATAACCTCAAAGTCAGAGTTAGATGTTAGTAAGGAAGTCAATGTAAAGCAATGCGAGTGCTCGTCGGTCACGTGGCCGCCGCTCGCACACCTCTATATAAATATATTTATTTTGTATAAGTTACTTTGTTGTGATTCTTATCTAACTTTGTAAATATTATAGAATTATAAGCTATTACAAAACACGTGTTTTCTTTTATTTGCAATATAATTTCAGTCTTTATCAGCAATACACATATTTTACACAATTGCTTCGCGAAGAATTTGCTCGTAAATATAATTTAAATAATAATTTCCATCCATTCGATACAAACATACATCCTCTTAATTCTATATATTTGATTACGTTTCTATACACAGAAGTAAATCCGCGGAGTCAGTACATCACCGCAGTTGTACTGGAGTCGATGCAGAACTTTTCGCTCATTAAACGTAATATAGTCAAATGTCTTTCTTTACAAATGTCTATCAATCAGGCGGATTTAACGTTTTTTCCACATCTGTGATAAATTGACGATATTTGCTACGACTGCAACACAAGTGTTCCTTATGTTAATCATTGTTCCAGAAGATTTTGATGTCCTTTTTCTCGTCCAATGATTTAAGAATCCGAGCGGCTCTTTGTATGTCGTTGCCGAGCTTCTCCTTGTCGTCCTCCTTCTGACAGACGTAGCGCTGGCGCAGCGCACAGTCTCGTCCGCGGTACACGTAGGTGCCGCCGGCGGGGTCATGCGCTAGTGCCAGGCACCGCCCCTCGCCCACGATACTGGTGCCATTGGTGCCCCCGGTGCTGTTGCCCTCCACCGGTCGCGCCGAGTGCGACCAGATCCACAGCAGCCCGGGGTTCAGACCACCCGTCCAGAAGTCGTCACCTGAAACATCATCAAGTACTTAAGACATAAAAATCATTCGTAAATATGTTTTTTTTAGGTTTTTTATGTACCTCTAAGATGTTTGTCGGCGAGCACGGCGGCGAGCATTTGCCGCTTGGCGGTGGGGTCGGGCAACTCGAGCAGCGCCGCACGTAGCTTGCGGCAAGCCAGGTTGGCGCCCTTCCAGTCCAGCGCCTGCGCCGACCAGTGATAGCAGCCGCCGCCCACGCGCGTGAAGTTAGCCGCGCATGGCTCTATAACAAAAACACGGCTCTGTGACACATGCTCAATATGCGAGTATGTATGAATTATACACAATGAAGAATATTATAAGTGGTACCCGGTCTGGCGTCGACGCCGGCGACCAGGTAGTGCACGTTCTCTTCCATCCTGCGTAGGCGCTTCTCCATGAGGTCGACGCGGTAGACCAGCTTCTCGATTGCGCCCAGCAGGTAGAGGTCGGTCTCGGAGACCTGCTTGCGCGGCGGCGAGTCCACGCGGTCCGCGGCCGGCCGCTGCGGACGGTAGTTCGGCGGCGGCGGCACAGGCTGCAACATACGTACACATCTTTTGATCGAGGCTGAGCTCCTGAGTCAATATTTATTGTTAAATTATTTTACTTCTTGTACTCACGTAGCTAGGCCTGAAAGTATCGTATGCGTTGGGCCTATTCACGATTTTGCCTCCCGCCGCGGGGGGCTCCCACTCATTGTAGCTGGGAGGTGGTCGTAGAGGACCAGGGGGTGGCGGAGGCATGCCTCCGCCCGGCGCACGCGGCGGGTAGACGTCGGGGGGCAAATCTTCATATGCCCCGGAGGGGCCCTGCGGCCTCGGTAGCGGGCCTCCGTGGTGGCCGGGGGGCCTGTGGTCATCGGGCGGTCCGTGCGGCGGGGGAGGCGGTGGCGGGGGCATTAGGGGCCCGTCGATGCGCTCAGACACGTAGTATCCTTTTGTCGGCGGCAGCGCCATAATGCGTCCTGAACACAATACGTACAATCATACATTTTATAGTTATCTTATAAGAATAAATGTCGAGAAGAATACAGAATAATAATTTCTTCTATAACTCAGATGTCAAGGTACAACTACTTCTGTTTACATCAATCGAATGGTCTATAACTATAGCTGTCGACGTCCCTACCTTGCCTGACGTTGTAAGGGGGCGCGGAGACCGCCCACTCCTCGAGCAGCGCGGACCAGGGCCCTGGCACTCCCGCGTCCAACGCGCACGTGTCCAGCGTTGAATTGTTAGCGCTCACGCCGGCCGCGCATACCAGCGCCACCCACAGGCACGCCGCAACAAACATCGCCATCTGAATACACAAAGTTAAAGGTTCTAAACAAACATTGCATGATTTTTGCCAACTATCAGCGAGAGTTAGGGTCCGTTCACACAGACCGAGGTGGAGATGGAGATTTTTTGATATGATGATGATGCTTGAAATAAACTTAACTTTAAAAAGGCTTTGGAGGATCTTAGTTGGTACTACTTTAATAGCTATCAAAGGTAAGCACAAAAAAGATACTACACGTTAAAACTAAATTAATACGTAGGTATAAATTCGTTTAAAATGTTCGCCCGCGACTAGCATTTACTGCTTCACTTTCGCCTGAATCACAAATCTCTTAGTCGGTCTTTTACTAACTTTCGGAGCTTTCACACCACACGCTTTAACCTTTGTATATTGTATTTAGACCTGATAGATTTGACACTTATAGTATTGATAACAAATAATAATGAGTTAACAAAAATATTGAAGCGTGACCGTGAACGTAATGTCCGGCTCGGTTGCGACCGATGAGGTAACGGCAGCGACACTACACACTAACAATAGATTACACAATAATCAAACAACGCTGAAGGAATACAAAGACATATGTACCTACTAAAGATTCGAACGTTTAAGGTTGATTGATTGGTCCGCAATTTGCTAGGAACCTCAGCAGAGTGAAACTTTTGTTTATAAGGTATATTGTGCCATTGAACGATATGAAAAGGTAATGGGTGCAAATATCCTCTGTTTAGAGAACTATTGTGTAATGTTCGTAGCCCGTTTTTGTTTACGACACGTCCATGCGTCAGCGGAGGTTGCTGCCATTGCGACGTATGACGCGCTCCTTACGTAAGGAGAAAGCGCACGACACACTTTATCTATATCCGTTTATTAATTGCCGAAGCTTAAGGAAAATAAAAGGGTTTTATTTGTGATTATTATTTATTATAAACGAGCCAATTTAAATAAACCAATGCGTGGACGTCGAAAAAGAGACGCAAATTGCCTGCATGATATGGAAATTTACTTCAAATATTTAACGTATTGTTCTACTTCTCTTTTTTCATAGTTGCTTGAATGTTTGTTTCACATTATTAGCAACCGTGTTGTGACAGTATAATATTCAGATTTATGTGGATAACTGTGGACGTGACGAGTTGCGCTGAAAATATCAAATGTCCAAACTGGTCAGATAAAGCGATAAAGTTTAGGATTATTGTATTTTTTGCTTTTAGATAAGTTATCCACACATGTTACTGTTTTTTTACTTCCGCAGAAAGATGTTATCGGCCAAATAAGTACTTATATAAAATTATATATATGCGTGCGGGCTACGCTACGACTTGACATTTCAAAGTTTTGGAAAAATATATTTTATACAATGTTTAGTCCCTATATAATTGGTGGGTACAGTTATTTTTGAGCGTCGCTTTCTTATACTTTTGCTAGAGCATAAATAAAACGAGTTGCTGCTGAAGAATTAAGAATAAGAAACGAAGCAGACAAGTTACATAAATTCGTGAAGTGAGACTGACATCGCAGCGGTCAGAGGAAGATTAAGATAACTGTCAGAATTGACAAGATTTTGTTGTTTGTCGCGAAGATGATGACATATATTATCAATAGAAGATACAGACACGTCAAGATAACGAAATGTCTACAAAGCACTCGATATTTTAAACGATTCAGTCGATTTACTTCCGCGATCCTCATCTCTGTTAATATCTTAAGCTTTGATAGAAACAATTATTGACCTAATATTGATATGTACAAGTACTAAACAAAAACCTTTTTTTTGTACTTGAACGTGTCAATATTTTTGAACGAAATATTCTCGTCTCATTGTGAATCGTTGAGATTTCTCGAAACACTATCGACAAAGACTACGAAATAACCAAAAAGTACATTTCTTCTGATAAGGGAATATAATCAGATAAAATAAATAAGACGCGTAAACTAATAAAAAAAACCCGTTGGAATTTTGTGCATATCATAGCATAGTAATATCAGGCCTATTGTTTATTCACAAAACAAATGAAAAAATACCAATTGGTTTTTTTTAGCGACGTGAAAAATTATTTCTAGAACAACAGATAACAGCAAATATTTTAATGCTACTATACTTGTCAATACTGTTTAGTTCAATTCTCTTAAATATATATCTTCTGGGATAAAGAACAGATTATGTGAGGCTTGAATCAGAAATTTAGTGCCTGACCTCTACTACGGTGAGAGAAGGTCCCGATATTTTCAAAGGAATTATCTAGTTCGTGTTGGGTTAATTCCTCGAACATTGTAAAATAGGATACATGGATATGAATACATAATAAATTCTAATTTATTTGAATTAAATAGTTGTTTTATTTTCAAAAAATGTCTTACTATTAAAAATATTTAAGTATACCAAAAAATCGTCGCAAAAAAACCTGCAATCTTTTGATTTTGCTTACTGTTGAAGACTTCTAAATATTGCAAAAATAAAATAAGAAAGTCACAAACACTCACTGATAATAAATTCCGTGAGACTAAGAGCGCGTAAATTTCTTCGTAAAGCACTTTTCCCGAGAGCACAGACGCACAAGCACCGCCTCACACGACCGCCGGAGGCTGACTGCAGCTCACAGCAGCTCAGCTCAAAGTCAGTCAGTGTTCAGTCGTGGTTTACAATCGTAATGCTACGAGGTGATTGTTTATATTTAAATTAAAGGGTGATTGTTTTTCAGCATGATTTACGTTTAAAAATAACTATCTCTCAACTGTTTACAAGAAGCATCCTTTATTTTCCTATGCTTGAGTTATGGAAGTAACAAGGTGGCTGATAGTGGAAATTTCATTCATCAATATGTCATCGGACTTCTTGTACGAAACAACTATTCCTCTGGTCTATCAGGATGATGTTTACCTACGTTGGATTGTTTGTAGTTATTGTGACGTGATGCAGTTGGCATTACACTGGTTGTCGGGGTACAGCGGGCGGCGCGGGCGGTGCGGGCGGCGTGAGAGTATAGGTATTGCGTAAGAACAACTTTCATGCAAGGTCGGCTCTGAGGAGAGAGCGTCTCTCCGGACTTTTGCATGTAAACATCACATAGGCCACGCTTGCTCAGTAAACGAGATGATCCAGATACTTTGTTTATAACAACGGCTAGCAATTGCCCGCGACTTGGTCTGCGTCTCGGGGGGAATTATTAACAAACAAAAAATTAAATGTTAATATTATTAAGTGTACCTTAACAATAAGGATTTTAATCCATAAAGTTCTGTGTTCAAATCAGTTTTTTTATCAATCAACTATTTGTAAAGATTACTCTTAGCCTAGCTTTTATTGTAGTGAAAAAATACAAGTAGTTTAAGCAGGTAATTGTTATTCAAAAATGATTATCAAAAGAATAAGGGTGTGTCCTCACACAATCGAGCAATATTGTCACCTTTGTTTAAATGCTTTTTACATTCAATTGTAAACAAAACTAAATTTCCTATAAAACGTTTAAAACATTTACCAGGATTTTATGCAGAAAACCAACTTGTGTGAATGTCCAATTATCTTATTATCGTAAATACGCTTTCTATTTAATTTACGATCATAAAAATTATGTTTGTGATACTTAAGTACCAAATATTCATTTGAACAACACAGAAAAGAGAAATTTATATTTAAAAACGCCTACCAGTTTTTTAATCTAGATGTAGTGAGAGGTGAGGTTGGTGAACGCAATCATAGAAAAATATATATAAGTATAATTGAGGCACAAAATTAAATGATACAACACATATTAAAGTAACGAAATTTATAACAATTCAAATAATACTTTTAACAATTTCTGAAAGTAAAAATTATAATATGGACGGTTACATTGTTTGATATTATATCTATACGTAATATTTTTAGTACAAATTTCAAAAGCAACATTAGTTTTTTAACCAAACCAATGCAGATTATACAAACATTATAATATATGAAATTGTATATTCGTATAATCTATGATTTAGTTTTGAAATCAAAACTATTGCAGTCAATATGTTTTCCTAATGTTGAAAAAATATAGAATTTGGTAGATGTGTTATGTCATACAAAAAAGTTAATAGTAAATTTTAAAAAGATTTCTAAAACATTTTTATTTTAAATTACAATATATTATAATATTACTATATATATATTTACATCGTTGAGTTACATAAAATACAGTTTACTTAGTAATAGTTACGAGTACATATACTTAGGTATAATACTTACCTAATTCTTGTATAAACAATTAACAATCTCAGACAAATACATTTATTTGGTAAAGTTTCGTTTGATATTTGGTTACGTTTATAATATTTACATAAACAAATAATTAATTAAAATATGAAATATCTACGTATATAAAGAGTCCGCTCTGTGATTCAGAACAAACGTTTATGTTGTTTTATATTTATTACAACATTTATATATTTTAAAAACAGTAAAATTGGCAAGACTTTTTACTTAAAATATTATCAATTCTGTTTGTACATATATTTAATAACAATAAAATAATCTGTAAGTCCAATTGTTCTTTATGTTAAGTTGCCATGTTGTACATTTTTCACACTGCTCAGTGTGCAGCTCAATGTGCAGCTCAATGTGCAACTCAGTGTGCAGCTCAGTGTGCAGCTCAATGTGCAGCTCAATGTGCAACTCAGTGTGCAGCTCAGTGTGCAGCTCAATGTGCAGCTCAGTGTGCAGCTCAGTGTGCAGCTCAATGTGCAGCTCAGTGTGCAGCTCAGTGTGCCGCTCAGTTGCAGCGCGCAGGTCAGAAGTAGACGGTGAGGTTCATGTGCTCAGTCACCGCGGAGTTGGTCGCTTCGTTCACTTCCTTGTCCGGTTCCCCCTGACAACACAGAAACATGTTATTTTATTCAATAAAGAAATAAGTTTAATGTGAGGTTTGAGTGACGCGCGATGTGCACCTGCGCGTCGTCCCAGCTGAGCTTCTTGACGCGCGCCGGGATCACTGCGCTCGGCCACGCCACGCCCGACCTCCCCGCACCCCGCGCGTCCAGGTGGTCGCTCATCAGCGCCGCGCCCCCCGCACCCACCGCACCCCCACCACCCACCGCACCCCTCGCCGGCGTCGGCGGCGCGGGCGCCACCTTGCTCTTGGCGGGGAACCTGTGCGACATCTTGCTGTTCACTGTCGCACCTGCAATGTTAAACACCTTCGTACTCGACTGAATTACACAGACATAACATTTGATGATACATATTTATGTTAGTTAATATATATCCTCACAGGGCGGGTCGAGGCGCTCGAGACTTGCCGTGGAGCCGGCGAGGATGGTGCTGGCGCCCGCCGACACGCTCAGCAACGAGCCGGACCC
>NW_013533994.1:5712179-5729916 GCF_000836235.2 Papilio xuthus
CGCACCCGCCGCGCCCCCCGCACCCGCCGCACCCGCCGCGCCCCCCGCACGCCCGCCGCCGCCCACCAGCACGGTGGCGCCGTTGCCCGCACTCGCCGGCTTCTCCGGCGGCAACGCCACCACGGACTCCACAGCTTTTTTACTTCGACGTCTTCTACTGTATCGACATAATATTATTACAAATTTATAAACCTTCCTCGGCTGGTATGCGACTTGTGGATATACTTACGCATGGCAGATGTAGGCGAGCAGCACCAGCACCAGCAGCAGCAGCAGCGCCAGCGCGGCCGCGAACCCGCCCAGCACGGCCGCGCGTGCTCCCCGCTCGCCCCCGGCCGCCGCACCGCCCGACACGTGCACCGACACCGGCACCGACGTCTGCATACAAACACATACATTTAAAGTTGACACTCAGTCCATGCGCCACTCGGATGAAGTCAGCGGGCGCGGGCTGACCTGCCGGGGCGGAGTGCCGGAGTCCACGGCGGTGGCCACCACGTGCAGCACGGAGGAGTTGAGGGCGGACAGCGCGGACCGCCGCAGGAACAGCTCCCCGCCCTCCCTCACGTACAGGATTCTAAAAAAAGGAGCGGGAAACATAAATATCAAACATCAACGATTCCACAAATAAAAGTAAAACAAAACAAAGAAGGAAGCGCGACAGACTCAGCGTCAGGTCCGCGCAGGGAGATGTCCACAGTGTCTGCCCCGTCGCCGTCGTGCACGTCCAGACGACCCACGCGCACGTCTCCTGCGGCATCGCCCTGCTCCTCCGCGCCCTCCTCCACACTTCTGATGCCGCTGCTCCTGCAATACATTAGGTGCATAATGAAGATGTGGCGCAATGATCAAGCAGTCTTCTTGATATTAAAGGAACACGGTTGCAAATCCTCGGTCTCCTTAGTATACATACGCGAAGTCGAGGTGGTGATGTTGCGCGGGCGAGGTGTGGGGGGATGAGTTCACGTCGACGCGGAACTCGTAGTGCGGGAAGCGGAAGCGCGGCTCCCACTCGTTCACGTCTATCACGCTTATATTCACCGACGCCGTGTCGTTCTGTCGGTCGGCGGTTACACAGTGTTAAAAACAGACATGACATTCTATAAAGGAAGTTAAAAATACCAAAAATCAATTAATATATTTATAAATCGGAGCGGATACTTGCGGAGAGTCCGTCGGTGACCATGACCTGGTAGTGGTATAGTTGCGCGGTCTCGTAGTCGAGCGCGCGGCGCAGCAGCACCTCGCCCGCGCCGTTGATCGCGAACTTGTCCAGGAAGCTCTTGTCCGACACGTAGAACTGCAGCGGGTTCTGGAAGGTTCGACGTGGATCATCGCAATGAGGAGAAAGTACAAGTGCATGTAATGTAATGAATGCAATACCTGAGCGGGCGCGGTGTGGAGGGCGAGGAGGGCGAGGCCGGGCGCGGTGTCCTCCCGCACTCGAGCGGCGTACTCCCGGCGCAGGAAGCGCACGCGCCGCGCCGCCCCCCGCGCCCCCCGCGACACCTCCAGCGCGGCCAGCGCGTACCTGTCCGGGTTGTCCACCTGCGTCGCCTGCACGCACATTCATTCATGTTATCGTCTCACAAAATGCTAAGCTGTGAGCCGCACCTACCAGACACGAGAGTACCTTGATGACAACAGTGAGGGGCAGGTCCAGGTCGAGCAGCAAGCTGGTGGCAGCCACGCGGCCGGTGTCGCGCTCCACTGTGACCCCCGCCCCCGCCCCCACACCCGCCCCCGCGCCGCCCAGCGAGTACTGCAGCGGCGCCCGGATGCCCGCATCCTGGTCCTCCGCGGAGATCGGCCCCGGCAGCGTCTCCAGCACCGTGCCCTGATACACATAACATATTTTAACTTTCTTCCGCCCCATGAGAACATTGAAAATAGGATTTTGAAGCAGGACCGCGGTCAAATATAATACAATGTACGAGAAAACCTCACCTCCTTCATATCATCGGGCAGGACGGCCGTGTAGTGGTCATGCGTGAACTTGGGGTTCTGGTCGTCTGCGTCCAGCACCTGCACGTTATTACATGCCTGCTAATTTGATATCTTTCAGGAGTTAAAAAAATAAAGCGGTGCAATGTGTCGTATAGTATGTTCGTGTAACCTGCACATATAGCTCGGTGTCGTTGTACCGCGGGGGCGCGCCCTGGTCCTGCGCGCGCAGCCGCACTGTGAAGTTGCGCACGCTCTCGTAGTCCAGCGGCTTCTTCACCACCAGCATGCTGTCCAGCTCGTTCGCGAACCCGATGTACTCCTAACGCGTACGAAATCAATGCAACAAAGCATTTTTGAAGTTTTATTATTCTTAGTTTTATCCAGTCTCTTGTCGGCTGCGGCTCTGATAGGTACTAACGCTATAGGGTCCGGGCAGCACTGCGTAGTGCACGGTGGCGTGCGGGCCGGGCTGGTCGGCGTCGGCTGCGGGCGCGGCCAGCACGCGCGCCCCCACCGCCGCCAGCTCCGACACGCGCGCGCGGTACGGCGCCCCGCGCCACACTGGCGCGTTGTCGTTCACGTCCCACACCCGCACCGACACGGGGATCAAGAAGCTCTACGCAAATTTACATCCGATAGATTAGACAAGCTCCGGCTGGGACAAGAGTAGACGTGTGTGGTAATGTCTGACCGGGTCGGTGGTGTGGCGACGCTCGCAGCGCACGTTGACGTAGAGGCTGCTGGGGCCGGCTTGCTCCTCGCGGTCCAGCGCGCGCGCCAGCGTCAGGTTCTTGGTGCCGGGCGCGATCACCAGCCCCGCGCCGCGCTCCGACACCGACAGTGCGATGTCTCCCTCCCCGCTGGGGTCGCCGTTCACACTCAGGGTGCCTGCAATGCAACATTGTATCACTTTAACGTAATGCAAACAAAACCGTTAAGAGACACGTTTTATTTGCTAGAACTGACCAATGACGCTGCTGACGGGTGTGTCCTCGCTGATGAAAAAGCTCTCCACGGCGCCGCCATTCATCAGATAGCACCGGCTGTCCTGGATCGCTGCAAACACACACAATATCACATCAATATTCAGTCTTATATTACAATGTTGTATCGTTGCTAGTCTATGCAGTGCCGTGCAGCACACAGTACAGGTGTATGTTTATATATTTATAAATTAGTACTGAACGTGTTACTCGTATCTTACAGTTTCAGCGTAATCTAAAACTAAACTAATAAAACTGACACATGCATTCAAAATATTTAGGGAAGAATATTGATGAGATAATGAAATAACATAAGAAACCGCGTACATTAAATTGGATGATTCCATATTTAAAAATGTCAATTAAAAATAAATCGGATAAGCAAAAAATGTTTAGAGATTGATTATGTATTGATGTCGGTGATAAGTGACAGGTACAATTAAATTTAAAACGTGTGAAATTCACAATAGTTGTCTGGTGGCAATCAGAGCGCGCCCTCTGCTGCTGCCCCCTGCCGCCGGCTGGCGGTGACATGTTAATAGACAATAGAACAAAGCACATTTATACACAACTCCTGACACAGCGGTTGTGTTTGCACAATTAATTCGATGTTTGCAAAAATTGTGTCATTACATATTAACAGAATAACGTTGTTCTATCTTACGAAAATTATTTTATTCTTTGAAAAACATCTATAATAAAAGTAGACAGTTCATCAAAAATCAAAACTCGATAAGCAAAGTGTAGAAATTCTCAAAAATGTTAACACTTTGGCAAAGACCAAAGACTATAAGGCTGATTATGAACAAATCGAAGTATTTTTGTAACGCAACAAAAGACATGAACGAGAGCAACATAACTGTCGATATTGTGATGAATAGAACATTGTAATGTGTGTTAATGTGCCGCTGCTACTTATCACTGAATGTGTTGCTTGACGCGGCCACTATTGAAACGTAACCATATCGCTGGCTGTCAATTTGTCCGCTCACATGCACGAACAAGATTAATGACCAGTGTAATCGGTAATTGTGCAAAAACCGAACGAGTTTACACCGAGCGGGCAATCAAGCGTAAATAACGATATTGTCATTGTCAAAATAGGCCTTTTCATAAGCGTAACTAGTTTAAAACAAAGTTAATTGACAGGATATATTTTACAGTTGACTTGAGTTACCTTGCCTACTTTAATGAATTACGATAAATGCAAATCTATTCTTGATATCTTTTCCAGGCAACTTTCTTACTGCAGTACACATTATCTCGCTGTTTAAAATTTTGCCTTGCAGTGATTCGAAGGAGTTGGCTACATAAAAAAGTTGTGCAATGTCGTGAGACCAATTATTGTTTTTTTACATAAGGAAAGTGATTTCAATCAAAAACATAGCGTGAAACTATAGTTAATAAGCGTTTGTTGCAGCTAACTGAGTTTTAAGTTGGCACAATGGCGGCAAATGAGCGCAGGAAATGAATGATTTGAACGTGATTATGGCTATCAGTGGACGCCGACGTACACATAATGTGACCACTTTCCCGTGCCCTATGGCCGGATGAAAGTGATGCTGGCAACATTCACATGCCCATTATAGTAAACTGACAAATTTGCATTTATGATACTGATATTGAAACAAAGTAAATACATCATAAATAATATCTAGAAGATAAAAACTTTTTGTTTTACATTTGGCAAAGAAATTGAAATACTATGTCATTACACTTAAAACTATTAACAATTACATAAAAATACTCTGTAAAATAAATGAAATTGCAACACATACAAAAATTAATAAATCATACAGTAATATTGACTGTTGCTGGAATGCTGGCAAATGAGATAAATGCTGAGTCGGTGGTCTATACTACGCACTATAGTGAATATGATGGTAGGAGGCAGCCTCATCACAAGGAGGTAGACTCACCACGCGAGCGTATGGACAGCGCGATGGCGAGCGCGGGCCACGCCGCGCCGCCGTCGCTCGGTCCGCCCTCTGACGCCCACCAATGTTTTAAACAGATTATTAATCTACCATAACTTAAGTCCTTAGTTATCTACAGATATGACTATTAAACTTGGACATTAACAATTAAATAAATATATTCAATAAAAGCGCATAATTTTAAAATTATCCCTCGGATTAGTAGAGTTCATAATTATCTAATAATTGAAACAAGAAAAATGATTCATTTGGTGACTACATCGGGGCAAACATAATACAATTGTTATTGATCTGTTAGGTTTAGTGAGGAGGCGTGAATGCGCGCGTGTTATCGTCAGTGCAAACACTCGTTAACTTACACCAAGTTGTATTCGAAGCTTTCTAAGGAAAGCGTCTAACTTAACCTGTACTGTTTATTGTTTAAACATACAACCGTATTATTGACAATCAAACAGCTACTATAAGTAATGAAATTATGGTTGATGTGACCAGATCACATATTAATATCTTATGTAATATCCACTTCCCAGCATATTTCGCTGGTTTTACCAATACATCCTACTTTAGTCACTGCTAATTTGGGTAGAGCCCGAGAACCTCGATGGAGACACTGAACTGACATCGACGACACACCAAACGTTCTGTTCCGAACAATCATCATGGTATTTACTTTGCACATTTTTTGTGTTTCAAAAAGCCAGATTAAAAAGAAAACAAAAACGTAATCAATTTTCACAATTCATTGAACTTTGTAAGAAGTAAACAAAAAAAGTTCAGGTTGAATTTTTTTACCGGCAATTAATATTTGGCTTGTTCATGCGTATTATTATAGTAGGTATATAGGTGATTAATAATCTGATAGCGTCATAGTAAATAATTCCCCTCTATGGGTGACGCAGTTCCGGAGTCGTTGCGTAGCGTAGTCCCGGCTAGTAGGGGAGTGGGGGAGTGGGACTGTGACGTCACGGGCCGCGATAACCACCACTTCCGGCTTGCTGTGTGTTCCACATTCAAAATGGCGTACAACTAAAAAGCGATAGCTTTCGTTTTCACTTTGAGCAGTCGGTCCGTTCGCAGCGAGGTGAGGGTGAACGTCTCAAATGTAGGTGAGCGTAGGTAACGTTCTCTAGGACGTTATCGATTCAAATTTCCGAACCGGCAGTTCAACGGACGCTCGTAATCGTAGCGAGAGCAAAAAAAGTAAATACTCACTTAATGAACTGTGAAATTGTTTGCTAAAGTTTCACTCAATCATCCTTCGGGGGCGCATTAAACATTATGTTAATAATAATCGCCGTATAGGGTCTGACGTATAGGCGTTTCTAAATGAAGATATTTTTGAAAACCGAATTATATTAATACAATCCTACTCCTACTCCTATGGCTTCCTTATTTATCACATTAGCTATTTATTTATTCCTACGTTGGAAATAATAAAAAAGCGGATAGAAATGGAGACGAGCGCACAGCGCTGAACTAACACGACTTCGCAATTCACAAGATAATATGGAGAAAAATATTTTATGATTACACATTAAATATACACGCACTGAATACGCTTCAAACTTACGCACGCACATCGTCGTACTTTTATACAGCTACGGAAACATACCTTTTTAACCGTAGTAAAGATCATTTCTGCTATTATAAAAGCTATAAGAACGAACTAAAAATGAAATGGCTTTCAATCAATCTATTATCGAAAGTAAAATCGACAGCAAAATGATCCTGTCACGTTGTAATAAGACATAATGAGTAACACTTATCATATTTTGGCGGGAACTGGATCGGAAACCAGCTCAGGCCAGCTAATTGAATCAGATTAAAGTTGTGCTTTCTCTGTGAAGTAAATTGTGCGTCAAATTGTTGTAAAACTGTCTGCGAATGGTGGTTTTTCTCTTGTTTTAAGTGAAAACAAACAAAAAATATTAGCTTATAGTTAGATACTAAGCACGGTATTGAGAGGAAATTATAAAGGAACCCATGTTTAAATGTTCAACTAAACGGTAATTGCGGAACGGTCTTTGTTTATTCTTAAAAACAAAGTTAAGACATTCCTGTCCTTGAGTGCAGGCGCGTTTACTTTTACAAGTTAACGACTTAGTGTTGAGTTGTGACACCTGCCGCGGTTAGCCGGCAGGGGGCGCGGGGGCGCGGGGACGCGGGGGCGCGGGGGCCGCCTATCCCGTGTCCCGTGGCGCGTGCTTCCGGCACCGCGCCGGCCGCACTGCGCTCGGCCCGCCAAGGAATACCACAAAATAACTATTTTAAAACACAAGTTTTATCACCCTTTTTTGACATTTGAATACGCCTAATACGTCAACGATGTACATCGTTGTCCCGAAAAAGCCACATAATACATAATGTTTAGTGGCCTAAACTTATGTGACTTATATCACGATGGCCCCAATTTACTTACATAAAACAGACCATGTTAGCATAATTTTCCAAAAACTCCAAAAGCCTATTTTGTTAGATAATGAAAGATTGATTAACCTATGTTTTTATAACACGCCATAACCGTTTAAATTAAGAGTGACACGGCAGTGCGCACCATGACATCGTGTCGAAAGAGAGAAGAAAGTGTGACGCAGTTTGCTGAGAACCTCGTCTGCATAACTGCTGCGGTCGCATTGCTTGTGATCGCCGGAACTGATGGCAACAATGATTACAGTTGGTAATCAAAAGGTAATTGGATATTGAAACAAGAAAGCAATGAGATTTAATATTGGCTACAAATATAGAGCAAGACGAAGATGAACGATGAACGCTTAAGAGTTTAGTAAATTGAGGCAGATTATGTAGTGCATCGGATGAGCATGAAGTGTCTTGCTTGCGAGATGTCTGACAATGTCTGCGACCGAACCCGCTCTGACGCAAGTGCTCTGCTCAGCGGACCGGACACCACCCAGAGACGATACGCTTATTTTAGCAATCGATTAACTGACCAGTTTGTTTATAAAAGAAGCGTATCCAGTATAATGAATGTTTTTACCAGGCTATTGCATACTTTATCTTACAACTTTTTGTATTAAAAATATTCAACCATTATTACAATAAAATTCAATAGGTCAATTAGTATTGTTTATATAAGTTAATGTTATATGAAGTTGTGTGATAATGCATTATAACACAAGAATATTATATTAAACGATAATATAATAAGAGTGAACAATATTGTTATTGCAAAACAATGTGCCAGCGCTGGCTCTCTCATAACTGTTTGGAGAGCGAGTGAATGCCGCGCCTCGCTTTGATTCATTTGTTTTATGTCAATAAAATTAATTCAACTTCTAAAGCAACGCACATTGTTGTGAGATCAGACAACGTAAACATTCGCCGCTGATAATAACGCTAAAACACTATGCGTAGTAATTAAGTAATAATGAAGCATTAGGCAGCGAGACTATCGAGCGCCGAGAGGCAGCTTGTAGGAACAATAGGTCGTCAGCAGGCACCCGGCCGCGGCCTAGTGCAGATAGCATCGCTCGCGTCGCTACCGGACAAGGACATGTGCCTATTCAAAACTGTGCCTTCAACTTTGTTGCGTTGCAGTAAAGTCTCCGAATAAACAATTAATGAGTAGTTCAACAAAGTAAACTTTTAATATAACCTTTATTTGTTATTTTTGTTAAAGGGATTTATTTTATGTTCGAACTAAAATTAGTGACTCGAGGTTACGCTCTATCCTTAGTCAATAATGGAATTGTGGCCAGGTCAGGGTGCCGAAGTTACACTATAGGGAAGTAAGTGGTCGCTAATCGTTGACAATCAATGTAGAGTCGGACAGCGACTTTTGCAAGATAATTAAAAGTGTTACCAACTAAAATTCTGAATGCCGTCACGCGAATTGAACCTTACACTGCATTTCAACAATTGCCTAATTCATAACAAGTAAAATTTCACAACTCTAACGTACTGTGTTTTTTAATGAAAAGTCTAGTGCAATTAACAAAAGTAATAGCTTAACATGAGTTTTATTTGACAAGTCCTACTTCATGAAAGAAAAGTTTGGTAAAGGTCCCTTTTTTCCTATGTTTTCTTAAGTTTTATAAACATAATATAAACATTATTTGATATAAATTCAGTTCATCTTAGAAGCATTTATTTTAAAACAAGACGCAATTGTTGATATCTTATAATAAGTTCATTTTTGCAAAGGATTGTGACGGACAGACAAATTGCAAGTTCGTTTTTACCCAATGTTATTGTCAATTTTTTTCGTCGCGAATCGCGATAAATATCTGTAAAAGTTGTTGCAAAAAACAAGGTTCATTGTTAAGTTTTATAAACATAGCAATAACAACACTAAGAAACAAAATAAAAAAATACAAATCTTCTGTCAACGAAGTCCATTCTGCCAACAATGGGGACAAAAACAAGAAAGGATGTGCTTTGTTGCAATGAACCTTGTTTTTTGCAACAACTTTTACAGATATTTATCGCGATTCGCGACGAAAAAAATTGACAATAACATTGGGTAAAAACGAACTTGCAATTTGTCTGTCCGTCACAATCCTTTGCAAAAATGAACTTATTATAAGATATCAACAATTGCGTCTTGTTTTAAAATAAATGCTTCTAAGATGAACTGAATTTATATCAAATAATGTTTATATTACAATGACAATGATTCAAGAGCATACATAAATGGTATTTTTTAATCATGATTTAGATCATTTTTAAAACAAGAAATATATAGTAAAAGAAAATAAAGAGACAAGAAAACGTTTGTTTTATTCGAACACATTTGCAGTAACACGTGATTGTGACAAGCAAGTCATAGAGCTGAAGTTAAACAAATATTAGAAATTTTATAACTCAAGTATTTTAAAATATTATTATCTTTTTACAATAATATAATTGCGAATAAATTAAATACTTTATATTGTTTTATATTATCAAGTAAAGTTAACTAAAATACGTATTCTATAGTGTTTTTAAAAAAAAAAAACCTTTATCAAAAGACATCCTCAGTGTTATCATAATGTCATTGCAATAATGGATTAAAATAATAAGGTAACCTAACTGCAAACCTATTGAAATGTGAGGGTAGTGTAGAGCATCCCTGATCCTGTACCGAGTATATGACGCGTGCAAGCAAACCTTACACGCAATTAACCATTACATACGAGGTGCAGCCTTTGTCCACAGTTCGATGACCTTACTACTATGCTAAGTTTGAAATTGATTATTTTTTCATTCATAACTTTTTTTTTTAATTCATTTATAACTATTATAGTGCTAATGCTCGCTAAGAACTGCCAAGTCTTAAAAAATACTGTTGTGAAGTATGGAGCATATGCATTTTACATTTTCTATGTAATCTGGAGAGCAATATAGATTCATAGTAACCTATGGTCACGCTTTTGCTAACTTTAATAAGTTCCCCTTTTTTGATGCGGTACGAATTATGTTTAATTTTTATCCAATAATTCAGCGGAGCACAGAACGAGGCAAAAAATTATAAAGTGACAGCGGAACCTAATTACACGATACGGTTAAGTTCTACCGCTACAGTCCGCTCCGGACGCAACGTCGATTGGGGAATTACGATTTCAATTATGGACAGATTAATGTTCGTCGTCCATTGCACGCGAGCCGCCCCGGCGCCGTCGCGAGCTCGTGACGAAACCGGCGATGAATGTAGCCCGTTACTTGATAGATTATGAAGGAACTTTCATAGTGCCCGAGTGACCGGATTTCTCATGGGAAAATGTCATCATTATTGGCGGCATATCCCTTTCTAGTCCCAGATGTAATGAACCGACGTCTAGTGACATGGTAGACAAATACTGAATGACCTTAGTTACAAGTGTGAAAATTTTTATTTCTTCTTAGGACAAAGTGACCATAGCATACGACAAATATGTTATAAATAAATTCTTAGGTAACAATATGTGATACTAAGATGTAAAAATATATCGTGTACCTTGTGTCCATACAGAGGGCGCCACGATCACTAGTGCGGCTATCCATAGCGGTAGCGCCATATTGCTACCGAACCATGCCGCCACCGCACCGCACCGCACTGGACCTGGTCCCCTGGACTGCGTCCCGCTTCGTCCGTGCTGCTTTTACGACGCGCCGTCTGCACACAATAAATCATAAACATAATAAAATTGCAAATAAGTTTCAGCAGAATATAATATTGCATTTTCCAATAGCTATCGCTAGGTGATAAAGAAGTGAGTGAAGACTGAAATGATGGAAAATATGTCGATCTAGAGAACTAAATTTGGTGCACCCTACGAGAGAGGGATAAGGACAGGGTGATGATGATGAAGTGATGATTAATATTGTTTGAGTAACGGCATTCAGTAAACACTCAGCAGCAATTCAAGGTCTGTAGACACGCAGCACACACGCCGCGCTGCCTTGACTCTTCCCTCTGTAGTTAGAAAGCGGAAAAATGTATCAAAATCGCGTCGACCATCTCTCGTTAATTTCGCTTTCTTTTGCGATGCTATTTACATGTTAGTTAGACTGTTGACTAGCGCTGTGAGCTGTGCTGACTGCACTGACGTCCGCTCCAATGGCGTCAGGTTGCAAAACTGTGTCTAGTTCGATTCTATTGTTTTTGCCATTTTGATTGCTAAACGGGAAAGATTTGGGAGTAGTAATAGAATGTTCTTATACTTTATGTAAGGTAATTGAACTAAAACAATACAAAAACGGCAAAGCAAACGATGTAACCTAACGCCACCTGTTCGATTTGCACGGCGGTGCCAGTATTGCATGTATCACATCTCCTTGTTGCACTACTCTTTGTGTGTATGTGTGTATATAACAGTGGTTCCGAGCGAGTGGCGCCGCAGTCACTACGTCTTGCGAGATATGCTTCTATATGATATTGTTTTATACTGCCATTTTTATAACGAAGAGATGATTTAAAGAAATGCAAAATGTAAAAAAAATTAACAACCTCTTTAGATGACGATATAAGTTAATAATTCAATCGCAACAGATGAACGGGCAATTCAAGGCGCCAAAGTTTGACATCCGTGACGTTAGTAACCTGCTATAGAGAGGGAGGCGCTGGAGTGTGTCGCGTCAACCCTCCCCGCGGCCCTTGCCGGTCCCGTGTCCCGGGGTACAAGCAGGTTGCACTTCCTACACCCGCTCTCACCGTTTCATTTTAGACCGTTAACTCATTAATTAAATTATTATTAATCATAGTGAATGATAAGTTGTGTAACGACGATGATTATCTTCTGTTGCAGAGTTAAAATACACTGTACCATGTCTTAAATCTCCGCCACAACCATCTAATATAGTAACTGTAGTTTGTTTATTTACAATCTTTCAGTGTCGACTGGTATAAATCCCTTGTATTGTTAATCAAGTCATCATAACACGTTGACAGGTGACAGGTGACAGCTCGCAACACGCAGCACGCGACAGCTATGTGGCCCTGACCCTGATACAATGCACTCGATCACTGACCGACAATGTATCGACACAATACACCCATATTTGTCGCTAACTGCATATTGTTTACTCTAGCGCGGTAATCAGTACGTTACACTTGTCAACAGAGATGAAATACAAAGTATAAATTGCGCTTTTGCGTTATATTTTATGTTATTACTAAAAAAGTCAGACTAAACATATATAACAAATACCAACAATGCTGGAAGAAATGTGTTTTTGACACAGCGAGAGCAGGAGAGGATAACTACTCAAATTAATAGTTTATATGTGTATAATATGTAACTTTATCTATGCTATTAAATAATTCTCAGAGATTGTTTTGTAGTAAATTACTTGATAATGTCGCAGTAAGCAGTAAAAGCAAGGGTATATGTCTAAGATATGCTCTACATATACAAATGATTATGGCGTCGTTGTCTTGGTGCCGTTTCTGTGCATCGTGCTGCATATCGATCATGAACTTTGCCACTTTATAATCTGACTAAGTTGAATAAATCCTTGACAACTTAAGTATTCTGTAAAACACAACTTTTTTAAAGATATAACTTAAAAATCCTTACCTATAATATTATATGTAAAATCGTATTCTTTCAATATTTAATTTATGTTGCTTTGATGTAGAAGTTCGCAAAACTTTAAAAACTACTGCCTTCTTGTAAAACGAGCAGGTTTAATATTTTTACGACTAAAAAATAACACCTTTTGATAAATCTCCCTCAAATAAAATACCATATAACCATAAATAGTTAATTCAAATCCAGTTTTCTGAGGAACAGTTTAATTGCATATCGTATTAAGAAACCGTTTAGCTTTTCCACACAATTTTATTTGAAGGCGTTTTCGGCGCCAAAAATTTGACAACTGACGGACACAACAGCCTCACTAGGTTAGAATTTCACTTGTCATGAATTCTTGTAATTTCCCAAAGTTATTTTTGTAGCTAGAATTAAAGTTTAGTCAAAAATGCCCAAATATGAAGATGTAGATTGTTATCATTTCTCATATCGACGGGAAATAGGCACTAAAAGATGGGACAATATTACCGAAATTATCCATTTTACCTAACCTAACCCATGAGGTGACAACGTAACTGCTAGTAATCGTTTTAATAAATTATTTCTCACGGTTTGATATGACATTATTATTTTCTTGAGATCTATCTACATTGCTTTATGGGAATACAAATTGTCATAAACAAAGCATGCGTGCCTTTGATATAGAATTCTGCTTTTGTGTAGTTTTTTTACCGTTGTTTAATTATTTTGTAAGCACAACTCTACAGGCTAAATTAGTAATATAGACATCTGTGATAGTGATCTGCTTTTTACGACAAAAGTTTTCGAAATATAGAATCTGATACTTACTTTAACTAGGTCAAGCGGGCGTTTTAGTATGTTGTACTAAACTAATTAGATTATTTATATTTAAATAAAGAATATAACGATGCTTTTTAAAGTACGAAGACGTCGACGTTACGGTCAGCGAGTAGCCACTGGCCAGATATTTGCGACTCAAGTTGCGGACCGCGACCGTGCCAGAATGCGCAAAAAAATAATATTGATTGTATCGTGTTCATAAACAATTGAAATAGTTTTTATTTTACATAACGGTGTATAAAAAATACTGGTGGGTACAGTAACTACGAGCTTAACTTGCGCCTACGTATAACTACCTGTCGTGAAAACATTGCCGTGTGTATAAAAACACCCAAACATTGTTCGGCTTCGCGAACTTTGTATTTAATTTGTAAACCGTCTTTTAAAAATAACTCCAAAATAAACCAGGTCCTGTCTTGCTTTAAAATAGGGATAAACAGACATCAAGTAAATTGTAATTTTAAGCACCTATCCTTACAACTCACCTATAAGAAAAACATTGCATAAAACCCACAGCACATAGAATATTCACTTAATAACTTCACACAAAAAATATAAACTTATTAAACAGTTAAAATTAAAGTTTACGAGTGTATACAGTCGCGGTCGTGGTATGATGGTCACACGATGCGGTGTGTTATCGTCAGAGGCCCGGCTGTAACTGATGGTAACTGTGGGACGGTGACTGTCCGCTCCGCTGGGCGCCATCGGAGGGTGACCGGGGGTGGACGCAGGTCACTTACCGTTGAAATAGGGGCTGATGGGGATGGATGGTTAATGATTATCACTGGGGCGATCGTTGCACCGTCGACAGTAATTTATTGTACTGATTTGTTTTTTTTTGTTACTATAGTTTAGTTAGTGGGTGAGAAATGTACGATATTGTTTCAAAATCGTATAAAATGCTGACATTCATTTAGTTACAAACCTCGACATGTTTTTAATCACAAAACTGAACCCACTACTTGCCTAAATAGTTACCGGTTACAAGTCAAATGGTTTACCCCTGCGCCACCGATGATTTTACAGAAATGAATAATTGAAAAAAATGTGCTCTTGCTAAATTATTGAGTCAAATTTGTGTATAATGGTATAACCCAGATTAACATAGGTACATATATTAAAGCAATATCATCATAAAATTATCATTAAAAACCATAGTTACTTCATGTACATGTTACTGAAACTGTTAATTATCTGTAGTGTCATAAATATTCTGTCTATAGAGAAATAGAGAAACGTCAATTGTTGAATGTGTCATTTGTGCTGTTGCATCTTTTTGTGTATTTTTTTCTTTTACAAAAAAAACAATATTTAACTTTTTAGTTACTTTCGTCACAGTTATGAGTGTTTTACATTCTATAGTGTATTCCTTTTTGGATTTGCTACTAAAGCAAAAGTAAAGTTTTAGGATAAACATGGCCGAGCTAAGTGCAATGAACTCCGGTAGTGGAGCAAATGATGAGGAGAATTCACAGAGAAATGATTTTATAAAACAAGAAGTAGAGATACCAGTAAAACGAGAACCTGTCGATTGCTTAGTGTGCGCGGACCGTAGTGCGGATGGATTCGAGATACACAGTACGAAAACACTGGTGTCCAACATAACTCTTTACGAATTCCTGTGCAAACTATCTCAGGCCACCTTAACCAGTTGCGAAAATTATTCCAAATATGTGTGTAAGACTTGTTATGATCTTGTCAATGAGTTAGAACGTGCTGAAAAGGAATATAAAAAGCTAAAAGACACTTTTGAAGCTATAATAAACAAAAATCCGTTGTTCGACTGTCGAACGTCGTCTTCCAACTTGTGTATGGTGAAAAACGAGGTGTTTGAGAGTGTGTATGATGACTTGTGTAAAACAGACAATGATTCCGAAGATGAGCCCTTGGCTCTCACCAAGCACAAGCGACAACGAAAAGTTGACAAGAGGAAAAAGAAATCTAGTGGTGAAGTTAAACGCAGAAAGAGACACAAAGTCAACAAAGACAGGTAGCTAATATTGTTATGTTTTTGCAAACTGCAATTTACATGAATTAAGAACACTATATTTAGTATGTAAAATTAAACCCTACCTTAGTAAAATAATTTTTCACTTATTTACAGTTGGGAGTGTAACTTATGTGGGCTTGTAGGCCCCAGCGGTGGGACAGATGAATTTCAGGCTCACATGTTGACTTCTCATGGCACAGATGATGCAGAGATAAAAGACGTCAAAAAAGAAGACATACTTGATGAGTAATAAAACATTTTAAACCATTTTCCATAATAATTACCATTTGATTAAAATAGAAACAAATATGGTAATTATTTACCATTATGACAAGAGAGTGATATTTATTTTTGTAAGCAAAATGTAAATTTAATGAGAGAACTTGTAAAGTACTTTAAACGCAAGACCGGCTTTTTGAGTTTGCCAATATTAACATTCTTGAAAAAAAAAAGAAATACTGCCATACCTTGACCTCCATGTCTCTCTTTACATAAAAATATTTAGGTTTTAATTATTTTCATTCAATTTAAAGTTTTCAGAATTCCAATGACACATTGGAGTCAATTTTGAAGATTAAAAAGAATGAGTTTCTTGATGATGATGATGATGACGACAGTGGGAACTATGAGCCGGAAACATTGAGCAATGGCAAGCATCGGAGAAACAAACTGCAGTCAAGTACCGGCCCAAAGAGAAGAAAAAAACGGGAAGAAAAGGTATTGCACCCTTGTGATCGGTGTGATGCGAAATATACATCCTTGTGTGAGTATTATGTAACATTTATATATGTACTTGTATGTGACACATTTACTAAACTGTTATAAGTTTGTGTGCACAGTGAGGCTGGAGCAGCACAAGCTGAAACATGAAGACTCAAAGCCGCCGTACATCTGTGAGGTGTGCGGCGCTCATTACAAGCACAAGCGTGCCTGCGACATACACGTTGCACTACATAAAGGTTCACCACAAATTCCACATCAATGTTTACCTACAGAATACATTGCAACAACTGTGCAACAACTTTTGTATAAGAATATATTGCTGTTAAAGTAGTTTTCAGATATCTTGGCGGCTCTTAGCCTTGTGAGAGTTGCTGGGCAACGGGACAATGTTAGTTGTAATGAGAAGTAGTAGGATAGACCTGGAACTGCCAGGATATTTGAATGGAACTGTACACTCATTTTTAAATTTGCGTCTGATTTCTCATCATGTCGTCAGACAATTGTAGTACAGGACTAAAATCAATCTTTGATATTTTTTTTATTTTTAAAGTAATGTCTGTTCGTCAGATTTACTTATTGTTCATTAATGATTTGCACATTGACTTTTTATCCAGGTATAAGTGATTGGAAATGTGAAGAGTGCAATAAACTGTTCCCCTCTAAGGGCGCCCTGCAGCGGCACAACAACATACACACCGGCAAACTCAACTATCAGGTAGCGAGCTGCTTCTGTTCAGTCATTCATTATTGTTGTTTATATATGTTATATATATGTTGTATGTGTGTGTGTGTGCAGTGCGACCTGTGCGGCAAGTCGTTCATCCACACGTCGTCGTTCAAGATGCACAAGCTGTCGCACTCGGGAGTGAAGTCACACGCGTGCGACGTGTGCGGCCTCGCGCTGATGACGCGCTCGCATCTGAAGCGGCACAAGCGCATCCACAGCGGGGAGAAGCGGCACGAGTGCTCCGTCTGCGGCAAGCGCTTCTCCGAGCGCTACAACCTCGTCGCGCACACCAAGTCCCACGACGCCGCCACCTCCGCCTCCGCCTCCGCCTCCGCCGGCTGCCCGCCCCCCGCCGCGCCCCGCACCCGCATCTTCCGCTGCAACTTCTGCCACGAGCGCTTCGACAGGAAGTCCGTGTCCTGCCCGCCTGCTCCTCTCTCTGCTCTCCCCCACACTCACCTCCGTCTCTGCGCAGGTACATGCTGGAGCGGCACTGCACGATGGCGCACGGGCGCGCGCTCGAGCGGCCCCCGCCCACGCCGCGCAACACCATGAGCAAGCTCCTCAAGGCGCAGGCCGCCGCGCGACGCTCGCACGGTGCGTACACCCTCCACCCC